>NC_057715.1:66352918-66386189 GCF_004010195.1 Chiloscyllium plagiosum | reverse complement strand
CTGTCTAGATCCTTCTGTAGCCTCCCCACTTCCTCAGTACTACCTGCCTGCCCACCTAACTTTGTATCATCAGTAAACTTCGCTAGAATGCCCCCAGTCCCTTCATCTAGATCATTAATATATAAAGTGAACAACTGCGACCCCAACACTGAACCCTGCGGGGCACCGCTTGTCACCGGCTGCCATTCCGAAAAAGAACCTTTTATCCCAACTCTCCACCTTCTGTCAGACAGCCAATCCTCAATCCATACCAGTAGCTCACCTAGAACACCATGGGCCCTCACCTTGCTCAGCAGCCTCCCGTGTGGCACCTTATCAAAGGCCTTTTGGAAGTCTAGGTAGACCACATCCACTGGGTTTCCCCGGTCTAACCTACTTGTCACCTCTTCAAAGAACTAATGACATTAGCTCCAGATTTGGAAGCTCAAGATTCCACTTGACAAAGTGGATCGCAAGAAGACTACCAAGTGGGTTTCCTTTATTGTACAAGTCCTAGCAAAAAACAAAGTTGGTGGCAACAAATCTATCATATGGATTTTGCACCATGATGTGCTGTGGTGAGAATCTATCGTGGGACAGTAACTGTGAATGTGAGATGGAGTGATGGTCCTTCCTCATTAACTGGGTCTTTCTGCCTTTCTGTCTTCTGTTCACCATTGTACATTTGTATTCAACAGGAAAAGATAAAATAAACTAAAGTAGGGTTTTCAGTGAAGGACTGGAGAAAAGCAAGAATTGTATGTGAACACCATCACCAATTTATAAACCCAAAAAGATTATGGACTGAAGATGTGAGATGGTGGTTTATAAGGACCATATCAAAAATGTAAGCTTACCTATCATCTTTTATAAAGCAGCTTTACAGGAGCATTATAAAGCAAGTTATGCCACTGAGTCTCATAAAGCAATATTAGGTTAGCTGACCGAATCCTTGGTCAGAGTTATGTTTTAAAGGAGAAAAATAATGCTAGGAGGTAGAACGGCGAGGAAGGAAAATTCAGATCCTGAGACCTAGGCATCTGAAGGCATGGCCACCAATAGTGGACTGATTGTGATTAGGAATACACAAGAAACCAGAATTTGTGGAGGGCAGCATCTCAGAATGTTATGGGGTTGGAGGAGATTGCAGCAATATGGAGAAACAAGACCGTGGAGGGATTTGAAAACAAGAATGAGAATTTTAAAGTGAAGGCATTGCTTTATTGGAAGCCAATGTAGATAAGCATGGATGGGGATAATAGAGAAATGAATCTTACTGTGAATTAAGACATAGGCAGCAGAGTTTTAAACCTCAAGTTTGGGGAGGGTAGAATGTGTTAGTCCAACCAGCAATGCTTAAAAGAATCAAATCTAGAGGTACTGAAGGAATGAATGAGGCTTTTAGCAACAGTTACAGGAGACAGGAACCAAGTTAACTGACACTAAGAAGGGATATACGTAGTGTCAGAGTTGGCGTGTGTATGAGGTCATCAATGTCCTTACTGGCTTCTGTCCATAATTGGCCACAGCTTCAGTCAAATCTGGTCTAGTGTTGGAGAATACTCCTTCTCTGCAGAGTAGGGTATGCCATCACAAGTATTTTCATTGGTTAGTTCCTGCTATCTACAGTTATGCATCACTTTGCCCCAAAAGTGTGAGGAAAGTGTGTCAATAGATTTGGTGAAATGTGTTTGAATGAATAGTTGAACAGTGTGTGTCAGCTTTGAAACATAGCTCTAAAGCTTGCAGCAGTACTAAGTGAAAGTGAGGTGAGATGTGTAAATATTAGGAATGAGTTATGTTGCAGACAGATTGTTGATTGGAAATTAATTGGGATGCACTGTATTCAGCTGGTGATAAGGCTAGTGATGCCGTTCAATGAATATGGCATTTGAAAATGTATTTACTGACCTTGGGGCACTGCATCCTGATCCTTGGGGCTGCGTTATTGATACTGGCTTATACAGCTATCAGCTCCCATTGATTTCTGAGAGCAAGAGTCTCTTGGTCACCTGCGGATAGATAATATCTCCTCTTCGACAGCCAAATGGAAATCCCTTGGAGTCATTTGCTGCTATACTGTGCAATAATTCTTGTTCATGCTTACTTCAGTAATCAGTTCAAGATCCAACCAGATTGTGCCTTCTCCTTGAAGAGGTGCAGACTGATCTTAACGTGAGTAGGTTGCCTTTAAGTGGTGCTAGCCTGCTCAAGCTTGGAAGCACTCAGCAACACATCTAGCTGCTATCCTGTGACTAGCACTCATGCTCTTCGTATCAGAAGGATTAGTCCCAAATGTGACCTCTGTGTACACTTTCACATATTTCTATTTGTATTTTCTGTTCACATGTAACAGTAGCTCTTTAACATTTTAATTTGAGCTACAAGTAAGAATGTCCTCATGGTTAATCAAAGTATCATTGTCAGGATGCTGAATAAAGTGAGATGATGGAAGTTCAATAGTTGACTTGTTGACTTGCTATAACAAGTGCTCACTGTATCTGGAAACAAACTAAAATGCTTCAATGATTACTTTAGATTTTTATGTTTTATTTTATCCTGTTATAATTGCATCTCTGCACTGGAAAATCTTATATACCCCTGCATGTACTTCTTCAATGAATGGTTTACGTGTCCAATGCTCATCTGTGTTCTGAAGATGACCATTATTGTTATAATCATGACATAGCTAATACAATGTACGTAGTACTTGAAACTATTTTGCTGCATTCTAATTTCTTTTATTTCTACCACTGGCGAAAGAAGAATTTATTTTGCTCTGGAGTTGTGCAGGACACTTCTCCTGGCCTCATTTTTTAAAAAAATGTTCAAAAATAGGATTTACTTCATGTGCTCAGTGGCATCTGGCCAAGCTAGGCGGCTGCAGCAGACCCGTGCTGTCTCCAAGGCCTGAAGCAGCTGTTTGCCTTCCTTCCTGCAGCCGCTTTTATGACACAGGTGGGAATCCTGCTGGGAGTCCACTGAAATTATTAAAATGAACCTGACCCTGGGAAATCCACCAGAGTTAAGGAAGCAGTCATAGGATGGGCAGAAACTCCACCCCACTTAGATCAGAGCAAGGGCCAAGCGGCAAAGCGGTCCCATTGTGTGCAATTTAGGAAACATTTATATTCAAAGAGCCAAAGATGTCTTGAAGTGCACTGAAAGAAGTTCCCAAGGTTATTAAAAATCGCAGAGCTGTATTTGTTTTGATTATACAGAAGGACATCGAGACAAGGCAGAATGCAGGCTTTGAAAATGCAAAGTGTAGATGAGAGCAAGCTATTTAATTGGAGATGTTAACACAGATCCATCTTTGTAGATAATCTTGTAAAGTGAATCAGCCTGAAGTGAGAATAGGCCAAGCTATTTTTCTGGGAGAAAATGAGGACCGCAGATGCTGGAGATCAGAGTCGAGTGTGAGGTGCTGGAAAAGCACAGGCAGATCAGGCAGCGGCCAACAAGCAGGAGAATCGACATTTCGGGCAAGAGCCCTTCATCAGGAATGAGGCTTGTGAGCTGAGGGGGTGGAAAGATAAATAAGAGGTGGGTGTGGCTAGTGGGAAGGTAGCTGGGAGTGCAATAGGTGGATGGAAGAAGGGGTAAAGGTCAGAGAGGAGTGTGGAGCAGATAAGTGGGAAGGATGATGGACAGATAGGACAGGTCATGAGGGCGGTGCCGAGTTGGAAGGTTGGAACTGGGAGAAGGTGAGGGGAGGGGAAATTAGGAAACTGGTGAAATCCACATTGATGCCATGTGATTGGAGGGTCTCAAGACTGAAGATGAGGCATTCTTCCTCCAGGCATCAGATGGTGAAGGTGTGGCGATGGAGGAGGCCCAGGACCTGCGTGTCCTTGGTAGAGGGGGAGGATTTCACCACGGGACGGTGGGGTTGATTGGTGCAGCTGTCCTGGAGATGTTCTCTGAAGTGTACTGCAAGTAGGCATCCTGTCTCCCCAGTGTAGAAGAAACTGCATCGGGAGCAACGGATACAGTAAATGACATGTGTGGAAGTGCAGGTGAAATTCTGATGGATGTGGAAGGCTCCTTTAGGGCCTTGAACGGAGGAGGGGAGGAGGTGTGGGTGCAGGTTTTGCAATTCCTGCGGCGGCAGGAGAAAGTGCCAGGAGGTGAAGGTGGGTTGGTGGGTGGGGGTGTGAACCTAACAAGAGAGTCATGATGGGAATGGTCTTTATGGAAAGCGGATAGAGGTAGGGGGGGGACATAAATCTGTGGTGGTGGGATCCTTTGGAGATGGTGGAAATGGCGGAGGATGATACTATGTATCCGGAATATGGTGGGGTGGAAGGTGAGGACCGGGGGGACAGAACCTGTTCCTCGGATGCTGCCTGACCTGCTGCGCTTTTCCAGCACCCCACTCTCAAGCTGTTTTTCTTCCATGCAACAAGTTATTGGGCAGCTTTGCCCATTTCTGTGTTTGCCAGCCATGGTTGTGTGCTAATTCACTTTAAAGGAAAACAATTCACAAACATAAGAGTAGAAGACGTGAATCAATATGTCCAACATTATCAAAAACTACCTATACTGTTTTGGTTAGCATTTTCAAACATAACTATATTTAGGCATGAATTTAGGCAAAATGGTACTGCCAAGGATAACTAAATACTGTGTTGACCATGCTAGGACCACAGAAGTATCATGCTAAGGAAAGCAATCATTTGGATTTATTAAAGAGTTAACTTTTCAAGTCCAGTCACTCTTCGTCAGAACAGTTCTAATGAAGAGCCATCAGACTCAAAATGGTAACTCTATTTTCTCCTTAGAGGTGCTGTCAGCGATTTCTGTTATTTTTTCGATCTCCAGTATCTGCAGTTCTTTATTTTATTTTAGTAAATAGTAAAAGTAAGGTTAGAAAGAGAGGCCCAGGCTTTTCTCAACCAGTTCCCAGGATGGATGGATAGACATATTCCTTGATATCACATGGTGCTGAGATGATGATAATAACCCATCAGAATTCCTACATTTCTTTCCTCATTTCCACTGAGTGTGTAGCAGTTCCTTCAGCAAGAATGCATTCAATTTAAAAGAAGCCAATATTTAAAAGCAGAAGCTGCTTCTGATGCAGAATGTTCAGAGGTTGACCTAGCTCGACCTCCTAGACTTCTGTGGGACATGCCAAACTGACATATACACACTGAATGACTTCTACAATATACCAGTCTTGAGGCTGCCAACTAAGCCATCAGACCACACAATAAGGTATGCATCTACAAACTGTACCACCATATCTGAATGTGCCCCCACACGCCTTGCAAAATGCTAATCCCAGAATTGCTTTCCGACTCAAGCTAAATTAACATCTTTCATTGAAAGTGCCTTCATACATTAATCAATTATTACAATAAGGAGACACAAACTGGGGGAAAGATTTTTTGACCAATCTTTGTCATTGATACAATTTTTTTTTTGAGAAGCGAATTTTGATGGTGTAATATAAAATAGCAGCTAAACCGACAAAAGTGTAACACAGTAGTGAGAGCAATGGCTATAGCACTGCTCAACATTGAGCTCTGAAAGACTTGTGGATACCTTACAGATTTAATTTATGAAAGTATAAGGATATTGATGTTTTTAAACTCATTTATAGTGTTTATTTAACTTAACAAGAAAATACAGTGTTGATATTTGTTAATTTATTGATGTTACAATAAACTATCAAGAGTGTTGGGAGGGTTGAGCATTATCTCCACCCAGATTGATTCAGAGGCATGTGTACATTTATTCATGTAAAAGTAGATTTAGATAATAATTCAATATCCAGGTCATTTAGGTTAGAAATGAAGCCATTCACAATCCACGCCATGGAATCCCTTGGACATTTGGATGAACAATCTCATGCAATGATCTCCTGTCAGAGATCTTTCCTTTAAAAGGAGAAAATGCAGTCTCCCAAGAGTTGATAGTTAATGGACGGCCAGCAACACTTCATTCTCAACATTACTGGTCACGACTTGCAACTAACAGAGAAGCAGTACGAACAAGCTTTTTGGTTATCACTGATTGCCGGGACCAATCAGGCAGTGCTCAGCAACAGGTTTGGCGGGGCTGTTGTGTTATCATCCTTAGAGTGACGTCCTTTGAAGAGATTGAACTGCAAATGAGTCAAGTACCTAGATGCTGTCACATGAGGACTGGCGAAAGCTTCTCTCAAATACAGGCTGTATTTGAAGATAACACTGTACTGTCCATATAATTTAGCTCTAAAGGAACCCACCAGAGATCTTCAAATGAAAAGAATCAACTTACCTCACTTATGCTTCATTCAGCTAACACAAGACTATTACTGCATTGAGTGCAGCAATTATTTTTTCTAAGTAAGGAAAGAAACAGAACAAATGTTAAACCAATCTTACAAGCCTGATTACCAAGGGAATAGCAGTGAACATAATATAACAGTAATCCAGAAGTTTCCACAGTGCAGAACACAGAAGAAAACAAGATTTCTTCACAAATCAGGGCACTGAGTGTGGAGCCTGAAACAGTTATACGACCTGGAAAGAGGAATTCACGATGGGGAGGGGCTGTACAGGCGTCTCTGTGAGGTTGAAGCTTCAGCCATGGAGGAACCCGAGGAATCCTGCCTCCTGGAGAAACTATGGAAATGTGCCAACTGCAGGGAACACTTCTGTGTACCATCTGTCCTGGAGTTTCATCAGCGCAGTCACATGGGGGAGAGGCCGCTTTCCTGCCCCGAGCGAGGGAATGGATTCATTCGGGCCTCCTACCTGCTGGCCCACCAGCAGGTCCTCCACACGGTCAAGAGGCCCTTCAGCTGCCCCAAGTGTGGGAAGGGCTTCATCTGCTCCTCCCACTTGTGGTCCACCACCAGGTTCACATGGGCGAGAGGCCCTTCAGCTGCCCGAGTGTGGGAAGGGATTCATCTGCTTCTCCCGCCTCATGACCCACTGGCAGGTCCACATGGACGAGAAGCCCTTCAGATGTCCTGATTGCGCAGGGCACCAGCAGGTCCACAACAGGGAGAAACCAATCTCGTGTTCCGAGTGTAGGAAGGGCTTCACCCACTCCTGGCACCTCTAGATGCACTGGTGGGTTCACACGGGGGAGAGGCCATTCCCCTGCCCCAAGTGTTGGAAGAACTTTACCCAGGTCTCCGACCTGCTGGCTCACTGGCAGCTCCATACCGAGGAGAGGGCATTTACCTGCCCCGAGTGTGGGTGGAGGTTCACATCGTCCTGCAACTTGCAGAGGCACCAGCGGGGGCACCAGCGCACCCAACAATCAGGTTCCACCGGTGACACTGCTGTGGGTCACCCCCAGGACTGAACCTCCTGCCCGTTCTGAGAGTGGGTGCTGTGGGAGAGTGGGTGGGCTTCTTTTGTTTTCTGCTGGACTGCACCCTCCTACCACCACCCCCAACTCCACGGTGGCTCAGGGATGGCACAGTGGCTCAATGGTTAGCACTGCTGCCTCACAGCACTAGTGACTTGGGTTTGATTTCAGCCTCGGAGCGACTGTCTGTGTGGAGCTTGCACATTCTCCCTGTGTCTGCGTGGGTTTCCTCCCACAATCCAAAGATGTGCAGGTTAGGTGAACTCGCCAAGCTAAATTGTCCCATATTGTTCATGTTTGTGTAGGTTAGGTGCATTAGTCAGGAGAAATTTAGAGTAATAGGGTAGGAGAATGGATCTGGTTGGGTTACTCTTCGGAGGGTCAGTGTGGACTTGTTGGGCCAAAGGGTCTGTTTCACACTGTAGGGATTCTATGATTTAAACAATGGACATCTCCAAGTTGGCCAGGTTATTTCAGGCCACCTGCCAATTGAGCTCTGAAAATGAATGCAAATTTGAATGATTGCCAGGACTCAGTCCAGTGCTGAAACTAAAAGAAATGTGTCTACATTCAAACAGAAAGAAAAAAAGTGGGCTGAATTCTGGAACAGCCCACAGAATAAGCCTTAAAACAAGCTTTTCGCCATAGCTAGAAATGGAACTCACCGGATTGTACTGAAAACACAAATGGTTGGATATCAAATCCCCCAGTACGAACTGGAAAGGTACAGATTTCCTTTCTGAGTTTATATGTTTTAATCAAAAAATGCAGTTATGTTTTATAGACCAAGCATTGGCAGAACCAAGTAAATAAGTTGTGAAGATACTAATAAAAGTGGGTAACAGAGTTAATCTGCTTTCTGAAGTTATGAGACATATCCCACCAAAGTTCAGAAGGTTTTAGAAGACCATTTGGTAATAAGAGTCTACTTCAGAATTCCCTGCTTAGAACTGATGTCCTACTAACAAAAGCCATAGGAATTAATAGATCAGTTTGTTACTAGATGTTGTAATGAGTCTCACAAGTAAGATCTTTTAGAGGATGAACTGTCAAAACTAACAATGGTGTTAGTGATTACCTCAACTTCTGGAAAGCATTCTAAAAGGGCTACTTGGAATACAGAAAGATCGCAGGTTTGATTCATTGCTGCCGAGTAGTGGAAAATGTGAAGCAGTTTTAGATAGGCAACAAGATCTGCAAGCATTAGATACAAGAAAACAGTCGAGTCAAACAAGCTCCGTGATAAGCACAATGTGATAAAAATTGCCAATCGCAAAACGGCCGAGTGTTCCAAGAACTGAGCAAGACATGTGGTACAAAAGGACACTGGGCTTGCCTATGCAGTAACTTTAACCCCAACAATGCAGCCCAGAGGCAACAATAGGGCACAACCCACTGAGGACAGGTATAGTAGCAGCAACAACAAGGAATGCAGCACATTCATATAGAAGCATAAGTTGATTCATGAAGTTCACAGCAAGATAGACTTGATTCAGGACCCAGAGTGTAACAACTTGCAACTAGAGGATAATCAGGCTTTCCACATTATGAATATAACAAATTGTGTGCATAGTCAACAGACTGGAAGCTTTTGCCAAAATCATAGGAGTGGTACTGGATAAATTGTTCCTGCTAAATACCTTCCCTCTGTGTTTTAACAATGTTGTGATTCTGTTTTCAAATTTGTTTAAATCTACATATTTTGTAGTTTGACATTATCTATCTTTTAATCCAGGACACAAAAAACATTGCTGAACCATTATTCTGGATGTTAAATAAGTTGCAAAGAGTTTCTAAAATAAGAAATCAATAGAAAGACTGTGCTTAATCCTTACTTATTCTATTGCTAGTTATGCAACTTAAACAATGCCAAAAATGTAATAGCTGGACTTTAATCTATGTACACATCATGGGCGGCACGGTGGTTCACAGTGCCAGGGTCCCAGGTTCGATTCCAGCCTTGGGCAGCTGTCTGTATGAAGTTTGCACGTTCTCCCCGTGTCTCCATGAGTTTCTTCCCACATTCCAATGATGTGCAGGTCAGGTAAATTGGCCATGCTAAATTGTCCGTAGTTGTTAGATGCATTAGTCAGAGGGGGGTGGGTTACTCTTCGGAGGGTGGACTTGTCGGGCCGAAGGGCCTGTTTCCACACTGTAAGGAATCTAATCTAATCATAATGTTAATTTATTAGAATGCTTGTTATAAATAAATATTTATACTTAGAGTTATACTTAGTCAAATAAAGTTCTACAAGAATTTTCCAAGAAATAAACTTGGTAAAGGAACCATTAATAGAAAGTACAAATGTAATTCATGCCTTAAGACCATGGTATTTATTGTAATTTATGAGCATGTGATCATATTATCACAACTGGACTAAGTAGTACCAATGCATATTCAGCAATGGCATTTGCATGATTGGTCATAATTAAATGTATCCATGAGATATAAGTGTTCTGACAAGGCCATTATTTATCATATATTCCTTCTGTGACAGTAAACTCCCTTCTTGAACTACTATAATCTATCTAGTTCAGAGTACCTAGAAAGGTGCAAGGAAGGGAGTTCTAGAATTTTAATCTTGTGAATGCAAGGGATTAGCAAAAAAGTTTCAAGTCAGGATAGAGGGGAACTTGTCGCTGTCGATGTTCCCATGCACCTGCTGCCCTCTTCTTGCTGGAGATTGTAAGATGCTGTCCAAAGAAGAATTATATTGGACTCGAAACATCAAGTCCAACGATGCTGCCCGACCCGCTGAATTATTACAGCACTTTCTATTTTTATTTCAGATTTCCAGCATCTGCAACATTTTACTGTTGAATGAAGGAATTTTGGTGAGCTGCTTCGATATCATGCATGCTTTTGCAACTATCTGTCAGTGGCGGAGGGAATGAATATTTAAGTTTGTGAATGGGGTGTTGATCAAGCAAGCTGCTTTGTTCAGAATGGTGTTAGCTTCTCGAATATTGTGGGAGTTGCAATCATCCAACCAAGTATAGAGTATTCCATCACACACCTGAATTGTGATTGCAGATAGATGGTGGACAGACTTGGGGGATTCAATTAGGAAGGTAGTCACTTTAGAATTCCCCTGTCTCTGGCAAGCTCATGTAGCCATCATATTTATATGGCTAGCCTAGTTCAGTTTCTGATCAATGGCAATCCAAAAGATATGTTGACAAAGGTGGGTTCCATTTTGATATGGACTGCTTCAATATCTCAGGAGCTGTGACTGCTATCGCACATTGTACAAGTGTCAACAAATATTACAACTTCTGACCTTACAATGGAAGACAAGTCATTGATGAAGCAACTGAAGACAGTTGGACCTGGAACACTACCCTATGAAACCCCTGCATGAGGTCCTGGGATGGAAATGATTGGCATCCAACAAATTCAACCATCTTCGTTTGTGCCAGGCATAACTCCAAACAGTGGGGAGTTTTCCACCTTATCAATGTTGGCACCAGTTATGTCAGAGTTCCTTGATGCCCAACACAGTCAGTTCTGCCATGAGGATGAGAACAATCACTCATCTTTGGATTTCAGCTCTTTTGTCCATGTCACGTGCCCCTGGATGTACTCAAAGAGAATGCCATCAAATTGATTATTGCTCCATAAATACTGTTTGGTAGCATTGTCAAGGACACATGTGATCAGACTGTTAATGACTCAGGGGAGGCTAATCAAATAGCAATTGCTTGGTTAAGTTTATCCTACTTTTCATGGACAGGAAATACCTGGCCAATTTTCCCAATGGTGAGATGCAATGAAATCATGATGAATCTAATACACATGACCCAAAACTCTGGTTGTAGCAAAGTTGTCACCAATTCTTGCCAGTAGAATAACAAATGCAAAAGAAGGCTACTGGTGAGAAGCCAAAGTTCTATACTGGTACTTCTGGATTAGTCACACCCGTGATGATTTGGAATATGACCATGACAATCAATTGGAGTAGAGTTAGGCCAAAGAGCACAAAATCATGGGTGAGTCTGTTGGCTGAGAAATGGTCTTGCCTAGGTCCTGTGCAAAGAGATATTTTTAACTGGATGAAACCAGGCTGTTTTCCTGACTTTTACTAAATCACCTTTTAATGTCATGTAATGGTGGAAGGGGAGGGGGCGGGGGGGGGGAAACAAGGAACGTTTTTCAGCTATGGTTTTGCCAAGATGGGTGGCATCAAAAAGCTACTGCATCCTGTGATAGTAAAGTCCAAGAAGCCACATTGCTTTGTGAATGTCAAAGCACTCCTTGCACAATATTAAGTTAACAAAACTGCCTGGATGGCCTCCAGCATTTTTGAGAACATAGTGAACTAAATTGCACTCGTCCAAGGACAGCATACTAGGTGCAAAAAGATTATTGAGTTTTTCTGAGCTAACTTTCACCATTTTCAATGCCTTTTACTGTACAAGGTCAGGTCATTATTGCAAGGTACGGGCAAATTGAAAAATAAAGTCATTTTTCACATATTTACTGCATCACTGTGTTTTCACTTTATTTTGACATGGAACACGTTTGTAGGCAAATTGAGTTACATAGGAGGTTATTCATCTACCTTGAAACTGTGATTTGACTTACCCCGATTTTACATTTGATGCTAACGCTGTAGCTGCACTGGAAGTGCTTAGCTGGGGGCATGGTTAGTTCTGAAGCACAAATCTTTGGTGTTATAGTTGGGATGTTGTCAACACCTTTGTAGTATTCAGTGCCTTTAGCTGTTTTTTGATATTACATGATGTGAATCAAATTAGCTGAAGACAGGAATCTGCAATGCTGCGGACCTCAAGAGGAGGTGGAGATGGATCATGCAGACAGCATTTTTGGCAGAAGATAGATGCAAATGCTTCAGTCTTATCTTTTGCACTGAAGTGCTGTTGAGGATGAGAATATTTGTGGAGTCATCTCCTGTCATGAGTTGTTTAATTGTTCATCACTATTCACAACAGGACTGTAGCTTAAATTTGGCTGGACTGCAGATCTTTGATCTGGCTTGAGATCACTTAGCTTTATCTTTCACCTCCTGCTCCCATTCTTTGACATGCAACTTAATGAAGTTGATCCCTCATTTTTAGGTTTGCTTGGTACTGCATGCCTGCTCCCCTCGTTGCACCAAGGTTGATTATTCTGATCAAAGTTAAAAATAATACAACTCCAGGTTATAGTCCAACAGATTTATTTGGAAGTACAAGCTTTCAGAGTGCAGCTCCTTCAAATCATATTGATGGTTTCTCATGAATTACAGTCATGGAGTCAAAGCGACATACAGTATGGAAACAGACCCTTTGGTCCAACTCATCCAGGCTGATCACATTTCCTAACCTAATCTGGTCCCATTTGCCAGCACTTTGCCCAGATCCCTCTAAACTCTTCCTATTCATATACCCACCCAGATGCCTTTTAAATGTTGTAGTTGTATCAGCCTCCCCCACTTCCTCTGGCAGCTCATTCCATACACATACCACCCTCTGCATGAAAAGGTTGCCATTTAGATCCCTTTTAAATTTTTCCCCTCTCACCCTAAACCTATGCCTTCTAGTTCTGGACTCCCTCACCCCAGGGAAAAGACCTTGCTCATTTATCCTTATCCATGCCCTTCTTCATTTTATAAACTTCTATAAGGTCACCCTTCAGCCTTCGATGCTCCAGGGAAAACAGCTCCAGTCTATTCAATCTCTCCCTGTAGCTTAAATCCTCCAACCCTGGCAACATCCTTGTAAATATTTTCGGAACTTTTTCAAGTTTCACAACATCCTTCCGATAGAAGGGAGACCAGAATTGTATACAATATTCCAAAAGGCTCCTAATCAATGTCCTGTACAGCCGCAACATGACCTTCCAACTCTTGTACTCAATGCACAGACCAATAAAGGAAAGCATACCAAATGCCTTCTTCACTGTCCTATGTACCTGTGGCTTCACTTTCAAGGAGCTATGAACCTGCACTCCAAGGTCTCTTTGTTCAGCAACGCTCCACAGGACCTTCCCATTAAATGTATAAGTCCTGTCCTGATTTGCCTTTCCAAAATGCAGCACCTCACATTTTAATTGCTTGGATCTCCTTACTGAATAAATATGCAACAGATATTGGTTCTTGTTTACACTGTGCTAATAATCAAGGCATAATATTTATGATACATTTGGATTAAGAAAAACAACACAATATAATGTTGTCTAAATTAATAGCGGCTACACAGAGTACATGTCATTAGATTATAGATGTGTTAAATCAACTTGTGGTGGAAAACTAATGATGCTAAAGTACAACTGTGACTTGATGGACATTTTTGTAGTAAATTTAGTGCTGGTGACTGATGAGTTGAAAAATATCATTATTAGTTCAACCCATACGATTACTTCATTTTTAAGGGCTGCAGTAATTGTGTGTATTGGAAGTGTTCAGAATAAGCAAATCATGTTGTCAGTCAATATCTAATGCTGATTTCAGACCCAACCTACTATTTCAACTTTGCCACACTTGTTATCACATTCTTTTACAGATGAACATTTATTTAGTCACATTGGGAATGTCCCCAATCTACTCCCTTCTGGCTCCATCTGCCAACAGCATTATTTGATCAGCATGCTTGTTGGCACCAACTAACAATAATGAATACTGAATGCATGCTCACCACTGTTTATTGCTGCACGTGTGGCCTTACCAACTTTCATAGATGAACCATAGAAAGCATCCTATCTGGTATGGTAATTCTAAAGCAGTACGGCAACTGCTCTTCCCAAGATTGCAAGAAATTACAGAGAGGCATGAACACAGCTCAGTCCATCACATAAACCAGCTTTCCATCCAGTGCCTTCATCTACACTTGCTGCTGCCTGGGAAAAGCAACCAATGTAAATTGAGACCCCTCCCACCCTGGTTATACTCTCTTCCATCCTCTTCTGTTGGGCAGAAGATATAAAAGTTTGAATATATGTATGAACTGACTCAAGAACAGCTTCTTTCTTTTGAACAGATCTTTCAAATGTTAACTCCAATCCTCCATTTCTGCACTTTCTCTGCAGCTGTTACACTGTATTCTGCACTCTGTCCTGCCACCATGGTGCCTTCTGTAGGGTATGATCTGCCCTTCTTACACAAAACAACACACTTCACTGTATCTTGGTGCATGTGACAACAATAAATCAAACTCAAACTATATTAAGCTGATTTTAAAAAAATTAAAGTAAAAAATTCTAATTCATTTATTATTTTATTTCTCTTAAGAGATATGTACTTGCATTAAAATTGTATTACTACATAGTATTTGTCACTCCGAGTTACTGTACTATACTGAGTGGTATGGCTGAAAATGTGCATTTTCCTTGGTGCCAGCAGGGGCAGCATTATTTTATCGCAGGATCTTAGAATTTCAGGTTGGTTGCATAAGTCTAAACTGCAGTTGTTGAAAGTACTGAATTATTGGAAGAATTGTGAACAATGATGCCTGACACTATGCGGGTATTGACAGGTTCTGAGTAAAAAGCTTCTGAGTGCACCACACGCTTCAACTCATGAGGTAGCTGTTGCAGTTTCCAATGGCTGCAGCATAAGAAGGAGATGAGGCTGAAACAACAGAGAAAACAAGCTGTTCACACAAGCAGAGTATAAAGAACTTTGGCAAGAGACCTTGTGTCTACACGCCTCGAGTTTTCAGCGAGCACTTTAGGGAGTATGACTACTAATTTTCACCAAGAAACTGGTTCCAAAACTCTTGCAGCAAGACTTGCAGCCTCAGATCAGAATATGAAAGGTGCTTCCAGTGACTATCAAGGTTATTTTTACCCTGAGGTTTTATGTTAATCAACTCTTCCAGGATGCAACAGATACCTTTGCAAGCATATTGTAGTTCACCATCTCTTGCTGCGTGTGGGAGGTCGCAGAGATTTTGCACTTCATTGGCTCCATTCACCAAAGAGAAACAGAAAGAGGGGATCCGTGGGAGATAGAGCAAAAACATAATGGCTACCTTGTTTCACTGCTACTTTCTCCTGTATCACCTATGAGCCTATCTTGACTACTGTAACTTTGATCCTGTTCCCATGAAACTGCTGCCATGTCAATTTCCCTTTCTAGTGACTTGAAGGTGCTGGTGTTGTACTGGGGTGGACAAAGTTATAAATCACCCAACACCAGGTTATAGTCCAACAGGTTGATTTGGAGGCACAAGCTTTTGGAGTGGTTGTTGAAGGAGTGGCGCTCTGAAAGCTATTGCTGCCAAATAAACCTGTTGGATTATAACCTGATGTCGTGTGATTTTTAACTTTGTCCCTTTCTAGTAATACTTTTAATGACTCTTTTCCTTCTGGTGTTGTGTGTCTCTTCTTTAAATCTGCAGTCTCGTGGTTTGATGCAACCCCACAACGAGATCAGGAGTGGCAAGTTATTGATTGGGATGTTGTTTCATAGGGAAGGAGAAGTTGTTGAGCTTGGGAAATTGGGAGTTGTTGAACTGGGGACAGTTGCAAAAAGGAATAATAGTGGTTGAACAGAAGCTGTTGAGTGGTGGAGGTTTGCAAAGTGGAGAGTCACTGTATGTGGGCATTGGGATTGGAGCTGTCGATGGGGATGTTAAGTGGGATGTGAGTGACTGAGCAGAATGTAGTTGTGCAGGATGCAGATTGAAGAGTGAGGGCAGGTAGGTAGGGGAGCAATTTTATGCATTTTCAATATTCTGATGAGGCGTCAGATCGAAGAATTATGTTTGTGCTTTGTTCTATTATTCTTTCATGGGGGGGGTTTGCTGTTGGCTAGATTAGCATTTACTGCTTATCCCCAATTACCCGAGAGAAGATCATGATAAGCTGTTTCTTTGAATTGCTACAATCTACCCTGTTGCAAGGACACTGTAAGAAAGAGATTTCCAGGATTTTGACCCAGTGCTAATGAAGAGTTGGCAATTTAGTTCCAAATAAAGATGGTATGTGGATTGAGGGCAACTTGCTGGTGGTATTGTTCCAAACGTCAGTTACCTTTGTTCTTCTTAGTGGTAGAGGTCATAGGTTTAGCAAAAGTGTTGAAGAGTTTAGGAGAATTACTGCAGTTCATCGTGTAGATAGTATACAGCTGCTACTGTTCAAGGAAGGAAGTGAATATTGAAGGTGGTCGGTGCAGTTCCAATAAATTGGGCAGCTATGTCCTGAATGGTGTTAAGCTTCTGAAATGTTGTAGGAGTTGCACCATGTTGAATCAAAGAGTGGCTGTTCGCTGGCAAGAGCTATCTATTTATGGCTAATAGTTCCCCTTTAACACTCCATTATAAGTGGCCAGTTGTGATGAGAAGCAGCATTGATCAGATCATCGTGGACAGAAGAAACAGTTCCACTGGTTGGACAGATTAGATGGCACCTCCCATGCTTGCCGGAGTTATGCCCAACTTCAAAGTTGTCAGTTGCATTCTCCACAACCTGACCATGATGACAATGTAGCCCTTGTCACCCGGACTTGGGTGACACCCCTAGGATAAAGAGCAGGAGAGGTGGAGTTAATGTTTTGATGAGCACATCATCAGATTTCAGTTCCCTTGAATGAAAGTCAAAGTCTGGTCATTCATTCCTCTCCTATTTTGGGTGGGTGGCACGGTGGCACAGTGGTTAGCACTGCTGCCTCACAGCGCCAGAGACCTGGGTTCAATTCCCGCCTCAGGCGACCGACTGTGTGGAGTTTGCACATTCTCCCCGTGTCTGCGTGGGTTTCCTCCGGGTGCTCCGGTTTCCTCCCACACTCCAAAAATGTGCAGGTTAGGTGAATTGGCCACGCTAAATTGCCTGTAGTGTTAGGTTCAGGGGTAAATGGGTCTGGGTGGGTGCGCTTCGGCGGGTCGGTGTGGACTTGTTGGGCCGAAGGGCCTATTTCCACACTGTAAGTAATCTAAAAAAAATCTATTTTCCCTTTCCACTGTAATGCCCATTATAGTGTTCCTTTGGCCACAATCCTGAAGTGCAACATAAACAACCTGTCACAAGCCTTATCCAAAAACACATTCATTACTCAACCAAGCACATTTTAGTGCCTGTCTTGCAAGTGCATTTACCCAAGTGAGTGCTCCTGTACAGTTCTAGCCTATTTGTAGATTACACCAAAGGACACCGGACAAGGAAGGATATGGGGGTCCTGGTGCACAGATCACAAAAATCTAGCATACAAGTTGAGAAGGTAATAGGGAAGGCTAAAGGAAAGTTGGACTTTATATCTAGAGGACTAAAGGACACAGAAGCTATGCAGTAGCTATACAAAACCCTAGTTAGGCCCTAAATCAGATCTGGGCACCACATCTTAGGAAGAACACATTGACCTTGGAGGGAATACAACATAAGTTTACAAGAATGATACCTGAAGATCAGGGAGTTATGAGGAAAGAGTATATAAATTAGTCATGTTTTCTCTAGAATTTAGATAGTTAAAGGATGTGGTCATATTGAAGACTTCAAGATATCAACAGGTTAAGACAAGGTAGATGAAGATAAACTATCTCCACTCTTTGGAGTTTCTAAAACTAGGATGCATAGTCCATAAATTAGAGCAAGACCATTCAGGAGAGATGTTAGGAAGTGCTTCTATACACAAAAGGTGATAGAGTTTGGAACGGTCTTCCATAAAGGCGATTGATGCTTGACCAGCTGTTCATTTTAGACCTGAGATAGATTTTTTTTCTGAAGCAAAGGTATGAAGGGATTTGGGCCAAAGGCAGATATAGAGAGTTAGGCCACAGATCAACCATAGTCTCATTGAATGGTGGAACAGGATCAAGGGGCCTTTCCTGTTCCCATGTCCTCTGTTCCTAATGTTTACTACATTGATGTTGGATATGGAAGGATTTTCTTATGAGAAGAGGTTGAATTGGTTGTGCCTGTACTAATCAGAATTGAGAAAAATGAGAGGATTCCTTTTCATAATATATACATTTCTTAGGAGCATTAATCAGGTAAATGAAGAGAGGTTGCTTCACTTGTGGAAGAGTCAAAAAGGGTGGTACTGGAAAAGCACAGCTGGTCAGGCAGCAATCAGAGGAGTACGAAAGTCGATGTTTCAGGCATAGGCCCTTCATCAGGAATGACTTATGCCTGAAATGTCAACTCTCCTGCTCTTCGGATGCTGCCTGACCTGCTGTGCTTTTCCGGCGTTACCTTTTTCAACTCTGACTCTCCAGCATCTGCAATCCTCACTTTCTCCTCTCTTGTGGAAGATTTCAGGAACTGAGGGTATAATTTCAGAGTAGTGTGTCATCCATTTAACAGAGAGATGAGAAGGAATTTCTTCTCTCGGAGGATAGTGAATCCATGGCATTAATTACTGCAGAGGCTGTGGAGCTGGGTCATTAAGTATATTCAATGCTCAGATAGATTTTTAGTTAATAAGGGGAAAAGAGAGGAAAGTGGAGTTGAGAATGATCAGATCGGCTATGATCTCATTGAATGGAGATGAAGTGGAGCAGATGAGATGGGCTGAGTGGCTTACTTCTGTTCATATGTCTTCTGTTTTGTGATTCATTTCTTTACGCAAAAAAGTGAAAAAGAGTCTGCATGGATTGACAGGAAAAATGTTTGAGGTTAAAATACTGAATTAATATCAGAAACAATAAAATAATCTAACAGGGCAATGATAGGATTGTGATTCTGAAGGTTAGGGAATGAGCTAATAGGTTGTGTGGTGAGCTTGTGATATTTTAAAGAACTCCACAAACCTTTTCAGCATTTAATGTTTGTCAAAAAGCCATATGAACCCACTCATTTCCTGTGGAAATGACAACTAATTTCCACTGTGCACTGTGTGTTAATGAGTTAACATTAAATGCCTGTCTTTTAGGTTTTAAAGTGACTGTTACCTGAGTTAACTGCTGTATCAAAATGGTTCAAACATGAACTTACTGAAAATAGGTTACCTAGTGCATTAAAAAAAAGGAAGTTGAACTCCTTGTCATCTTGACTGTTGCCTATTCCTCGTCTTTTTTTGTGTTGACTGCCCCTGTCTCTCCAGTTTGATTTTGCTGCTGTCCAGTTGTACTGAAGTGCCAACCCAGAATTGTTCTTTGACACATGCTGACTGAGTCACTGTTCAAACCCACAGTTTTCACTTTCAGTTGCTTTTCTCTTTTCTTTAAATGAATAATACATAGACAGTGCTGTGACAAGTTATGTAATGCAGGTAAAAGGATATAAAAAACATTTATGCCAGGCAAGGGAATGATTGTACCTACACTAATGATGTGGCATGGGATCAGACTCATGAATGCACAACTGAGAACGATGTTCTGATTCAGCTTTGCTTTAGGAACTTTTGTAGCAATTAATTAAGAGCTCACATATTGATTCAGTATTATGAAAGTTAAAAGTAAAGCCATGTGACTGCATAAGCATAAGAATGATGTAAAGGTTTCAAATAAACATGATGATATGAAACTTAAAGGAAATAAATTGATAACATAGCGTATTAAAAATATAAAGTGAGGATGACGTCTCTACATCAAAAGTAATTGACCAAGATTTATCTAACAGCTTGATTCATTTAAGTAAACCAAGGTTCTCTTGATACCTTAGGCACATGTAAATGGTACAATAATCATTTGAAGAAAAGCAAGGGAATTCTCTTGGTGTTCTGGCCAATATTTATCTCTCAACAGCCAAATTCCACATCCTTTCATATTGTGGTATTCTTCTCCGGCATCACCATACTCTGAGATATCTGTACTCCTCTGATTCAGATCTCTTACATATCCCTCTGTATTTATGAAACCTGTCTGCATTCAAGAAACCCAGCTGGTCCACAAGCATTGCCAAAACAACCTTATATGGCAGCTTTATATGTTTGGAAGGAAATACTCTGCAATATATTAAATGTTTTACATACATTAGTTTGTCTAGCTTTTGAATGATTATTGATATATTGGTTTATTCAAACACAGTAACTTTTTAAAAATATTTTCATTCATGAAATGTGGGTGTCACTGGCTAGGCCAGCATCCTTTGCCCAGCCCTAGTTACCTGAGAACAGTTAGGAGGGAACCTCATTGCTGTGTGTCTGGAGTCACACAAAAAGCCAGACCAGGTAAGCATTTCCCAAAGGATGTTAGTGTAGCAGATGGGTTTTTCCTAACAATTATCATCTTAATTTCAGATATTTATTGAATTCAAATTCCACCATCTGCCATAGCAGAGCTTGTACTCAGGTCCCAGAATATTATGTGGGTCCTAGATTTATAGTCTAGCAATCACACCACTGGACCATCACCTCCCTTTATATATTAATGTGGTATATACGGCTCTGTGAGACCAGGTCTTGCACTAATGAAGTTATAATCATTCTCCCTTGTCTCCCATCCATGTGTCCTCTGATATGGACTTTATGGGAAGAACAATTTGCACAACCCCACACATTAGTTTTTGCAAACTCTAATACTACATTTTCCCTCAAGTATTGGTTTGCCTATTTAACAATTATTTTTATACATGAACCCAACTCTCCCAAGTCTCTGTCATCGCAATTTCAGTCTGTCAGGAGCAGTCCCAGATCATGTTCTTGTTAGACTTGGAAGATCAGTGGTCTTTCTCTGAACTTTCTTTTCTCTGGAGGTAGATTTGAATGGCCTTCACTGAGATTTGTAGTAACTGGTTCTTTATTAATTTCCCTCTCAATGTCTGATTCTTTCAAATGGATGACTGATGGTCATGTTTGATGAATAGAAAAACAATTGCTCAACTTTCAAAAATGTGGACTAAATAAGATCTCTCTTGATTATCACCTTTCTGGACTATTACCTTTCTCTTTTTTGGTCTCTTACACAGACCACTTTATTTCTATCGAGTTCAGAAGGTTCTGGATGTAAAGTCAAAGCAAATTACAGAACATAAAAAAGACCCTTACGCCCATTTCATCCACACGAGTCAAAACCAACCACCTATTTTAATCCCATTTTCCAGCACTGCACCCATAGCCTTGTATGCCTTGCCATCACAAGTGCACATCTAAATGCTTCTTTAATGTTGTGAGGGTTTCAGTCTCGACTACCCCACAGACAGGGAGTTCTAGATTCCCATCACTGTTTGGGTGAAAATATTTTTCCTTACATCTCCAAACTTTCTACCCTTACCTAAATCCATACCCTCTGCTCAATGATTCCTCTTACAAGGAGAAAAGGTTCTTCCCATCTGGCCTAAGTATTGCCCTCATAATTTTACACTTCTCAGTCACGTCACCTCTCAATTTTCTCTGCTCCAATCAAAACAACCCCAGTCTGTCCAATCTCTTTTCATAACTAAAACTGTTCACTCCAGGCAACATTCTAGTCAATCTCCTCTGTACCTTTTTCTGTGTAATCTCATCTCTCCTATAATGCTGATTACAGAGTTGCACACAATACTCTGGCTGTGGCCTGACAAACAGTTTATACAGTGTGTCTCTAGTTATGGCTATAAATAAAAGGGTGGTAGAGGAGTTAGTAGCTTTCTTCACATGGTATGGTTACCCAGAGAGATTCAGTTTTTGATAGTGTTATGAAGATGTGTGTGTATTATACCTTTAAGAAAGTTAAAAGCTAGCAGAACTACCTGACAGCACTAAGTGTTCTGAACAAGATACAAAGTAAACTTTTGGTCCAGCAGCTTGTGCATGGAGACAAAAACAAATTCAAATTAGGCTAATCAGTTTAAATTATACCCCCCAAAAATACTAAACTCTAATCAAGTTTGAATTTAGTATATTGGCAATATTAAAAGTTAATGACACAATTTTCCCAAATTGCGTGGTAACCAGATCCCATTACCATAAGTCAAAGCACGAAGCGAAAAGTGAAGAGTTGAGGTTCAGTTAGTGGACACCCTGTTTGATGTAATGGTGCAGGAAAAATCTAAACATGCAGAGGGTCAGATGGAAATATTTAGTCCTACAAGGCTAAGGGACTTGCAACAGCAAGACAAGATGACAAAAGATATATATGTGGATGCGTACTCCGAAAAGGAAGCAGAGAATATTCTGGAGGATTATTGTCTGCAAGATAAAATCCTAAAATGGAAATGGAGACCGTGGCAGGTTAGTGCAGAGGAGAAATGGGCCAAAGTGCACCAAATTGTGTTGCTGGTAGCATACAGCCAGGAGGTGTTACATGTAGCACATGAACTACCTGCAGGAGGTCTCCTAAGAGTACAAAAGACTCAGGCTAAGCTGCAAAAACATTTGTATTGATTGGTCTGGAATGCACAAGGATGTGGTTAACTTTTGCCGAACGTGTCATAAATGTCAAATGGTAGGTAAGCCACAGGCGGTAATAAAACCAACACCTTTGTTGCCAATTCCCACATTTGAGGAACCTTTCACGCAGGTTATAATTGATTGTGTAGGTCCCCTCCTGAGAACTAAAAGTGGGAACCAGTACTTGTTAACCATAATGGATGTGTATACCAGATTTCTGGAGGCAATTCCATTATGGAGTAAGAAGGAAAAAAGGGTGGTAGAGGAGTTAGTAGCTTTCTTCACATGGTATGGTTACCTAGAGAGATTCAGTCGGATCAAAGGTCAAATTTTACTGCTAGGCTGTTTAAGGAGGTTATAGATAGCTTAGGTATACAGCACTTAAATCCAGTGTGTATCATCCTGAAGCCCAGGGAGCTTTAGAAAGGTGGCATCAGACCTTGAAGACCAAGTTGAAAGCATACTGTCAGGATTACCTGAATGATTTGGATAAAGGTATCCCATCAATATTGTTTGCCATTAGAGATGCCTTGATACTCCATAATGGAATTGCTTCTGTTCACTCCCTTTGAGTTAATATTTGGGCATGAAGTGAAAGGTCCTTTGAAATCAATTCTCGAAAAATTGACAGGACCAAAATTGGAGATCTCACACTTAGATAATGTATCGGAGGTGAGGGAGAGGCTAAATCGAGTAGATTAGATGTCTAAACAGCACCTAAAGAGGGCACAGTGTAGAATGAAGCAGGTAGCAGATAAAAGCTCTGAGACTCAGACGTTTTCCTGAGGGGATGACGTGTTAGTACTGTTACCAGTGACAGAGAATCCCTTCAAAGCCAGATTTAGTGATCTGTATCAAATTGAGAAAAAGTTGAGTCAGGTGGACTATCTCGTAAAGATGCCAGATAGAAAAAAAACGTATCGGGTATGTCATGTGAATATATTGAAACTGTATTATACTAGAGTGAAAGAATTGGAGAAACAGGTGTTATGTACTGCCCCGCAGAGTGAAGAATCAAATCCAGATGATGTGGTTTTTGATATGCCTCAAAATAGATTTTAAATGAAAAAGTCCTTGATGAGTGGGATAGGTTAGTAAGCTATCTGTCTCAGGAGCATAGAACGCAGTTGAAAGATTTGTTACTGCGGTACAAGAACATATGTAAGAATCATATGTAAGGGAGGACTAATGCTATTGTACATATGGAATACTGCTCTGATAAAACAACACCCCTATCGGCTTAATCCTTTCAAAGCCAGACAGGTCCAAATGGAGGTGGAGACCATGCTCGGCGAGATCATCATCAAACCAAGACAGAGCTAGTGGAGTTCACCAATTGTCTTAGTTCCCAAACCGGATGGGACTCAACGATTCTGCGTGGACTATTGGAAGGCCAACACCGGTACAAAATCAGACCCATATCTAGACTGGAGAACTGTATCGAGAAATTCAGTAAAGCCAGTTACATCACCAAGTTGGACTTAATGTGTGATTACTGGAAGGTACCTTTATCAGAGACGGTGAAAGAAATTTCTGTGCTTGTAACCCCAAATGGGCTATATGGTGCCTCCTTCATGCCCTTTGGAATGAAGGAGGCACCTGCCACATTCCAAAGACTCATGAACTCAAGAGTTGTGGCTGGGTTAACAAACTGTACAGTCTATTTGGACGATGTAGTGATCTTTAGTAAGTCCTGGAAAGATAACATGGTACAGTTGGCAGAACTCTTTGAACGACTTCAAAAAGCAAAACTGGTAATAAACTTAAATAAAACTGAATTCGCGAAAGCAGAGGTGACGTTCTTGGGACAAAACATCGGTCATGAAAGGTTGACTCCACGGAGTGCAAAGGTGAAGGCCATCGAAGAACTTCCACGACCGACCTTGAAGAAAGAGGTGTTTCGATTTTTAGGACTCAGCGGATTATATCAGAAGTTTATTCTAAACTTCGGTGGCACTGTTAACCAATTTGCTGAAGAAGAACATAAAGTTTCAGTGGACAGAACAATGCTAGGAGGCATTCAATAATTTGAAATCGATATCAACCACCAAACTAGTTTTAGCTACACCAAACTTTTCAAGACCTTTTAAAGTCACCATCGATGCTAGTGATATAGGAGTTGGAGCTGTCCTCCTACAGGAAGATGAGGATGGGATTGAACTGCCAGTTGGTTACTTTTCGAAGAAGATCAACATCCACCAGAGGAAATACTCCACAATCGGAAAAGAACGATTGGGTTTGGCACTAGCCTTACAACATTTTCATGTGAATGCCACGAACAATGTGTCAGAGACGGTGGTGTACATGGATCACAATCCTCCTGCATTCTTAGAATGCTTTAAAGACAAAAATATGAGACTATTTCATTGGATTCTTATGTTACAGACTTCTAATTCAAAAATCGTACATATTTTGTAAGAATGTAATCGCAGATGTGTCATTGTGGATTTAACTGATAAAGTATAGATAAGATATATCTATCTAAGGTTTTATAGATGGGAAGAAGTTAAGGTGAACTTAGATTAAAGTTATCTGTATGTTATGGTAGTGTGTTTAAAGAATAGGAAAACAAAATGATGCCATCTTTTCATTACGAAGGTTCATTTTCTCTTAAGGGGGGAGGTGTTATGAACATGTAGGTATACTGTACCTTTAAGAAAGTTAAAAGCTAGCAGAACTACCTGATAGCACCAAGTGTTCTGAACAACATACAAAGTAAACGTTTGGTCCAGAAGCTCGTGTAGCTGGTTGCCTGGAGATGAAAACAAATTCAAATTAGGCCGATCAGTTTAAATTATACCCCCCCCAAAAAAAACAAACTCCAATCAAGTTTGAATTTAGTATATTGACAATATTAAAAGCCAATGACACAATCTGATGTTTTGGGGGCATAAGACTTGGAAAAATGCGAATAGTTGAGACAGAACTGCCAAGTCACCAGCTTGTCCAGACTGCCTGAAACACAGCTCTCTTAAAGGTAGCTTTATCAGTCAATGACCATGAAACCGAAATCCCTAAGAAGAAGAAAATATACAGAGGAAGATACAAAGGGAAGATTTGACAGCTGCTTGGTTTTGAAATTCGAATTTTTGGCAAATCTTACTTGGGGGTTTTATCGGACTAGTATTATAGAAGGGAAAGTAAAAGATAGGTTAGAGGAGTGAGTTGTAAATAGTTGTTAATTAATTATTGTCTGTTATACTTTAAGAAATAAAGTTATTAATTTTTACTTTAAATTGTTCTTGCCTCGAATTTTCACAGATTACCGCACAAGGTAAATCATTTCTGTGCTGCTGGTTTAAATTAGTGGGGGAATGGGATGGGGGTTGGGGGTGGGGTGTTGTTGGTGGGAGCGAGAGTTACCCCATGTCATAACAATAGGACTGCTCTCATTGTTGCATCCTTTGATAATCCTAGTTTTGCAACATTGGAAGTAATTGTTTGGTAGACTGGGAAGATGCTTCCAGAACTATCTGTGCATCAGCTGGTGTCAACACACACACACACACACAGAAATGTGAGGGGGAAAGAGACAGGCACTAAGATAGAGGGTGAGGTGGGGGGATGGAGAGAGAGAGAGACTGGGGAGTGACACACACAGGCACAGGGAGGGGGAGTGTGGGAGAAGGAGAGGATATGTGAGAGGGAATGTGGCACAAACATGAGGGAGGCAGAGAGGGGAAATGTAAGAGGGAGAGAAAGACAAGGAGAAATGGAATGTGGAATGGATGAGGTGGAGGACTGTTCCTGAGAGAAAATGGGGAAGTGGGAGTTAGTGAGGACAGTGTCACAGAGAAAGAATGAGTCGCAAAATGAGAAAAAAGAAAGCCATATTGGATAGGGAGAGTCAAAATGGCAAGGTTGATAGTGAGGGTATGGAAGAAGAGAATATGAAGATATGGGAATCACCCAGACTGGGAGGCTGAGTCTTTGATTCTATGAAAGTCTGACTGCTGTTTCCTTCCCTCTTCATCTAAATAGCAAGTGCAAAAAGGAAATGTAAATGGCTGCTACCACAACTAGAGTGGGCGCAGTAAGGATGTCATTCCGTGAGGGTGGGAGCGCCAGTCTTGTCTGATGTGATGCCTTTCAAAGGGCAATAGCACTGATTAACGAAATCTGTTGTCACAAATTGCTGAATGCAGAATTTATGCATTGACCTACTGGGTCGACTACAAATCCTGACTCCAAGCACTCTTCAGCACATCATTAAACATTAAAAATAAATCTTACTCATGTCTATAGGGTACAAGTAATGTTTTGAAGCCTCAAAATATTCATTTTAGAGTAACCAAAGTAACAATCTATGGATGCAGGAAATACTCACATCACTGCAGTGATGATAAAATGTCATGCTGTGTTAAGGATGGCTAGCTCTGTAACTTCATTCTTGTAGTTGCAGTTAAAATGTCATGTGCTGAGGCAGCATGGTACAAACAGCAGGGGTGGATTGGTCCAACATTTCAGTCCCTCTCCACCTGCTGCTTCTATGTCTGCTCATGCACTTATATGAGGTTATTAATTGTGAATGTCAAGGTGTCATCTCATGCCTAAGGCTGAGCAGGTCTCCAGCAGTCCACAAAGTGACAGCAACCTGAGACATTTCTGCCTTGACCAGCTGCAGAGGTATGTCCCGAGTCTAATCCAGCAAAGTGTAGTATCTGAGCTGGTGGATGGTTCAGGAGACAACCTCACTGATGCTTCCTATTGAGGGATCCGTGGCTTCTGTTTCAGAGGTGAAGGAGGAGATGATGTCTTGTGGGGTTGCCCTGATGATGGTGACTCCATTGGTGGAGGCAGGAAACAAAGGGAGCATGAACCATGTTAGACCTTTGGAAGATGTTAAGAATGCCTTCCCCGTAGCAGTATTGGAAGAACAGCATTGTAATGGACAATAAATTGAAAGGTAGAGCTGAAGCTGACCAGAAATGCTGTTAATTCTGGAGGTTTCATTATCAGCTCATGAATGGTCAAGGATCTTACCAGCTTCAGCCAGCACCTTCCCCTTGGATATGATTAAAAGCCAAATGAGAGACACCCTGTCACTCATCTTGATGCTCTCTGCCCTATTGCAGGCATGTTTTTCTGGAATGGGGAGGGATTGAGTGAGATGCTTATGGGGGCAAAGGTGGTGAAGTGTCCTTGGTGAATGAGTAGGTATCACGGACAGAGAGCAGAATTAATCATCTGTGGGTGATGGGTGGGTGAGAGCGAGTGGAGGAAGCTGTTACATGAGAATGGTGGAATATGAGCCTTGGTGGGAGTTTAGTATACAAACAGAGATAGAGTGAATGTGAGGCAGCTGAGAAAGGATGGTAACACTTACCGTGGTAGAGTGGAGCAGGTCACTGATTCTGTTGCCATATTGCTGCATATTCCTCCAGACCCCAATCCCAGCTATGACCCTGGTGGCAACTTCAGACCAGGCTGGCAGGGCCTGGTGGCATGATCTCTGTTGCTAATCCTCTGGGAGGAGGATAGCCCTCCTCTGCACTACCTCAGCCAGTGGTCCCTATCAAAAAACTGGTTGTGAACCTGCCTCTCTCTCTACCATCATAGTGCCAATGCTTCATTTAAAGAGACCGTGCAGGGCAGCTTCAGACTGATAGCGTATAACCTAGAGCACAACTGCATTTTGATACAGTGGCAATCTCGGGAATCCTGGAGGCTCTGGCAGTTGTGAGTACTTCAATTTCTGGAGAATATTGCACATGCAGGATGACATAGTGCATGGCTAATGAGGTAAATCTCAGAGAATACCATGAGAAAACCTGTGAGAGCGAGTGGAGGAAGCTATTACATGAGAATGGTGGAGTATGAGCCTTGATGGGAGGTTGGTACGCAAGTAGAGATGGAGTGAGTGTGAGGCAGCAGAGAAAGGATGGTGGCACTTACTCTGGCAGAGTGGAGGAGGTCACTGCAGCGGGACCCTCCAGGAAACACGTCAGAATTAATAGCATTTCTGGTCAAATTCAGCTCGACCTTTCAATTCTAATTTTTTGTTTTAATAATTGAATTTAAATTTGAACTCACGATACCAGGGTAGTAGCCTGAGCTTCTAGGTTCTTGCTCAGTGACATCACCACTATGCACCTGATCCCTTTTCTTACCTCTGTTAACACAATTTGTAAATGCGACTTTAGCCATTTGCTCACCTTGATAAATTGACACAGAACTGGATGGCGGCAAAGCAATTCAACTGGACAGGAACTAGCCAGAACGTGTTATTGTCACTGTGCATGGTGCAAACATGCAAATAGACCAAAGACTTTCAGACCTCAAAAGTGCACTGTCTACTTCAAATTACCCTGGAAAGATGAAGAATCTCAACAATTTGAACCAGAGTTTAAGGAGATAACTTCATGCGATACATGTAGTACTTTCTACTCACAGGATGCTGCTGTTTAGCAAGCATACAGTGGAGCAAAGCGATGTACGAATTTCGTTGCTCATGTGATACCAGGTGTGTAAGTTGCTTGCTTCAGTGATTGGTTGATCAAATCAAAGATCATGTTCCTTCAGTTCTTTGTAACTGGCAGAGGACAAACAGTAGACGAAAGTGAGGACTGCAGATGTTGGAATCAGAATCGAGAGTGTGGTGCTGGAAAAGCACAGCAGGTCAGGCAGCATCCGAGGAGCAGGAGAATCGACGTTTCAGGCAGAAGCCCTTCACCAGAAAATGGACAAACAGTACTCAACCAGTTGCATATGAGAACAAAATCACAAACTATTAGATACAATTCCATGATTCAAGAGCACTTGCTGAACAATGTTGGGCGGCACGGTGGCACAGTGGTTAGCACTGCTGCCTCACAGCGCCAGAGACCTAGGTTCAATTCCCGCCTCAGGCGACTGACTGTGTGGAGTTTGCACATTCTCCCCGTGTCTGCGTGGGTTTCCTCCGGGTGCTCCGGTTTCCTCCCACAGTCCAAAGATGTGCAGGTTAGGTGAATTGGCCATGCTAAATTGCCTGTAGTGTTAGGTAAGGGGTAGATGTAGGGGTATGGGTGGGTTGCGCTTCGGTGGGGCAGTGTGGACTTGTTGGGCCGAAGGGCCTATTTCCACACTGTAAGCAATCTAATCTAATCTAATCTATGTGCTACAATGAATAATTACGTTAACAAAGAATTATTGATAACAATTACATTTGCAACGTGGCTTATTCATGCTTTCTAGAAGAGACACATATATACATTTGTGGAAGAGAGTTTGAAGTCTGAAGTATTCTTTATCTTTTGGTGTTAAAGATTTTCCTTAATTTCATTCCTGAAAGCTCTTGCTGTTATTTTTAGCTGATGCCTTCCAGTCCTTGGCTCCCTGGGCAGCAGAAATAGTTTCTCACTATCTACTAAATTCATTCCACATAAAAGTAATGCTACAATTCCCCTTCAAATCATCTGAAACTCTGCCCTGCAACATTGACAAATGCAAGGATTCTCAGCCAAATTGTGCAGAATTCCCTTCTTCAATTATAATATAAATGTGGTTTATAATACTATCAGAATCTCATATTTCTCTTAGTTCCGAACATTGGTATCTTTGGATGCGCACAAGACAATTTCCCAGAATTAGCTGGATGATTAAGTAATATGTATTGAACATAAAATATTTCAGAAAGCTGGTAGATTATTTTCTGACCAACTGCAATAATCAAATTAGAATCATTAACTCATTTATAAAAATGCCATTGTACATCCAAGACATTGGACATACTGGTAGTTGCCAATATTTTTAATCAACTCACCATTACAACATACTTCTGGAGAAGGTGGGACTTGAACCCAGGCCTTCTGGCTCAGAGATAGGGATGCTGCCACTGTGGCATGTACATGAATTTATCATAATTAGCATACCATACTACTCCCCAAATGGAAATGCTAATTAATTAACGGAGCATCTCTTGATAATGTTTATTACTTTTGAAATTTTTTGGAAAGTAGTCGATTGCCTATTTACATTACTGATTTGCCAAATGTGCATTTTACAAACATGTACAACAATACTGCACTATTTGGCTGAGCATCCTTGCATTTATCAACGTTGCAGGGCAGAGGTGCAGATGATTTGAAGGGGAATTGCAGTTTTACATTTGTGTGGATTCACCATAGTTAATCTTCTCCAATCGGGCATTTGTGATACAGTAGTGTTGTCCCTGCTATGGGGCCAGATTCAATTGCCTGCTCCAGAGGTCTGTCATAAGATGTCTGAATAGGTTGATTGAAAATACCTGAATCCTTTGAAGAGGTGAACTTTTTGTTTTCAACTTGTTCATGCAAGTATTTGACATTGCAAACCAACATTTAAAGTGATCTATAAATGCATAGACAACAAAAATCAACAGACCACAAAAATCCATGCATCACATCAGGGAATATTTTTATGCTGTGAGTGGTTACAATCTGGAATGCATTGCATAAGTATGCAGTAGGGGCAACGTCAATTGTGTCTTCAAAAGGAACTGGAGAAACACCTCTCTCTTCCCCACTGCCCGACCTTGTCTTCAGTACATACACCATTTTTTTCCTAGCTGCTACCAGTTCTGAGGAAGAATCTTCAGACTTGAAGCATTAACTCTGTTTTCTCCGTATAGATACTGCCAGATCTGCTGAGTTTCACCAGAAATGTCTGTTTTTCTTTCTTATATGGAAAGGTCAGAGAATGGGACTAGCTAAATAGCTCTTGAAGTCAAATGACCTTTTTCTGTGCATTAGCTATTCTACAGTTAAATAGTTGAACCTTCACAGCCCCTGAACAATGTGTGCATTGATGAGCAGGTTAGGAGAACAGTCTGAAATGGCCACTGAAAAGCTTCTTGATGTCAAGAGCAAAAAGTCTGGTTTTCCAACAGATTGTTGAATGGGAAGACAAGATTCTCACTAGTGAGCAGTGAGCAGCAATTTGTATGTATTAGCATGCATTAACCGCCTCATCATGGCTTCATCTTGCCCCATTTATTTTCAATTCTCCCATCCGCCATATAAAACCGAATGTCAACAACTCACCCCAATGAAAGTCAGAGTGGTAACCTGACAATTTCAGATCATCACATACTCTTCCAGCACTCTATTATGGACACCAGGCACCAACATCTCAGGGCACACTCTATGGGCAGTGATGGCACACACTGTCTGTCCACTAGGATCTTCAGGATCCCTGCTGGCAACGTAGGGTGCCAATTGCCTATGCCCAACATGTCTAGGCCAACTGACAAGAACAATGCAGGGCAACTGCAGACTCCCAGGGCCTGACTGAGTGCAAGGCTGGGCTTTACAGTTGGCACTGTTGCCAGAGATCCCAGGAGGTCCTGTCAGTGGCGAGTACTTCCACATAGGGAGAGATGAGGCATGCTGCATAGGATTGGGTTTGAATGAAAACCTACTAGGGCTCATGGAGAGAAACCCTACATGAAACTCACCAAAAATAACAGCCAATTTCAGGTAAGATTCGCTCCACTGATTCTGTTCTATTCTTGTTGTCTGCTCATTTCACAATTAATATCTGCTTGAGTTATTAATGACTAATTAACATTTTGCTGTTCAGATAGCATGAATTCTGAAGATAATTTTCACCCCAACTTTTAACAGAATGTACTTGTGAAATGAACTTGACTCCAATTCTTCCAAATTAGTTCCATTTGATATCACATTGTTTGGAACTTCTACATCACTCACTGATCACTAGTTCAGAAGGCAGACTGAGCATAGTATCGCTTCTAAGGCTTCTGTGAAAATCACTGTAGAATAGGTATAGAAGTTATGAAAGGCTGTCATAAATAATAATGGTGCTGGAGATATTATTAAACTTGATTTTGTTAAGCAGCAGTGTGAACATCAACACAGTGTCAACCAACATTAACCTAAGATATTAATGCTGCTTGAGACTGTCTACACACTGAGCAGGAGTGGGCGCAGGACCGCTGAGTAATTGAAGTAATATAGTTAGGTGATTGCATTACCTGAAACACTACTTAGTAGTATCTCCCACCCATCCTCCTTCTCTAACCCAAACAAAAAGTTTCTGTGTGAAGGATTTGTAAGGTAACTAGATTTTTGTTATTTTTGGGGGGGAATTTAGTCTTTTGGGGAATTTAGAATAGTGAGAATGGCGGTTAGGGCCATTGAATGTTCCTCCTGCAAAACGTGGGAGGTAAGGATGACCACTAGTGTCCCTGCTGACTTCATCTGTGGGAAGTGCACCCAACTCCAGCTCCTTGAAAACTGCGTTAGGGAAATGGAGATAGAGCTGATGAACTTTGGATCATTCAGGAAGCAGAGGGGTTTAATGAGAGGAGTTACAGGGAGGCAGTCACACCTCAGGTGCAAGAAAAAGGTAAATGGGTTACCGTTAGGTCATAGAGTCATTGAGATGTACAGCATGGAAACAGACCCTTCGGTCTAACCTGTCCACGCCAATCAGATATCCCAACTCAATCTAGTCCCACCTGCCAGCACGCAGCCCATATCCCTCCAAACCCTTCCTATTCATATACCCATCCAAATGCCTCTTAAATGTTGCAATTGTACCAGCCTCCACCACAACCTCTGGCAGCTCATTCCATACACGTACCACCCTCTACATGAAAATGTTGCCCCTTAGGTCTCTTTTACATCTTTCCCCTCTCACCCTAAACCTATGCCCTCTACTTCTGGACTCCCTGACTCCAGGAAAAAGAGTTTGCCGATTTATCCTATCCATGGCCCTCATAATTTTATAAACCTCTATAAGGTCACCCCTCAGCCTCCGACGCTCCAGCAAAAACAGCCCCAGCCTGTTCAGCCTCTCCCTATAGCTCAAAT
>NC_057715.1:66300259-66352904 GCF_004010195.1 Chiloscyllium plagiosum | reverse complement strand
TCTGGTCCAGCTCCTGTTGTAATCTGAGGTAACCTTCTTTGCTGTCCACTACACCTCCAATTTTGGTGTCATCTGCAAACTTACTAACTATACCTCTTATGCTCACATCCAAATCATTTATATAAATGATGAAAAGTAGTGGACCCAGCGCCGATCTTTTTGGCACTCCACTGGTCACAGGCTCAAGTCTGAATCACAACCCTTAACCACCACCTTCTGGCACCTTTGCACCAGTTTTCTATCCAAATGGCGGGTTCTCCCTGTACTCCATGAGACCTTGCTAACCAGTCTCTCATGGGGAACCTTGTCGAATGCCTTATTGAAGTCCATATAGATCACATCTACTGCTCTGTCCTCATCAATCTTCTTTGTTACTTCTTCAAAAAACTCAATCAAGTCTGTGAGACATGCTTTCCCACGCACAAAGCCATGTTGACTATCCCTAATAAGTCCTTGCCTTTCCAAATACATGTACATCCTGTCCCTCAGGATTCCCTCCAACAACTTGCCCACCACTGAGGTCAGGCTCACCAGTCTATAGTTCCCTGGCTTGTCTTTACCGCCCTTCTTAAACAGTGGCACCACGTTTGCCAACCTCCAGACTTCCGTCACCTCACCTGTGACTATCAATGATACAAATATCTCAGCAAAAGGCCCAGCAATCACTTCTCTAGCTTCCCACAGAGTTCGATGGTACACCTGATCAGGTCCTGGGGTTTCATCCACCTTTAACCATTTCAAGACATCCAGCACTTCCTCCTCTGTAATCTGGACATTTTGCAAGATGTCACCATTTATTTCCCTACAGTCTATATTTTCCATATCCTTTTCCACAGTAAATACTGATGCAAAATATTCATTTAGTATCTCCCCCATTTTCTGTGGCTCCACACAAAGGCTGCCTTGCTGATCTTTGAGGGGCCCTATTCTCTCCATAGTTACCCTTTTGTTCTTAATATATTTGTAAAATCCCTTTAGATTCTCCTTAATTCTATTTGCCAAAGCTATCTCATGTCCCCGTTTTGCCCTCCTGATTACCCTGTTAAGTATACTCCTACTTCCTTTATACTCTTCTAAGGATTCACTCGATCTATCCTGTCGAGATGCTTCCTTCTTTTTCTTAACCAAACCCTTTATTTCTTTAGTCATCCAGCATTCCCTATATCTACCAGCCTTCCCTTTCACCCTGACAGGAATATATTTTCTCTGGATTCTTGTTATCTCATTTCTGAAGGCTTCCCATTTTCCAGTCGTCCCTTTACTTGCGAACATCTGTCTCCAATCAGCTTTCGAACGTTCTTGCCTAATACCGTCAAAATTGGCCTTTCTCCAATTTCGAACTTCAACTTTCAGACCTGGTCTATCCTTTTCCATCACTATTTTAAAACCAATAGAATTATGGTCGCTGGCCCCAAGGGGTCTATAATACAATCCCAATAAGGTGATCATCCCTTTCTTATTTCTCAGTTCCACCCAAATAACGTCCCTGTATGTATTTCCAGGAATATCCTCCCTCAGCACAACTGTAATGCTATCCCCTTTTCAAAAATGCCACTCCCCCTCCTCTCTTGCCTTCCTTTCTATCCTTCTTGTAGCATTTGTATCCTGGAACATTAAGCTGCCAGTCCTGCACATCCCTGAGCCATGTTTCTGTAATTGCTATGATATCCCAGTCCCATGTTCCTAACCATGCCCTGAGTTCATCTGCCTTCCCTGTTAGGCCTCTTGCAGTGAAATAAATGCAGTTTAACTTATTAGTCCTACCTTGTCCCTGCCTGCCCTGACTGTTTGACTCACATTTGTTCTCAGTTGTACCCGTCTCAGATCAATCTCTTTCCTCACTATCTCCCTGGATCTCACCCCCTCTCCCCCCCCACCACCTTACTAGTTTAAATCCTCCCTGCCAGTATATTAGTCCCCTTCCAATTTAGGTGCAATCCATCCTTCTTGTACTGGTCACTTCTACCCCAAAAGAGATTCCAATGATCCAAAGGGAACTAGCAGGCAGTGCAGGGAACTCTGTGGCCGTTCCCCTCAGTAACAATTATACCGTTTTGGATACTGTTGGTGGGCGGACGACGTACCAGGGGTAAGCCAAAGGGTGCAGATCTCTGGCACCGACTGTCCCTGTTGCTCAGAAGGGAAGGGGGGAGATGAGCAGAGCATAAGTCATTGGGGACTCTATAGTTAGGGGGACAGATAGGAGGTTTCTTGGAAACGAGAGAGACTCATGGTTGGTGTGTTGCCTCTCAGGTGCCAGGTGCCAGATGTCACGGATTGTGTTTTCAGGATCCTTGAGGGAGAAGGGAGCAGCCCCAAGTCGTGGTGGTCCACATCGGTACTGATGACGTAGGTAGGAAAAGGGATGGATCTTTAAGGCAGAAATTCAGGGAGACAGGGTGGAAGCTTAGTGCTAGAACAAACAGAGTTGTTATCTCTGGTTTGTTACCCGTGCCATGTACTAGCGAGGTGAGGAATAAAGAGAGGAGTTGAACACATGGCTACAGAAATGCTGCAGGAGGAGGAGTTTCGGATACCTGGATAATTGGGGCTCATTCTGCGGTAAGTGGGACCTCTACGAACAGGATGGTCTATACCTGAACCAGAAGGGTACCAAATCCGGGGGAGGATATTTGCTAATGCTCTTCGAGAGGGTTTAAACTAATTCAGCAGGAGATGGAAACCTAAATTATAGTTCCAGTGTCCAGGAAGGTGAGAGTAGTGAGCTCTGAAAAAGGTTTCAAGTTTGCAAGAGTTCACCAACAAGCAGGAAGGTGGTTTGAAGTGCATCTACTTCAACGCCAGAAGCATCCGGAAGAAGGTGGGTGAACTTGCAGCATGGGGTTGGTACCTGGGACTTCAATATTTTGGCCATTTCGGAGGCATGGATAGAGCAGGGACAGGAATGGTTGTTGCAGGTTCCCAGGTTTAGATGTTTCAGTAAGAACAGAGAAGATCGTAAAAGAGGGGGAGGTGTGGCATTGTTAGTCAAGGACAGTATTACGGTTGCAGAAAGGACATTTGAGGACTCGGCGACTGAGGTAGCATAGGCTGAGGTTAGAAACAGCAAAGGAGAGGTCACCCTGTTGGGAGTTTTCCAAACGCTTCCAAGTAGTTCCAGAGATGCAGAGGAAAGGATATCAAAGATAATTCTGGATAGCAGCGAGAGTAACAGGGTATTTGTTATGGGGAACTTTAACTTTCCAAATATTGACTGGAAATCCTATAGTTCAAGTACTTTAGACGGGTCAATTTTTGTCCAATGTGTGCAGGAGGGTTTCCTGCCACAGTATGTAGACAATCCAACAAGGAGCAAGGCCCCATTGGATTTGGTACTGGGTAATGAACCTGACCAGGTGTTAGATTTGGAGGTAGGTGAGCACTTTGGTGATAGTGACCACAATACGGTTATATTTACTTTAGTGATGGAAAGGAATAGGTATATAACACAAGGCAAGAGTTATTGCTGGGGGAAAGGCAATTACGATGTGAATAGGCAAGATTTAGGATGCATAGGATGGGGAAGGAAACTGCAGGGGATAGCACAATTGAAATGTGGAGCTTATTCAAGGAACAGCTACTGTATGTCCTTGACTAGTATGTACCTGTCAGGCAGGAAGGAAGTAGTCGAGGCAGGGAGCCATGGTTTACTAAAGAAGTTGAATCTCTCATCAAGAGTAAGAAGAAGGCTTAAGATAGGATGAGATGTGAAGGCTTAGTTCAGGCGCTGGAGAGTTAAAAGTTAGCCAGGAAAGACCCAAAGAGAGAGCTAAGAAGAGCCAGGAGGGGACATGCGAAATCATTGGCAGGTCGGATCAAGGAAAACCCTAAAACTTTCCATTGGTATATCAGGAATAAAAGAATGACTAGAGTAAGATTAGGGCCAATCAAGGCCAATACTGGGAAGTTGTGCATTGAGTCCGAGGAGATGGGGAAGTGCTAAATGGATATTTTTCATCAATGCTCGCACTGGAAAAAGACAATGTTGTCAAGGAGAATACTACGATACAGGCTACTAGACTAGGCAGGATTAAGGTTGAGACCAGACAGGACCAGGCTATTAGTCAATGTTGTCGAGCAGAATACTGAGATATAGACTACTAGACTAGACGGGATTAAGGAGGAATGTTAGCAATTCTGGCAAGTGTAAAAATAGATAAATCCCCTGAGCTGGATGGGATTTATCCTAGAATTCTCTGGGTAGCCAGGGAGGAGATTGCAGAGCCTTTGGCTTTGATCTTTACGTCGTCATTGTCTACAGGAATAGTGCCAGAAGACTGGAGGATAGCAAATGTTGTCCCCTTGTTCGAGAAACAGAATAGTGACAACCCTGGTAATTCTCCACCTTACTTCAGATGTGGGTAAAGTGTTGGAAAAGGTTATAAGAGATAGGATTTATAATCATCTAGAAAGGAATAAGTTGATTAGGGATAGTCAACATGGTTTTGTGAAGGGTAGGTCATGCCTCACAAACCTTATTGAGTTCTTTGTGAAGGTGACCAAACAGTAGATGAGGGTAAAGCAGTTGTTGTGGTGTTTATGGATTTCAGTAAGGCTTTTGATAAGGTACCCCACACTAGGCTATTGCACAAAATACAGAGGCATGAGATTGAGAGTGATTTAGCAGTTTGGATCAGAAGTTGACTAGCTGAAAGAAAACAGAGAGTGGTGGTTGATGGGAAAGGTTCATTCCGGAGTTCAGTTACTAGTAGTGTACCACAAGGATCTGTTTTGGGGCCACTGCTGTTTGTCATTTTTATAAATGACCTGGATGAGGGCGTAGGAGAATGGGTTAATAAATTTGTGGGTGACATTAAGGTTAGTGGAGTCCTGGGCAGTTTACAGAGGGACATAGATAAGCTACAGAGCTGGGTTGAGAGGTGGCAAATGGAGTTTAATGCAGAAAAGTGTGATGTGATTCACTTTGGAAGGAGCAACAGGAATAAAGCGTACTGGGCTAATGGTAGGGTTCTTGACAGTGTGGATGAGCAGAGAGATCTCAGTGTCCATGTACACAGATCCCTGAAAGTTGTCACCCAAGTTGATAGGGTTGTTAAGAAGGCATACGATGCATTAGCTTTTATTAGTAGAGGGATTGAATTTCGGAGTCACAAGCTCATGCTATAGCTGTACAAATCTCTGGTGTGGCTGCCCTTGGAGTATTGCATACAGTTCTGGTCACCACATTATAGGAAGGATGTGGCAGCTTTGGCAAAGATTCAGGAGAGATTTATTATGATGTTGTCTGGTATGGAGGGAAGGTCTTGTGAGGAAAGGCTGAGGGACTTAAGACTGTTTTTGTTAGAGAGAAGAAGGTTGAAAGGTGACTTAATTGGGACATATAAGATAATCAGAAGGTTAGATATGGTGAACAGTTGAGAGCCTTTTTCCTCAGATGGTGATGGCTAACACAAGGGGACATAGCTTTAAATTGAGGGGTGATAGATATAGGACAGATATTAAAAAGTAGTTTCTTTATTCAGAGAGTGGTAGGGGCGTGGAATGCCCTGCCGCAACAATAGCAGACTCACCAACTTTAAGGGCATTTAAATGGTCATTGGATGAACATAGGGATGAAAATGGAATAGTGTAAGATAGATCGGCTTCAGATTGGTTCCACAGGTTGACACAACATGGAGTGCCAAAGGGCCTGTACTATGATGTAATGTTCGATATTGTATTGTTGGCTCTTCTTAGCATTTTGACCTAAAAACGTTAATTTGGCTTTCTGGTTGAGCAACAATTCCTTCCTTTAACATGAACTTTATTAACAAAATCACTAAAAATCAACAGTAAAACAAAATTAAAGGTGATAATGCTAATGGTTTCATTTTAGCAGTTTTTAAAAAGGTGATGATGGAAAAACGCATTCTTTACATGGAATAATTAGCAATCTAGTTCTTCCATTTTGAATTCTAAATTTAGATGCATCAACTGAGAACTGGGAAAAGCAATATTTCACCTTTAAGTCTGTAAAGTATTTATGCATCTATTATGTTCTTTGTTACACAGCAGTAGTCAAAACAAAATGTTAGTTTTCATATAAGGTGTTCAATTTATAGCATTGTTAGTACTAAACATTCCCAGGTCAATAGTAAGAGAATAGAACTCCCATCACCATGGCTCAACAAGTCCTTTAATCATGTTTTTTTTTTCTATGCCCAACACCTATTTTCAGAAATGTGATTTGTGTCCAAAGAAGAAAAACATCACTGGTGAAGTGATTGTTCAGTATGCAAATCCCAGGGCAAAGTCAAATTTGAATTTGGGTTTCAATTATATACCTCCAGGAGGTTTTGGGTGCCAATTAAGCAGTTTGCTGCAATAGGGGAAACAAATTGGCTCAAATATATGAAGTTAACACTTGGCACAGAAGGTGAGAATGAGTGTATAGTATGATTGGGTTGATAGGATGCATGAGACATGCAAAATGTAAGCACTTTTTATAATGGGTCCAGGAGACCATTCTGCCTCTTGGATCCACAACCTTCAGCACGATACACATACTGAAACAGCTCATGTATAAAAGTAGCAAGACTTGGACAATATCTAGGTTTGGGCTGAAAAGTGGGAAGTAGCCACTAATGTGATGGAGCTTTTTGTAAAGTTGATGAAGAAGATTGATGAAGGCCTTCAGCAAAGCGTTAGATAAGACTCCTCATCGTAAACTGGTTGGTAAGGTTAGATCACATGGGATCCAGAGGAACTATCCAATTGGATACAAAATTGGCTTGAAGACAGGTGACAGAGAGTGGTGGTAGAGGGCTCCTTCTCAGATTGAAGGCCTGTGATCAGCAGTGTGCCACAAGGATTGATGTTGGACTCACTACTTTTCACCATGTATATAAGTGATTTAGATGTGAAGGTAGGAGGTATGGTTAGTAAGTTTGTAAATGACACCAAAATATATGGTGTAGTTGGACAGTAAAGAAGATTACATCAGAGTACAACAGGACATTGATCAGATGGGGCAATGGGTTGAGGAGAAGCAGATGGAGTTTAACTTCGATAAATATGAGGCATTGCATCTTGATAAGGCAAGCCAGGGCAAGACTGATGGGATCCTTGGGAGAATTGCCAAACAAAGACATTGCTAAACAAAGAGGGGTGCAGGTGCAGAGTCCCTGGAGGGTGGAGTCACAGGTAGACAAAGAAGGTGGCAAAAAAGACGTTTGGCACGCTTACCTGCATTGGTCAGAATATTGAACATAGAAGTTACGTTGTCATGGTGTTGCTGCACAGGACATTGGCGAGGGCATTTTAAGAATATGGTGTAAAATCCTGGTCACCTTTCTATAGGATGGATGTTGGTAAACTTGAGAAGGTGCAGAAAAGATATACAACAATGTTGCTGGGACTGGAGGGTTTGTGTTATAGGGAGAGGCTGAATAGGCAGGAGTGAGCTTATACAGGTTGGTAAAATTATGAGCGGCACATATAGGGTGAATAGCTGAGGTGGTGTGATTGCCCATGGCTGAATATGACAAAATGGCTAATAGGGGTTTTTCATTTTAACTGAATCAGACAATCAAAGGAAATTTTAGGTGATGCGGCATTTCATATCGCTCAAATCATGGCCTTCTGAGACAGACGACAAAAATGCCTTTGAGTAAAAACTGAAAGAACTGCAAATGCTGTAAATCAGAAGCAAACACAGAAATTGCTGGAAAAACTCAACAGGTTTGGCAGCATCAGAGTTAACATTAAAGAGGAACGGTTACCAGACCTGATACCTTAACTCTGATTTCTCTTCACAGATGTTTCTAGACCTGCAGAACTTTTCCAGCAATTTCTGTGTTTTTTTTCAAAATGCCTCTGACTCTTAGTAAGATGGGACAATACTGCAGAGAGTAATTATCTGATAAGGCAGCTCAGATGTAAACCATTTAATTTGAGATTTCTGATTTTTATATGAAATAGAAAGCAAAAGCTTGACTTATTTAAGGTGAGACTTTTAAAATAATTATAGTTACATATTAGAGTAGACACATATTCATAAAATAATAGAAGGTCAAATTTATTAGATACTGGGGAACTAAATTTCTGAAGACAGTTAGTCTTGGATGTAGAGACACCCTTGAAGAAACCTTTTTCTCTGTCAGCAAGAAGGTTAGAACAACAAAAAGGTATAAACAAGATAACCTTGAATGAGTACTGAGAGTCAAATATGGTAGCAAGGGAGGCAGGAACAATTTTGAAACAGGGTCACTACACCCTCAAGAGAATAAATAACAGCCCTTTTGCAAATCGGATAAGAGGGAAACTATGTCTCAAATTGTTCGCTTTGACACAGAATTGTCGCATTAGGTTTAACGAAGTATAACTTTATAAGTAACTTTATATTAAAGTAGATATTACAAATGTTATAACAATTGGTAGAAATTAACATTCTTTTCAGTATTGTGAACTAAGATCAGCAAAAGATATGATTTGCATGGCCTAATCTGAAAAGTCATTAGCACTAAGGAAATATACAATGCAGCTGGCAAATGTCTAGGAAGGGACATAACAGTCGGTGTATAATGTGCTCAATAATTATAAGAGCACACGGACAGGTGATGGGGTCCGGCAAACATCATGAAATGATGGAAGGACATAAGGTGGACCATGAAGTTGTTCATCATTGATCATATATTTGCAGTAATGGACGTGTAGGCCAGAGGGAATGTGGCAAGCACTGATGTGAATATTGCATGCAATCATTAATAACTCGGTATATATAAGTATCCTGGACTTTATTAGGAAAGGCCAAGTGTCACTGACCTCTAATCTGAGCTGTATTAAAAGAGCAACTGGGGCCAATGCGAAAGCCAGATCCTGAGAGGTCTCTGGCCTCTCCTTAATGGTGGTCTGAATAAAGATTGATTTGTGCTACTGAACACAGCACTCAGACTCCTCTTTAAAAATCCCATTTCAGCACAAGGTCTTTTTTCTGGGAAGGGGAGGGGGGCAAACTAGATGGCATAGTTTTAAGGTGAGAGGGGCAAGATTTATAAAGGACCTGAGTAGTTACTTTATCATGCAGAGGGTGGTGCGTGTATAGAATAAGCTACCAGAGGAACTGGTGGATGCTGGTACTATTACAACACTTAAATGGCACCTCTACAGGAAGGGTTTAGAGGGATATGGGCCAAATGTTGGCAAATGGGACCAGGTTAGATTGGGATATCTGGTCAGCATGGACCAGTTGGACCGAAAGGTCTGTTTCCGTGCTGTATGACTCTATGACTCTATGACATTCCTGCCACTCATGTCAGGTAATGACCATCTCCAACAAGAGTGAATCTATTCATGATTGCTTGATATTCAAAGGCATTAACATTACTGAATCTCTTAAAATCAATGTGCTGGGAGCTACAATTGACCATAAACTGAACTGAACTCATACAAACACTGTGGCTGTAATAACAAGCCAGAATTTCATAACTCTGTGGCAAGTAACTTAGCTTGTGTCTCCCCAAAGCCTGTCTACCATCTACAAGGCACAAGTCAGGAGTATAATGGAATACTGTCCACTGCCTGGAAGGACGCAGCTCCAAGAAGACTCAAGAAGCTCAACACTATCAAAGATAAAGCATCCCACTCAATTGGCATCCCATTCATCATCTTCAATATTAACTCCAATCATCACATATGCCTAGGAGTGGCAATATGTGATATCTACAAAATGTATGCCGCTAACATACCAAACTTTCTTTGATAGCATCTTCCAAATTCATAATATCTACCATCTCGAAGGACAAGGACAGCAGATGTCTGGGAAGACCACCACAAATATGTCATCTAACCAAGCATCGTGCCATCCTAACTTGGAACTGTATCATTATTCCTTCATTGTTGTTTGGTCAAAATCATGGAACTTCCTTCCAATAGCACTATGGGTGTTCCTACACCTTATGGATTGTGGCAGTCTGAGAATACAGTTCACTACCATCTTCTCCATGTTAATTCAGGAATATTCAATAAATGCTGACCTAGCCAGAAATGTCAATATCACACGGATTAATAAATGACGTATACAAATAAAAAGCACTTTTCAATCAATGAGCATATTTTAAATCACATTTGAAAATAAAAATAATTTTAATCTTTAACCATTCTCCCAAAACCTCCACTGGCAATGGTTATTTTCTGGCTCCTCCTGCATGTACCAAAGCTAACTTTATATGACGCCTTTCATGGGTAAGTGTTAAGAAGAACCCCAATTTCACAGCGTGGCAAAGATTTTGGTGCCAAATCTATCAACAAATGGCATTAAAGTCCACCCTCTGGAGACAAAGGGTATCTCTGCTCATAATTTAAAAACATCTGTATTTAAATGCACATGAGCTGATGCCAGGAGTTACAGTCCAATTTGTTTCATTAAAACAGTGAGTGCCACATCCCATAGTCAGTCTAGAGACTGTCAGTGTCTTTGAATAATACTGGACATTCTTATATGTTTGTGGTTTGATCTCAAGGTTTTCCTGTTAATGAATAAATCAATCAAATGCATACGTTGTTGAAGGTTGATTTTATTGCCATAAATATTGCAAATTTAGTAAAGTTTGCTTTCACTGGTTTAAAGTAAGCCTCAAGCTGCATCAAAACTTTATTCTAATTTGATCCTCACAAATGTAATGAATGATGTAATTGATGTAAATGTTTCAGTTAACATTTGAAATAATGCAATACATAACTTCAACATGACAGTGTCAACAACCTATTCAAAAGAATCATAGTCAGGCATAGTCTCGTCCCCACCAATGCCCTTTTAGTATCCAGTTGGAGTCACTGTTGTCCAATCAGAAGTAAAGTAAATTTGCGATTATGTATCACTTTTGAAAACTTCAAGATGCCCAAAACACGGCATCTACTTCAGAGTAAGTAAGAAGCTGCATATTTGGTTTAGTGGCTCATCTCCTGACTCCCCAAACCTTTTCCAACATTTACTAGATGATGGGATAAACTCCAGTTGCTTGAAAGAATTCAGTTCCCACGATGCTCAAAGAGCTGGATGCTTTTCTGGCTAAAGCTATTGACCTGAGTTGCACCACATCCATAATCTTGAACATTCTCTGCCTTCAGCATCTTTGTAACGTGAATACAGCTTGCAACATCAAAAGGTGCACTGCAGCAAATCAAGGTTTCTTTGACATTACCTTCTAAACTGTGGCCACCGACTCCCACAGCTAACTCTGACTACACCTCCTCCCATCCTACCTCCTGTAAAAATGCCATCCCTTATTCCCAATTCCTCTGGCTCTCCTGCATCTGTTCCAGGGTGACCAATTCCACCTTATAAAATCCCAGATGGCCTCCTTCTTCAAAGATCGCAATTTCCCCTCCCACGTGGTCGACGATGCCCTCCAGCGCATCTCCTCCACTTCCTGCACCTCCGCCCTCAAACCCCACCACTCGCAGCACAACAAGGACAGAAACCCCTTGGTTCTCACCTTCCACCCCACCAACCTCCATGTACACCACATCATCTCCCACCACTTCCACCACCTACAAATGGACCTCACCATCAGAGATATATTTCCCTCTCCGCCCCATCAACATTTCAAGAGACCATTCCCTCTGCGACTCCCTTGTCAGATCTTCATTCCCCCCACCAACCCACACCCAACTCCCGGCACCTTCCCCTACCACTGCAAGAAGTGCAAAACCTGCACCCACACCTCCCTTTTCACCTCCGTCCAAGGTCCCCAAGGATCCTTCCACAACCAACAGAATTTTACCTGTAGCTCCACCAATGTCATTTACTGTAGCTGTTGTACCCGATGTGGTCTCCTCTATAACAGGGAGATAGGACCCCAACTTGCGGATCTTTTCAGAGAACATCTCTGGGATACCCGCACCAAACAACACCACCGCCCCATGGCTGAACAATTCAACTCTGCCAAGGACATGCAGGTCCTGGGCCTCCTACATTGCCAAACCCTTACCACCCAATGCCTGGAGGAAGAACACCTCATATTCCACCTTGGGACCCTGTCACTACGTGGAATCAATGTGGATTTCACCAGTTTCCTCATTTCCCCTCCCACACATTATCCTAGTCCCAAGCCTCTAACTCGGCACCACCCTCGTGACCTGCCCATCACCTTTCCCATCTATCTGCCCCACTCTCCTCTCTGACCTATCACCTTCTCCCCCACCTTCATTAACCTTTCGTATTCTCTGCAACCTTCTCCAAACCCCAACCCCCTCCCATTTATCTCTCAGCCCCCGGCCCATAAGCCTCATTCCTGATTAAACCTGAAATGTCAATTTTCCTGCTCCTCGGATGCTGCCTGACCTGCTGTGCTTTTCCAGATTCACAGTCCCGACTATGATCTCCAGCATCTGCACTCCTCATTTTCTCCTCTAGACCTTAGGACAAGAGTATTGGATTTATGTGAAAACCACCATATGCAAGTTCTCCTTCAAATTACAGACCATTTGACACCCTCATTGTTATTGAGTCAAACTCCATGAACCCTTTATCTTCCAGCAGTGTGAATGTACCTCCAGATCATGGACTGTAATGGTTCAAGAAGCAACCATTTGTGATAGATAATAAATGCTGCTCTTTCCAGTCGCACCTATATCCCATGAATGAATAAACAAAGATAACTATGCACAGAAATAAAGCAGTGTCCTCAGCTTTATTAATAGAAGCTCACAGTGATGTGAGTTTGTACAAGACAATTGTTCGACTTTAGCTGGAGTATTGTGCATAGTTCTTGGTGTCACAAAAGGATACAAACAAATTGAAGAGAGAGCAAATTACAAGAAGGGGTCTAGGAATCCAGGAATGGCCCTTAATTTATGAGGATAGATTGAAGACATTGGGACTGTGCTTGTTGGAGAGAAGAAGGCTGAAGGAGATTTGATAGAGTTATTCAAAATTGTAAGTGGACTTAATAGAATAATTAGGATGAAACTATTCCCCCTTGTAAAAGGGACAAGAATGAGAGGACATAGATTAAAAGTGATGTGCAAAAAGAAGCAAGGATAATGTGAGAAAAAAACTTTCCACATAGTGAGTAGCTAAGGTATGGAATGCCTGGAAGTGTGGTGGAGGCAAGTTGAATTGAGGCATTCAAGAAGGCATGGGACAATTGTTTGAATAAAGCATGGAGAAAAATCTGAAGATTGGCTTTAAGTAATGATGCTTGTTCTGAGAGCCAATGCAGGCACATTCGGCTGAATGGCTTCCTTCTATGCCATAACAGATCCATGATACTGTGAACATGAGTTGCCTCTCCTTAGTGTACCCACCTCTAATGTCAGTGCTTCCCACACTCCCCTGCCTTGACTTCCCAACCCCATTCTGCAGTGACCTTCCCAAGGTCCCTACTGGAGAGCTTGTATCCTTTCTAATAACAATGAATGCATGCCAGGACTTGTATTCACCCCCAAAGTCTGACTGACTTTGATGTGCAGCTCCTAGACAAGAACAAACAGACTCCAAACACTGTCTCTGCAGCTCCCTGTCTGACAATACATGATTCCCCTGACAGCTGCTGCTGTTCCTACAGGAGAAACCGTTTCTCACTCCCTGGACTCTAATTGGACAGATCCCCTGAAGGTGAACACTCTAAGCTGGACACTGACTCTGACCAAGCCCCAGGAGTGTGAGTGAACTGTGCCTGTATTTGGTCAGGTACCTCAGACATCACCTGGCAGAGGATAATCAGTTTCAATTCTCAAGAATCAATAATGAATAATCCTGAATTCATGGGACTAAGAACTAATAATATAATCCAACAAAAAAATTTGAATTATCCTTTACGTTCCATATCAGAATGAGCAATCAATAAATTAAATGAAGTTTAAACCCAACAGCCAGTCACCAGGACTTTTAAAATGCATTATAGATATTATTATAGATATAAAAATGGCACACAATAATATTTGTGTTCTTCACACCAGTCTCTATACCAATTTTTGGGTCACACTCCAAAACTTAAACACACTCTAAACTTACGAGACAAAAGTAAACAGCAACTGGCAGTAGTTTGTGAAGCATTTCCAAAGATAATATGTGTCCTGATGGGGGTCAGAAAGGTAGATTCCTGTTCGTGATTTGAAGCAGTAGATTCTCCTGCTTTTTTGGGTGGTTTTCAGCAAGATAAACACATTACAGTCTGGGTTCATGACTAGAGACCAAATCTCAATCTGCATAATGGTTTGCAAATACAGTGTTGGAATGCAGTGTTGGAGGTATAAATGGAGACATTGGCTTTGCACACTACTTGTTTGTCTCGAAGATGCTTAAATCTTTGCCTCAAATGCCCAAATCACATGAAGACACTGACTTCTCTGTTTGGGACTATTCAAGGTTTTGTATGCTCCAAGTATTGGGATCTACTTTGCAAGCTCTGAAGTTGGCTTTCAGATTGTCTTTACATCTAAGTTTTGATTGTCCTGTGGTGTGGATTCCCATGTTCAGCTCACTGGAGAGTACTGCCTTTGATATGTGGGACTCCTCCATATGAACCACATGACCAACCCAGTTGGTGTCATCAGCGGTTAAACTTTTTAAGTGGCCCCCTGTGTACTCAAGTCCAGGGTTTTAAATTACTCAGGAAATGCAGATATTGTCAAAACCAATCCCTGAGGAATTCCACTATTTATCTGCAGTCAGCCTGAAAGACAACTGTTGATTACTACCTGTAGTTTCCGGTCACGCAATTAACTTCATATCAATGCTGTCACTGTCTTGTGTTTGATGGGTTTTGATTTTTCTGACAAGTCTGTTGTGGGCCTCTCGGTCAAACACCTTTATAAACCTCCTAGATTTCCATTGCATCAATCAGCCATGGAAAGAGGATTCATTTTGGATTGCCCTTGCAATGAGCTGTCAAGGGTCAGCAGGCTGAATGCCTTTCTTCTATGAGTTATCCTATACGATTATTTAGGACTAGATATTATATTGCTGCTATAAAATTCTGATGACTGATAAATTTTATTTAAATGTTTTAAGTAATTTTAATTATGCATTTTACAACTGCAGCTAATGTTTTTTTCAGTAGCTCTTTGCTATTGATATGTGATGGTAATCATATGTAAGAACTAATTACTTTGCCAGAATTGCATGAAGTTTATTCAAAATAAAACACAATTGATTGGTGAGGGATTCCAATGGCAAAAATATTATAAGGCAATCAAAACATCTTGAAAACGAGGAGAACAAGATACATGAACTTCTAAGAGGTTGAACATGTTGATATATAATGAACATGATTCAGTTTAGGACTCTTGCTTTCTTCATGCTAATTCACATTATGTTCACTTGGATGCTTACAGCATTTTTGCCTTGACTTGCCTTTTTGAATGCTGTCATCACATTTAGAACTTACACGTTGACAGTACTTCTGTCTTGTCATGCCTTTTAGCATAGACTTGAAATCAGGTTCCTTGTTATGTTGGCTAGCAATAATCAGTTATAGGGATGGACATGTTGTCGTATTGCCCCATGCTATCGCATTCTCACATCCACACCATGTGCCATGAGTTTATACTGAAACTATACTGAACGTGCCTCAACCAGATGCCATGTCTCAAAGTCTATGGAAAGTAGCCCTGAGTCAGCTCAAGAGGGACGGTCATCAGTCAGGGTAGCTGCAGACACAGTCAAGAGCATCATTCGATATCAGGCACATGGAAATAGTTCTAGATCAGGTGTTCCATTTTTATCAGTCTGGAGAGTGCATCATGGTCAGTCTTGCAGGTCAAGACAAACCAGTGCAAGAAATGGGAACAAGTCTGTGAGGGACCTCCACAAGATCAGTTTGGGGTCTGGCAAGTCATCAACAGGGGCTGTGATTCCAGCTCAGTAAGGGTGTAGGCCACACTCAGTGCTGGGCATCTTTTCACTGAAATTAAATGGGGTGGAGGGGGGAGGATTATGAGATGCCACAGCTATGATGGGGAAGTTGGGGAAGTCATTTGTGGGGACTGAAGGAAGAAAACTGAAATAATAATTGTGAAAGGATACAATTCAACAAATAAGAATGGGGTTGGTAGAATGTGAAAGGGCATGGAGTATGTCATCGACAGTCTGTACCACCCTTGCTTTGATGGGCAGCAGTGCATCATGGTATATGGCACAATTAAGCTAGAGGCCTCAGGGAGTGGGGAGATGAAGAGTTAAGTAAAAAAGTTGGGTGGGATTAGTTTTCATTTCTTTCTGAGTTAATGGCCTCTACTTATGAGCAATATAAGGCTCTTCACGGGGAAATTATATTAATCAAGCATTTATACACCACAGGCCAAACATTCATCATCACAGAATTGATCCTGCAGTAACCAAAAATACTGACTTAAAAATTCTGGCAACAAAATCATCTTGACCATTTCATTTAACATTCCAACTAATCCTAGTAACATCTGTGAAGCAGAAATAATGGCAGGTGAGTTGTAAAGTTTCAGCTAAATCCCACAATTCACAAACACGCTCCAACTTCTCATTGCCTGCACAAGGTTTCAGAGCTGCTCACCTCACACCTTGGGTTATAAAATGTCCACAACATTATCTTATATAGAATTCAGCCCTTCTTGGGTAATGTGGTGGGGTGGGGTTCGAGGGAGGAGTTCCCATTCTTTCAACCAAACATACAATCTACCATTATATGTGTGCCAAATGGCTTGGCTAGCATGTTTCTGAATCAGGTCGACAATGTGAAAGGTCCACATGGAGACATCCTATTATTATCTGTGTCGGAGGTTGCTATGTCCCATGGAAAACAATATTTAAATTTCATTTGTATGTTTTGCAACTGCTGACTGATGGTATTACTAAGGAACTATTTTGTATCTGATGATCTCCCCACAAGCTGATTGGAACAGTCCCCAGTGGATCCACAGACAGAAGCTACTTTTGTCTCTGTGGCCATGTTAAATGTGTGTCCTCAGAAATTGATGAGCTCTGGAACCCCAGGACCAGCATCACCTTTAAGCAGATGTGAAGCAACCTCTAAATCCATGGGTGCAGTTGCAAAGTTAGCATTAGCGTGTGTGTGAGGTAGCAGAGAGAAGACATTGGCATTAGGAATAATGAAGAACCTTAACCACCCCAAAATTGACATTTAACTGACCATTGGGAAAATTGAGCCCAACATATAGATTAAAATTCCACACTAATGTTGCCATACCTCTCTGAAAAGCTCCCACTATTTCTTCCTTGATATTCCTTCCCACCACATGATTAATGTTAGAAGCTTGAACACTACTCTGACAGTGACTTCTTGCCTTTATCATTTTTCATTTCAGCCCAAACCACTTCTCCAGCCTGGCTACAATAATGGTTCTAAAATGCTTTGCTCTTTGTTTTCTGAACACCTGATTACTACATGGTTCTCACTCCCAAGCATCCAATGTTCTTTACATAAATCATTTCTGCCTACAGCTTAGAAACTGGCAGCCAAACATTTAATTTATGCACAACACTGCCCCTTCTTGAACAAAATTATTATTTTGTAACATGCAAAGTCCTTTGTTACCCTTAACAATCTGATTTATAATTGTGTACTACCTGAATTTGTATTCAAAACACAGTTACTATCCTCTTTAGAAAAGCTTGATCACTGACGAATATATGAAGTCTATCCAGTTCGGAGGTAGGGTCATCAAAATGTTAACTCTGATTTCCCTTCACAGATGCTGCCAGACCTGCTGAGCTTTTCCAGCAATCTCTATTTTTGTTCCCTCCTGTAGTACATTTCTCAAGCAAAACTTTCTTTAAATGGAACTTTCTGTTGTGAGAATGTTGTTTTCAATAACTTTCACACAAAAAGTTGGAACACTATTTCACTTTAAACTAGAAATGTGCATCAGGTATTCTCAATAAGTGATGTTATCAAAGTATATGTGTGAGAGGGAGTGAGGACATGTGTATCTATACATTTACAAATGACTATGGGGTATTTGTGTTTGCATGGTGATTAGTTGTTGTTTAGATGTTAATAAGTAGGTGTAAATACACACACATAACTGGGAAAGTGGCATGATTTTGAGAATGGACATGTTTAATGCCATTGTTAATTCTTAAAGGATAGTCTCAAATTGCAAGATCTAGATTTGTATCATTACATTCCATCTATTTTGACAATGCACCAAACATCAAAAGTTCGATATCAAGTATAGAAAGAAAACTGATACCATATAATAAACACACACACACACGCAAATATATCAATCGTGACAAACTTGACAATAATGAAGATTCAGATTACCGGAAGTAAGTTTCTCCTGAAACCTTACAGTTAAAGCTCCCCCTACTGTTTAACAGTATGTGTATATAATATGTATAACATATAACCTGTAAAAATATAGCTAATCTCAAGCTGCCAACTTCTGATTTTGCGTTGCTGATACCCTTTGTCTTTCTCTTTTGCCTTTGTTTAGCTCTGCCTCTTTGCTGCTGTTTCTCTCTTAATTCTTGTTTTCACCTTTTGTTCACTTGGTCTGTCTGCCTTGATGTCTTTGTAGTAGAACATCGTGGGTTGTTGGATATGACATGCCATATGAAGAAAAAAAAATGCATTCCACTCTCCCCTACTCTCTCTTCCTTTAAGACCCAAATGTTTAGTTATCCTTCCTAAATGTTTCCTTTGGCTTTGTGCCCATCACTTTGATTAGAGCATCAACATTACAGCCCAGAAGTTGACATAACCCTAATTTTTTAATTTAAGTCAATCAACTAAAGTTTCAAAGTAAGAACATTTTAATTGTTCTTAGATATGTATGTCATTCATTAGTTTTTTAAAAAAATTCTAATAACATGACCTAAAGACGAGAGGAAATTTTTTTTCAGGATTTATTTGATACATTTTATGGGATTTCTGATCATAAATGAAGGCAGTAGGGAAAGGAAATGGGGCCAAGGTAGAATTTACCTCAATCTCTAAGAGTTATCATGTTTTCTGTGTAAAAGGAAACAATTTTTCAGGAGCGTTAAAGCTAAGTTTTCTTCATGTAACTATGGTAATTAACTATTGCTGTTTCACCAAAAGCTAAATCACATCATAGAGTCATACAACACAGAAACAGAACTTGTGGTCCAATCAGTCCATGTCAACCCTATTTCCAAACTAAACTAATCCCACCTGCCTGCACTTGGCCCATATCCCTCCAAACATTTCTTATTCATGTACTTATCCAAATGTTTTTAAAATGTTGCAACTGTACTTGTATCCATTACTTCCTCTGGAAATACATTCTACATATGAAACACTCCCTGTGTAAAATAAATTGCCCCTCATGTCTTTTTAAAATCTTTCTCTTCTCAAATTAAAAATATGCCCCCTAGTCTTGAAATCTCCAATCCTAGGGAAAAGACATCTGCTATTCACTTAGCTATATGTCTTATGATTTTATAAACCTTTCTAAGGTCATCTCTTAACCTCCTATGCTCCAGGGGAAAATGTCCCAGCTACTGGATTTTCGTTCAAGAACCTGATGGTAGAATAATTTCCAGATTCCAAACCACCCCAACCTAATCACTGGTCAGCACTTGATGCCCAAACTGATCCAGGATCAATTAATGGTGAGGATGCACTCTCGCTGTCCAGTTAGGATGGTGTGCACAGACTGAGCAGTCTTGAAAACGCATTGGAATCTCTAAAGTTCAAGGTGAGAGTTAACGGTGCAGAACAGCATTGGGAAAATGTGAGCCTGTCTACTTCTGCTGCTGCATCCGTAGCCATTTAAAAATTCACTCCATGGAATGGTAATGAATGAAACCCTAAATATACAATATTTGTTTACTAGGATTGTTGTTCCTTATGTTATAATTTAAATGCATTCCATTTGATGTCACTATTTTATTTACAATTATTTTTCAGAAATGCCAGTTTTTATATAGACTTCCATGTAATATTTATTATTCATTTGTAAGGATAGCCAATGTCTCTTTAGTGTAGCTGATGATGTAGCTCTGTGAAAATTAAATATGTATATATGCTTAATTATGCCACATAACTCACAAATTTAAGAAAAGACTAGAAGGCTGATTTTAACCGAACTGTTCATCGAGCCCACTGAGAGTTGGTAATAATGGCAGTTGGCAGATCTCTTCAATGCCACAAGACCACAATTCACTGTCATTTTAACAGTCAGAGTTCCAGCAGCATTGAAGCCACCCATTGGAAGCAGCTAGATGCTTTATTGCCAGAGTGAAAGAAAAGGCAGGATAAGCAGAGCCCTGCAAATGCAGTGATTTAAATGGATTATGTTTCCTTCTGGGGATGGGCATCAGAACTGGTCTGAGATTTAAGAAACTTTACGCCTTTTGCCCTGGGCTTCTTTGCTGGACACCTCAGCCATTACCAGCTCAGGATGCTTCCCCCAGCAACTTCGAAAATATTCGGGACTGTCCCTGAGGGTGAGCTTGCAGTCTGTCCCTGAGGGTGACATTATGGATGTTTGAAACCACACTACCTCCCTCTGTTCAATTCATTTTGGGCAGCAGTCAGATTTCCACAACATTAAAGCTTTTGGGACGTGGAGAGACAGGAAGAGGGCTGGAGAAGGGGAAGATGCAGAGCTTTGGTGTGCTTTGTCCTTGCTCACTGCATTTGTGCTTCAAGTTAAAATTGGGTCTTTTATATTTAAGTTAGCTCTATTGTATTTTTAATATTTCTTTTGGATGATATAACTAAGCATACCATTGACATTTGAAATACTGTCAGTAAAATGGTCCACATGTTGGGGATTCTGAAACCAGAGGGCATAGGTCTCAGGTGAGAGAGGAGCGATACAAAACTGTCAAGTGGGGCAATTTTTTCATATAAAGGGTGGTGTCTGTCTGGAATGGGCTATCAGAGGGAGCGGTGGAGGCGAGTACAATTTTGTCATTTAAGAAACTTTTGGATAAGTACATGGATGGGCTAGATATAGTCGAATAGGGACTAAACGCAGTCAAATGGGACGAGTCTAATTGTGAAAACAGGGCAGCCCAGGCAAGTTGCGTCAAAGGACCTGTTTCCATGCTTTAAAAAGTATGTGATTTTGGGTAATCCAACAGAGAGGATGGGAAAAAATTGTGTCTGAAACAGCTGCTCTTTTTTTGAGGTATTTTAGGTGTTGGAGGTGATTTCCTAGAATTCCAGGAGCAGTAATTACTGTTTTTTATACTGTTGCATTGTTTTGGAACTTTGGGGGGAAAAGATCAAAACAACGGCATTTTTAAAAGAAAAAGACAGACCTCCTTGATCAGCGAGGGAGAGACAGAAAGAAACCTACACTGCTAACTGACACAACACGAATCAGTACAGTTCTGTATTTGCAGTTTGAGTTCATGTATCTCTGGACATTGGAGTGTGTCTAGGAAAAATGAACAAACAGCGGAATTCACAACTGACCTTGGAGGAACCTCTGTGGGAACGTTTATGGTACAAGAACAGATAAGTGCATAGTGCTTAACATGTAACCTTACTGTAAGTCTACAGTAGTGAGTAGAGTCGGGTCTTTCTTGATTACACGTTTTATTGAGATCTGTCTTTTGATTAAATTTTAAAAATATAAACCATAAGTACTAAGTTAGCCTTGAGCACTGTTCTTAGAACAAAAAGACATTGCTATTTTCTGGGTCTATATATTCTAAAGGAGCAAAGATGGCCTTTAGTAGAGTGATACGCTCTTCCCGTCGGATGTGGGAGTTTAGGGAGAATTTCCGAGTTACTGATTTAGATGTGAACATAGGAGGTATAGGTAGGAAGTTTGCAGATGACACCAAAATTGGAGGTGTAGTGAAGATCGTAGAAGGCGACCTCAGATTATAACATGATCTTGATCAGATTGGTCAATGGGCTGAGGAGTGGCAGATAGAGTTTAATTTAGATAAATGTGAGGTGCTGCGTTTTGGAAAACTAAATCATAGCAAGGCTTATACTCTTAATGTTAAGGTCCTAGGGAGTGTTGCTGAACAAAGAGACCTTGGAGTGCAGGTTCATAGCTCGTTGAAAGTAGAGTCACAGGTAGATAGGATAGTGAAGAAGGTGTTGGTATGCTTTCCTTTATTGGTCAGAACATTGAGTTTAGGAGTTGGGAGGTTATGTTGAGATTATACAGGAATTGGTTATGCCATTTTTGGAATATTGTGTGCAGTCCTGGTCTCCTTCCTATCGGAAGGATGTTGTAAAACTTGAAAGGGCTCAGAAAAGATTTACAAGGATGTTGCTAGGGTTGGAGGATTTGAGGTATAGGGAGAGGCTAACAGGCTGGGGCTGTTTTCCCTGGAGTGTCGGAGGCTAAAGGGTGACCTTATAGAGGTTTATAAAATATGAAGGGCACGGATAGGATAAATAGGCAAAGTCTTTTTCCTGGGTTTGGTGAATCGAGAACTAGAGAGCATAGGTTGAGGGTGAGAGGGGAAAAATTTAAAAGGGACCTAAGGGGCAACTTTTTCATGCAGAGGGGGTGCGTGCATGGAATGAGCTGCCAGAGGAAGTGGTGGAGACTTACAATTACAGCGTTTAAAAAGCATCTGGATGGGTAAATGAATAGGAAGAGTTTAGAGGGATATGGGCCAAGTGCTGGCAAATGAGACTAGATTAGGTTGGAATATCTGGTCAACATGGACGAGTTGGACCGAAGCGTCTGTTTCCGTGCTGTACATCTCTATGACTCTGTGACTCTATTTAATCAACAAGGAGGCAGAACTTAAATGTAAAGCATTTGATACCCGTGGGCAAGGCATTTGTTGCAATGACTAAGTCTAATTGCTTCCATTATCAAATCTTTCCTGCAAATTAGAGGTCATAACAAGGTTACTTGAGTTCCATTAACAGTTTTGCACATTGTGAAATTATTTTAAGTAGTTCAGATTATGTTTGCCTAAGCATTAATTTGTGCTCAAACATGGTGTACTGCTTGTAAAAGGTCATTTAGTTTTCAACTTCCATTATCTTATTTTAATACCTGAAACCTTCATGGAGTTATTTTGTTTTTAGAAACTAAGAAACATGAACCAAACATGGCTACAGTCATTACTTGACTATAGATTCAAGCGATTCCAGGAAACTCATATGAAACAAATAAAATCATCTGAAGTGAAATTACTCTGTCAGAAGTCGCATGACACCAGGTTATAGTCCAACAGGTTTATCGAAAAATCACAAAGTTTTGGAGTGCTGCTCCTTTGTTCAGTGAAGTGCTTTGTAAAGTGAGGCACTTTAGCTGATGAAGGAGCAGCACTCCGAAAGCTTGTGATTTCAAATAAACCTGTCGGACTATATAACCTGCTGCTGTGTGACTTCTGACTTTGTCTGCCCCAGTCCAACACCAGCACCTCCACATCATCAAAATTACTATCAAAAGACATTAAAACCAGTCACTAAGTCAGTGTCAAAAAATCCACACCTCCTCTTTCAACTTATATTATATGAGAGATTGTATGTATTGGGCATGATTACCTCCAAGCCACTCATCACTCTGACTTGGAAATATATTGCTACCCTTTCACTATCACTGGGTCAAAATTCTGGAACTCTCTCACTAACAGCATTTCAGTGACACCAGAAGGAACTGTAGCAGTACAAGAAGGCAGTGAACAATCCCTAGGGCAACTAACAATGAACAATAAATGCTATTCCAGCTAACAATTTTTTTTAAAAATTCAGTTTAGAAAGAGAGTGGAGCCAGACACAAGAAGACATGTATGAATCATATTTCAGCAGTTGTTTGGCAAAGAGTGGGAGAAAAAAGAAAACGGATTTACAAAAGCAAGAACTGGAAGATATTTTATCTCTATGCTACTTCAGCACCTTGAAAACCAGCATTGATGAAGGAACATCCATTCACTGAGACACAAGAATTCTATAACTTTTGGTGTTACAGAAAATGGGGATATCACACCTCAATTGAACAGCTGTAATCTCAGGATACATTGTTAACAACTCAGGGACTCCAAGAACTTTTAAAAACCATTTACTCTTTATTTTTGTTTTTGAACCAGCACTCTCTCACTGTTAAACTTATGCCTGTGCTTGTGTGTCTTTATTTGACTTTATGTTTTAGTAATTTTCTTAAGATTAGTAAGTAATAAAACTCATCTTCCACTCAGGAGAATCCTGCATTTCTTAGAACATAAGGCACCTACAATGTGAAAACAGGCCATTTGGCCCAACAAGTTCCCACTGACTGAAGAGTATCCCTCCCAGACCAAACCTATTAACATATAACCATACATTTCTCATGGCTAATGCACCTAACCTACACATCCTTGAACAATTTGGGCAATTTAGCACGGCCAATTCACCTAACCTGCTTATCTTTGGATCATGGGAGGAAACCCATTCAGAACATAGGGAGAAAATGCAAACTCCATAGAGACAGTCACCCAAGGCTGGAATCAAACCTATGACACTGGTACTGTAAGGCAGCAGTGCTAACCACTGAGCCACTGTGGCTCCTTTGTCTTTGCAAATTTGATGAATACTTTGTTTTAATTGAAGTGTCATAAAGTTGCATATTAAAAAGAAACTTTAAAAAAGCTTTTTATCTTCAGCTGATATATCCTGCCTCATCTTGTAACAAGATTTAAAACTGATAAATATCAGTTCTGTATTTTGCATGCAGTTTCTTGCTGTTTCTGTTCTGTCTCTGACTGAAACAATACATATTGTATATCATTTTAATTACTTTATATAATATTATTCCACCTGATATGAGAAAACCTTTTGGGAAAAAAAGCTTTACTTTGACAAGTGCCACCGTATCTTTTTCTCAGCACCATTCATGCATCCTCCAGTTAAATGCAAACATGGATCTGAAGACATTCATATCACAAAGTCCCATGCTGTTGCCAGTTACCAAAAGGAACTAAACCTCACTGCTATTTACTAGCAGCTAGCTATATTTCATTGTTACATCTTGCAGAAAAGATTCCCACAGTATTGACACTCAGGACATGGTATTGTCAAAATGCACTTTTTGTGTCTGTGTGTACTCCTTTTGTGCTATTGTTTTAAATTATTTTCGGAAGTGGTGTTACAAAGAGCACAATCTCCCCATTCCCATCACCTTTCAGAACTTTGAATTGACTTTGACTTTGGTGTCAGTCAACACAGTCAGATTTGTTCGAGGGAAGAATAAGATTTTATTTGGTGGCCAAGATGTCACTTTCAGGTTGAACAGTCAAGGATTTAAACCTACGCACTGCTCTTTGACATTTCACCCTTTGGCTTTCCTCAGAACTCTCATAGCTTCATTGAAAATTTTTTGTTCGGCTAACAGTGAAAGAGCCCATGATCATCCTAGTGTATTATTATGATAATGGTGCCATGTAGACTATAGGCGGAAACAAAATGGCCAGCACTATGGCTGCCAGGGCTTCTCATAGACAGTCAACTTCCTTTTTGACAGAACACATTCTCAATTGTGGTCAAAGGCTGATAGCTGTTATGTGTCAGCAGCAGCACGGCTGCCACTGATCTGTGTACATGACATGCCTGATAATATTCCATTACCATGGCAACGACAAGCATGGGGGCAAAATTCTATCAGTTAAAGTCACTTTTGTGGTAAGATGATGGGTCTGGCTAACTGCCCAACAACAGCCTCTGGAAGTTGTATTTTAAAAATCATAAATTATTAGAGAGTCTGTTTCTTTTGTGTTTTCTTTTGAACGTGTACTCAAATAATAGATTGACACTAATCATTTTACTTCATGTGTGTATCAAATATTGTGTTGCCAGAAAGCAAGCTAATTCTGAAAATAGAATAATAAATTAATTATGGATACTTAAAGGCAATAAAATATTTGATCATACACTTTGGCTCAAATAATTTTTGATAACCACATGAACATGGCATCTTTGGACTCCTTGTTTCATTAAACATTCATGAACAGCACAAACTCAATGATGTCCTGTTCTCACCTAAAATGGCTTATAGTTGCAGTTTGTGATATCTCCTGTCATATTTTTAAATGCCAGCATTGCCATTATTTGTATCTTTTCACTGGCAAACACTGGTGGCTTGAGGTTGGAGTAGTTTGTTGACACCAATCCTCCTTTCTATGCAAGCTCTAAGCCTTTGTTCACTATCATTGGTAGAGAATAGACCACTATAGAGTAGTAGGAAGAAGTAATACTTATCTTGCACAGCAAGTTGTAGGTTATTGTATGAAAGCAAATTGTATTATTAACATTAACTGGCATGAGATAAGTACAACAAGCAGGTGCCAGGCATGTCACCATGCTGACCTCATGCAAGATTATCAATTCTCCACCCATAGCGTGTGTGATACATCAGGTTGGGTGGTGTTAATGTAATTATGTTAGCCTCTCAGAAATACTGTTTTATATAACATCTCTCACTATTGTACCTGTCACACTCAGTAACCAAAGTTTGTGCTAAGAATCCACAAACCTTATATCTTACAAACATGTGATCTTGTGTTGGCAATATTGATTAGAGATGATTAGAGACATAGAGTCATATGGTAGAGAAACAGACCTTTTGGTCCAACTCACCTGTGCTGACCAGATAGCTAATCTGATTTGCCAGCATTTATTGTATTAAATTTGTTATATTCCATCTTTGAACATCATGGAACAACATGAATGTGCACAAGTATAAATATTGCAAGAAATCAATATGTAATGGATAGTCAGAATACTGATTTTTGAGCATTTAAGTTGCTTGTTATGCTTGCTTCATCCACTGAACTCACATGCTATTTATTTATTCATAAACTTGCATAAATCCATTGCATAGCAACAGGGGGATGTGATGATTATGATAGTGTCACTGGGCTAGTAATCCAGAACCACAGGCAAATATTCGATGAATATGGGTTTGAATACGATCATGTCAAATTTGAACACAATAGAATCTGGAATTAAAAAGTTAGCCTTCAAACTGAATGAGTTCAGATGGGTCACCTGGCATGGACCTGGGCATTGGAAACAGCAACTGCAAATACAGTCCTGTTGACCCTGCAAAATCCTGTTTACTAACTCAGAGTCATAAAATCATACAGCATGGAAACAGGCCCTACGGCCCAAATTCTTCATGCTGATTAAGTTTCCTAAACTGAACTAGTACCATTTGGAGATATGTGTTTGGCCTATATCCCCCAAACTATTGCTAACAATATATCCTGTCCAATATCTTTTACATGTTGTAATTGCACAAACCTCCATCACTTCCTCTAGCAATTCTTTTCATTAACCCACTACCCTCTGTATGAAACATTGCCCCTCAGATCCTTTGTAATTTTTTTGCCCTCACACCTTAAACTTATGCCCTCTAGTTTTGGACACCCCATCCTGGGAAAAGACTTTTGCCATTCACTTTAGCTATGCTCCTCACGATTTTATAAACCTCTTTTAGGTCACCCTTCAACCTCCAACACACCATTGGAAAAATGCCCCCGGCTATCCAGCCTCTCCTTATAACTCAAACTTTCCAGTCCTGGTAACATCCTTGTGAATCTTTATTGCACTCTTTCCAGATTAATAACATCCTTCTGAAAGCAGGTTGTCCTGGATTGTATACAGTACTCTAAATGTGGCTTTACCAATGTCTTGTACTGCCATAACGTGATTCCCCAAATCTTATACTCAACGCTCTGAGCAATGAAGGCAAGTGTGCCAAATGCCTTCTTCACCATCCTGTCTACCTGTGACTCCACTTTCAAGAATTATGTACCGACACCTGTTCGATAAGATTCCCCAGGGCCCAAACCTTAGCTTAGTAAGTCCTGTCCTGGTATGTGCAACACCTCACATTTATCTCAATTAAATTCCTTCTGCTATTTCTTGGCCCTATACCCCAGTTGATCAAGATCCCATTGTTCTCTTAGATAACTTTCTTCACTGCGCACTATGCCATCAATTTTGGTGTCATTTACAAACTACTAACCATGCCTCCTGCATTCTAATTCAAACTGTTTATATAAATGAAGAACAACAGTAGACCCAGCACAGATCCCTGTGGCACACCTTTGGTCACAGGCCTCTAGTCCAGAAACTAGCCCTCACCTACCACCCTCTGTCTCATACCATCAAGCCAATTTTGTATCCAATTGGCTAGTATTCTCTGGATCCCATGTGATTTAATCTTACTAAAAAAAGCTACCATGTGGAACATTGTCAAAGGCTTTGCTAAAGTCCATATAGTCAATGTCTACTGCTCTGCCTTCATCTATCTTCTTGGTCAGCTCTTTGAAACATTCAACGAAATTGGTGAGACACAATTTTCCATACAGCCATGCTGACTATCCCTAATCAGTCCTAGCTTTTCCAAATGCATGTAGATCCTGTCTATCAGAATCCCCACCAACAATTTACCCATCTGGTGCCTAGTGCTAAAATTAAGAGAATTGTTTCACAGACCAATCAACAGCCTGACATTGCCATATTCACAGAATGTTATCTTATGGGAAGAGCTCCAGACATCAACACCACCAATCCTTAGTACATCCTAGTCCAACCAGCAGGACAGACCCACCTGACATGGGGAGAGTGTAATACAGTCCTGAGGGAATTTCACAAAGAGCCCTCAATATTGACTCCTCACTCCAAAAAATCTGACAGTATCATTTCGAGCATAGGCAAAGAAATCACCTCCTGTTTAGAATGCACCACCTGCGCAGAGCTCCATGTTGAATACCACCTGGAGGAAGCACTGAAGGTGGCAAAGGAATGGAATTATTCTGGGTGGGCAATTCAACGTCCAGTATCAAATGTGGCTAGGCTGCAGCAATACTGAGTGAGCTGGCTAAACCCACAAGGGCATAGCTGCTAGCCTGCTTCTGTGGCAAGTGATGATAAATCTATTTGATCTCATCCTCATCAATCTACACATTGCAGATGCATCCTTCCATAATGGTACCATTAGTGGGGGCTCCAACACAATGCTTGTTGAGTCAAAATCTTAATAATAAGTATACCCTATGTTGTGGTTTGGGGAAAGAAATGCTCAATAGGATGGATTTGGATTAGATCAAGCAGCTCAAAACTGAGCATCCATGATGTGCTGTAGCCACCAATAGCAGCAGAATTGTATTCAACCACCATCTGTAACTTCATGGCCTGGCAAAGTGCCCTCTATACTTAAGACAAGTTGGGAGATCAATGTTGATTCAATTAAGTGTCCAAGGGCCATGATAAGTGCAGCATCAGGCATACATAGGAATGTCAACCTGGTGAAGGTACAACACATGACTGTTGCATGTTGAAGGGGGGGGAAGCAAGTAATAGATAAGGATAAGTGATCCCATAACCAATGGATCAGATCAAAGTTCTGCAGTCCTTCCCCATCCAGCCATGAATGATGGTGGACAATTAAACAACCAACAAAAGGTTGAGGTTCTACGAATATCTTCATCCTCAACAACAGGAAAGCTTAGCACATCAGTGAGAAAGACAGGCTGAAGTATTTGCATTCATCTTCTGCCAGAAGTGCCAAGTGGATGATCTATTTTAATCTCCTGCTGAATTCCCCAGCGCTAAAACCAACTGGTCTTCAACCAATTTGATTCACTCCACGTAATATTGTGATGTAAGATGTAGGACTTGTCTATATTTTAAAATCATTCATTTTAGAGTTTGGATTTGAGCCAGCTGATGTGAGTTTTCTTCTGTGGGTCTGAAAGGAGTTTAATGTTTAACTTGCAAGCATACTGCAACCATGATGATTTCTTTTTAAAAGCAGTCTGAAAGAGATAATTCTCGGAGCTAATGGGAATCTGGTTAGCTTGAGCCAGTTTTTTAAAGTGAACTATGTAAACAGTTGCATAAGCTTTTAGCTTGGAATATCAGCGATTGTTTTTTTTAAAATTGATTATGGGAAACACACATAGGTTAGAAAAAAGTTTCAGTGTTCCACTTTGGTTGGTTTGCAGAGGTCATTGCTGAAGATGAATGTGAAATGTAATTATTCCTAAAATGAAGGCACATTGTTTAGAACTGTTAATAAGTAGATTGCCTCAGGGCAAAGAGTTTATTCTTAAAGTACCAGACCAGAAGTGCTTATTTAAAATGTGGATGGGGTTACTTGAAGCTGAGAAAGTCTATGCTCAGTTCTATCAAGGCTTAGGGAAGAGGCTATCAGACTCTGAGGACCTGGAATTGAAGTATTGTGATGTCAAATGCTTTGTATGCTAGAGAAAGGAATTTTCTGTCTGGTGTTTGAGAAAAGGGGTACTGCTAGGATTAATGGAATATAGTTTAGCATCTGTTTTGAAAGCTTGCGTTGTATGTTAATAATTCAGCTTATTCTATTTTATCCTCAGTTCTTTTGTATACTAAACTGCTATTTTATAGTTAAAACCAAATCTGAAGCATTGGATGCTTACCTTTCAGTAAAAGACTACCTTCTAAAACCAAAGAAAAATCCATCAAGGCAGGTTTCAGTGTGGGATCTGACTTAACCAATTATTGCATCAGCTGGGATCATAAGAATGTCTTGAAACCACTACTTAGAACTTGACACTGGAAAGGTTATAAGCCCTGACAACATTCTGGCCACAATACAGAATAATTGTGCTTGGAACTAACCACGTCCCAAGCTGAACTGTTACAGGACAGCTACAGCAGTGTTATCGACCTAAGAATTTCGCAAATTGTCCAGAAAGTCATAACCACAAGAATTAGGAAAAGTTCAAGCTGGTCATTTACCACACAACCATCAGCAAAATAATGGGAGGGGTCTTCAACAGTGCAAGTTTTACTTTTCGCTGCAGTCTAATGTCAAAGAATGTGATGCTTGTTGCCCCAGGTGAACACTGTCACCTATACTACCTTGCCTTACTTTCCTGGTGTTCATGCCATTTCTCACAAAATTATTTCCTTTTCTTTTGGAATCTCTAACTTTTCCCCTTTGCTGCCTTCAGTTGAGTCTTACAGAACCACCTTTATTGCTGACTCTGTTGTTGAAAATACACACAAACACACAAGCACACACTCCCTCTTGGGTTCATTGATTTCACACTTGGTCAAATGCGACTTTGACATCCAGGATAAAACAGGAATCTTTGGGAATCAGGGGAAACCCCTCCTTTGGTTGAAGGGATACCTGACACAAAGGAAAATGAGTGTGGTTTTTAGAAATTGATCAAAGTCTACTAAAACCAAGCTGAACTCAATGGGCCGGGCAGCCTTTTTGGAGAGAGAAGTGGAGGAAAGGTTGCTAAGAATAAGCTGCCTCACTGATCTCTTCCATTATTGAAACAAAATCCTCTTGCTTAGGTTAGGTTGAAACTAACTTGTACTTCTGAATGAATGATTGAAGGAACACCTCAAGGTTGGAGTTTCTAAATAAGCAGTGTTTATATCATTTCAGATACAGCATTGTGTGATTAGTCACCTGACTGCATGTGCCAGAACATCAGAGTAACAAATATCAAAGCATTCAATGCTTTATCCTTTTGCCTTCAAAAATCATCCATTATTGAAAGTATTTTGTTTTCAGAAAGCCAATCTCTTCAGAGAAATCTGGCTTTTTTAGATTACATTAGACTGGATTCCCTATAGTGTGGAAACAGGCCCTTCGGCCAAACCAGTCCACACCGACCCTCCGATGAGTAACCCACCCAAACCCACTTCCCTCTGACTAATGCACTTAACACTCTGGGCAATTTAGCATGGCCAATTCACCTGATCTGCACATCTTTGGACTGTGGGAGGAAACCCATGCAGACACAAGGAGAACGTGCAAACTCCACACAGACATTCACCCGAGACGGAATTGAACCTGGGTCCCTGGTGCTGTGAGGCAGCAGTGCTAACCACTGAGCCACCATGCTGCCCTTTTGTTTATCACTTCCTGAAGAGGGAGTGTGTGTTTGTGTGTATTTTAAACAACAAAGTCAGCAAGACACAACAGAAGGCAGCAAGAAGGATAGTTTGAGATTCCAAAATAAAAGGAAATAATTTTGTGAGAAATGGTATGAACACCAGGAAAGTAAGGCAAGGGAGTGTAGATAACAGTATTCACCTCAGGCAACAAGCATCACATTCTTTGACATTAGGCTGCAGCGGAAAGTGGGAAGTTCAGAAAATAAATCGACTGTAACTAAAGAATCGAGAAAACTTCAGAATTTATTTGAGCTGGAAAAAAGTACATTTTACTAAATCTACAGAAAAATCTAGAGCAAACGAAGACAAGTCAGGATAAATTAATATTTAAATGGTATCAGTCTCAATAATTAAGCCACGATATTGGCTTTAGCCAAAGAACTTCATTTTAGAATGGCTGTAGAAACAAGTACTTGCTGTTATAGAACGTGAAAGGTGTGAAAATATCTATTTATTGCAGGAAGATGTAGGAACAATCCATCTTGGCTGTGAAATACAGAAAATAAACTCAAAAAACACCACTCTGATAGGTGAAGAAAGGTGAAAAAAGTCCATAGAAAACAGGAAATCTCAGTATGCAGGACAGACATGCTGTATTATGAAGAAAAAGATTTTTAAAAGATTGTAGAAATAAAGGGTGAACATTTTTACTTCCCTGAGCATCTTGGGCAATGATGAGAGAATGGTAAAATACAAGGAAAACAGAAAAATCAGATTTTCATAAGAAAGAAACTTTCTGTTCACATGGCGAATTCTGAATTTTGCCAACAAGATTCCTAAAACAGTTATTTCCTAAAACTGCCTCTTCTATGCAGCTCCCAATTATCCTCTCCATCCCCAAGAAGCTAGACAATACCAATACCTGACGTGAAAGTCAGGATGGTTATCTGACCTTCAGATCACACTGCCTTCCCTGCATTCTCCATGGACTTTGTTGTTCTTCACTCACCATTCATGCCTATAGTCTCCAACAAACCACTCCCTCTTTATCACAATTTCAGGCCAACATTTTTTAAAATCATTCACGGGATGAGGGTGTCACTGGCTAGACCAGCATTTATAGACAATTCCTAGTTGCCCAGAGGGCAGTTAAGTGCCAACTATATTACTGTGGATCTAGGGTCACATGTAGGCCAGACCAGGTAAGGGTGGCAGATTTCCATTGGTGAACCTATTGATTTCACATTAGTGAACCAGAAGAGTTGTTCCTGACAATCAACAAGGATTTCACGGTCATCATTAAACTCAATTCCAGACTGCTGTGGCGGGATTCAAACCCAGGTCCCCAGAACACTACCTGAGTCTATCGATTAACTGTCCAGCAATAATATCACTCGGCTGTCACCTCCTCTGATACAGCCCATCACACTTATGAATTGAATGTATCTTCAGGTTACTTTGTCTGCAGATACTTGCACACACACACACACATTTCTTATGCATCAAAATTTATGCATTTGTAGACATTTGCTTACTTTTTTAGTGTCTACTTACAGGCTGCCAGTCCCTATGCCTTACATTGCTTTATAGCTTAGAGGGAGATGGATGCATCTGATTCCAATTTGGAGCACTGATCAGTCAAGAATGTGGACATATTTCTGTGTGACAGTACTCTGTATCACCTTCATACCTACAACAGCAAATGGAAAGTTGGCCATTATTTCAAATGGGACAGAATATAAGCATAGGGAAGTCTTGCTGCAACTGGACAAGGTGCTGGTGAGACCATATCCGTAAAGGGGCAGTTTTGGTCCCCTTATCTCAGCAAATATATAATTTAATTGGAAGCAGTTCTGAAATAAAATCATTAAGGTGAACCCTGGTGTGGAATGATTGTCTTATATGTAAAGGCTAAATAGGTTATCACTCTACTCCTTGACGTTTAGAAGTATAAGAGGTGATCTCATTGAAACATTCTTAAGGGGCTTGACAGAAAAAATGCTGAGAGAATGATTCCCCTCATGGCTGAGTCTAAGACCAGAGGGAATAATCTCAGAATAAAGGGACACCAATTTAAGACTGAGATGAGGAGGAATTTCTTTTCTCAGCGGGTTGTGAGTCTTTGGAACTACTTCCCACAGCAAGCTATGGGAGTAGAGTCCTTGTGTACATTTAAGGCCAAGGTAGAACAATACTTGATCAGTAGGAGAATAAAGAGTAATAGAGAAAGGGCAGGAAAGTGGACATAAGAAATTTCGGATCAGCCACTCCAATTTCAAATAGCCTCCCTTCCTATCCCCGACTCCCTTCCCAGCTCCTTCCCCTCCCTTCCACTGCTCCCTGCCATCCTCCCATTGACCAACCAGGTCATCCCCTGTACCTGTCTTCACCTATACCCACTTTCACCACCATGCCCCCACCTCCCCCTTTATCTGCAGCTCGCCCCACACCCACACACAGCCCTAAAGAAAGGTTACACCCGAAATGTTGACTTCTCCACCTCCTGATGCTAACTGGCTTGCCGTGCTCTCCCAGCAACAAGCTAGTCCAATTTCAGTCCAACGGATTGGCCCTAGTCAGTCTTGTAGATCAGGAAATACTTATACTTCAGACCAGGTGTTATGGAGACATCAGTCAATTTTTCCTGCAATGAACAAAGCGGGGGACTGACTACATTAGTAGTGGCCAAAGAGCACTTACTGGTAATAACTGATCAGGAAAGACAGTGAAGTGTCCCTAACGAATGAACAGGAACGGCAGAGGACAGGAAAGGTTAATCATTTGGGAAGTTGCTGGGTGGCTCTCAGCAGTGTATGATGCATTCAGTAGTGAGATCATGAGTCTTAATGAGATCATTTTGAATGTGTGGATTTAAAATGAATAATGGTCCAGTGAGTGTAAGGTAGCAGACAAAGATTATATTAATTATCTATATGGAGCACAGAATTTCATTAACCTTCTCTCTGCTTTGCTATGCAGTGTTTCAGCCAAGACACTGCACAAACTTGGCTACTATATCAGATCACACTGGCTGAGTCTGGTCATGCATAGAATCCCTACTGTGTGGAAACAGGCCATTTTGGCCCAACAAATCCACACCGACCTTCTAAAGAGCAACCTATCCAGACCCACTCCCCTACATTTATCCCTGACTAATGCACCTAACCTACACATCCCTGAACACTGTGGGCAATTTAGCATGGTCAATTCACCTAACCTGCACATCTTTGGATTGTGGGAGGAAACCGGAACACCCGGAGGAAACCCACTCAGACACGGGGAGAATGTGCAAACTCCACACAGACAGTCGCCTGAGGCTGGAATCAAACCCAGGTCCCTGGTGCTATGAGGCAGCAGCGCTAACCACTGAGCCACCATGTGACCTCCTTTACCCCATTAGCATGAAAAAGCACTGCCTTCCAATCCACCTACCTATCCATCAGCACCTCCATATCCCTGTCAGCAAAGTGAGGAGTAAATTTCCATTTTTGGGCCATTTCCTTAATAACAGTGCAGCCCAGAACCACAATGTAGAGGACAATTCCTGGTCTGCAGGCCATTGTTTGGGTGGCATGACTGTTACAAAGTCCCAGCAGCAGTTTGCACTTTCTCCTATTTTACCACATGATTCAGTGAGAAGGGCAACAAGAATACTTATTACGTAACGGATGAGATGAAGTGTAGATGGGCCTTGAAATAAGTTGACAATGATCAGGGTGTATCATCTTTAAGAAACCTCATCAAAAGCCATTTTGTTAAAAAAACATAGGAAAGTTCATTCCACAGAGTTAGAAAGATTAGCAATTAAATATATCATTATTGCTATTGTACAGAGTATAGCAATCGAAATGGCACTATGAATGCAAATATAAGGAACAGCTGGCTGTTAACTATATTGAAATGATTCAAAAGTAAAATAGATTGATCAACATATTGTAAAGGAATGAAAATATGGAATGTATTTCCCAGCAATTCCAAGGTAGAGAAGAGTCATGGTTGGACAAGGTTGGACTTCATAAAAGGAGCAGTCTCAAATTACAGCAGAATCTTAAAATCAAACACTAAGTGCAGAATTTTCTCTTTTTCAGTTAATGTGTGTTGGCAAATGAGTTTCATGGTGCCCAGTATGCCACGGGCCAAGGAAAATGTTCACCTTCAATCTTCTGCTCTTCACTTGATGAACTATACAGGAGACAGTTGACTGCATTTCTCAGGGAGACAATGACTACTCACACTGGGGCGGAGGTGGGGTGGGGGGGGGGGAATGGAGAAATCTCAATGGGCAGCCAACCCAGCCAGCTTCATTGTGCTCTACGGCTCTTCAAATACCAGTGTTAACATATTCTTAATCTGCACATGCTTACATGCATCTTCTGTAGTTAATTCCCCTTCCTCTTTCATGCAAGCAAGCTCTAAGGTATCGAGAAATGCACCTTCAGCTCACTGCCACTTCTGGGGAGAGAACTCTGAACTCAAAGGATTTGCTAGCAGGGCATTTTCATCTGCACACCCTAGCCACCACCCACCACCTGAGAGGCTTTCACCTCAGCGGGAACTTATTCTAGATTAAACCCTAGAACACTAATACATTTCCACTCCCAGTTCAGCAGAAAAGACCCTAGGTCTCTAATACTCAGTAAACTGTCAGAAACTAGGCACCTGATGAGCCCCCGAAAGAAAGCAGACCCTGTTCTCTGCAATTAATGACTTTGTCAAGCTGCACAGATAGGCACAGGAGCACCAGGGGCACTTGGTTCAGCACATTCAGTTGCTCCCAAATATGTGCACAGACCAGTTGTTCTGCATTTTGTCTGCATCCAGGACAATTTGCCCTATGTCAGCTTCTGCTGTGAAGGGCATGCCTCAGTATTGCAGGACATCATTTCTAGTTCATACTGTAAAGCTTCTCTGTTGCAGTCAAGGAATCGAAACTTCATCATTAGTAGGCCTATAGTCTGTTCCACTATGTCCCTGGTCAAAGGACATAATGTTGTATATTTATTCTGTGACAACTTGACAGCTTCATAAAGAGTCAAGAGCTACATTTGTTGGTATACTTGAACAACCATAAGGCAGGAACCTGCGAGCTGTGTAATATGTAAACATCATGGTAGCTCCAAGGATATCTGGCACCGACCTCCAAAATTTGGCATCAATGGTCACATATAATTTGAACATTCATCGAGTTGAAATCTTTTCTGTTGTCAAGCTGTGCGATCAATAGTTGGACAATGGGATTAGTATAGTCAGATATTTATTTATTTGCATTGGATATGATGGGCTAAATGGCCTTTTAGGTGCTATAAAAGTCTAAAAGTCTGTAAGGAGTAGAAACTTTGTGATCTAAATATTCAGGATTCTACTAAAAAGACACCCTATATCTTCCAGATAGAAAACAATGGCGTGATCCAGAAATTGAGGAGACTATAATGAGTACTTACCTCAATACAGCAGTTGTTTTTTATAATGGACATTCATGCGATCAAAGGTCCCTCGGATGACTTTATGGTATAACTACTTGAGTTAGCAGAGACAGTTCCTTTGTGAGGAAAATTTAGGAAATCAAAGATCCACCAGATAAGGTAATGGACTAACAACAATATCTACAAAGGACAACATTCTCAGCAAAGGATATTCAAGAGATAAAATATCCTTTAGCAAAGGAATGATCCATAAGGTTCCAGAAGTGATCAGCTGGGAAAATACCACAGATATAAACAGAAAAAAAATTGCATTTATATAATATTTTTCATGACCACCATTTCATTCAAAGCAGTTAGCAACCAATGAAGCACTTCTTGAAGTATAGTTACTATGGCAGTTTAGGAAACAGACCAATTAGTATGCATACAGCAAACTCCCACAAACAGCAAATCAATAACAACTAGTTAATCTTTCTCTCTCTGATGTTGATTGAGAGATAAATAATGGCTAGGCCTTCAGAAATAAGTCCCTGCTATTCTTCATAATATGCAATGGGATCATTTACATCCACTTGAGTAAACAGGTGAGGCCTCAGTTTATACATCAGCCAAAAAGCAACCCATCCAACAGTGCAGACTTTCCTAGTATTGCACTGGAATAGCAGCCCTGACTTTTTTCAATGGTATTAACCATGGGTTACAACTGATAAACTATAACAGAAAGAATAGTGCAAATAGTAGGATGGCACAGTGGCTCAGTGGTTAGCACTGTTGTCTTACAACCCTTCCCAGGTTTGATTCCCACCTGTGTGGAGTTTGCACATTCTCCCCGTGTCTGTGTGGGTTTCCTCTGGATGCTCAAATTTCCTCCCACAATCCAAAGATGTGCAGGTTAGGGTGAATTGGCCAGGCTAAATTGCCTGTTGTATTCAGAGGTGTGTAGGTTGGGTGCATTAGTCTGAGGTAAATGTAGAGTCATGGGGAAATGGGTCTGAGTGTGTTACCCTTCGGAGTGTCAGTGTGAACTTGTTGGGCTAAAGGGCCTGCTTCCACACTGCGTGGATTCTATTCTATTCTAGAATGCATAATAAAGCAAATTGAAGATATTTAAAAATAGCTGAACCAGAATAGTGGAACCAAAAAAAATTGTAAAAACAACACTGTATCCATTAAAAAGCTGCTGAGGACCAGAATTTTTAACCATGACATTTGGCTGAACAACCCTAAATATCTTCTGAATAATGCAACATTGGGAGCAGATCAATAACCTGTATGATTTGAGGTGATACTAGTTAATGAGGGAGGCTTATTTGGCCCCAGGTGGAGTGAGAAATTTATGTTTTGCCATATTCAAACAATATTACATTTATGACATGTTATAGTGATAGATTTCTAGATAACATTCTGAGTTCCTACTGCTTGATACAAATAAAGTAAAAATAATGAGCAACAGGCCAAACAGAATTGCAATTAACAAAGCTTAATATCATGCTTGCTATTAAATATAGTTAGAAGCAACGTATTTATTTCTAACACGATAAACTGAATAATGTGGAGTATGTTACTACTTAGACTGCATCTGACTGATTGTTAAGCAGGTGAGGTATGTCCACTTCATAGTGGAAGAAATAACCAACAAAGTTGACTGACATATATGGAATCACAAATCGTACCTTAGTGATAGTGAAATGTATATTTAACCAGATTTATTATCGTAGAACTAGTGAACTTCACATGAATTATGTTTCAGCATTGTCTGCAAAGGAAGGATGGTGATATGTTTAGACATTTTTTTTACCATTTGGGAAGAGTTTAGTTTATTACTGTTGTCATCCATTATTAGTTGAACAATGAAAATATGTAATATGGCTTTGTTTAACTGGAAAGCAAACAAGTTATTCAATGACTTTATAAAAATAATAGTAACATTGCAGTCGAAGTATTAGTAATCACTGCAAAGGTGAACAAAGTTTTATGATTTGACTGTGGTTTGAGTGCTTTAGCATAACATTTTACAGGTTTTACTTTATGTAGTTCATTTTTCAGTTTCAAACTTGTAAACGTTTAGGCAAACATACAAAACGGTGCTAACATTCTTAATCTGCATTTGTGTAAAACCAGCAAACAGCTCAATTTTCAGAGATGGTCACTTTATAAGATATATTATGAAAAATCAGGCTGATTCTTACTTATTTTTGCTTTTACAGTTTTGTTGCATTTCAAAGACACTTTGTTTATGTGAGCCCCTGTGGGTTTTCACATCACATCTTACCAAATTTGACTCATTTAAGATCTATCCCTGTGGTTTCCCTTCATGTCTGTTTCTCACCCCACTTTATCACCCACCATTTTCAGTACGACTTGCCACTGACTGAATATCTGCTAAAAGACCAGCATAGCTAACACCTCCATGCCATTATAAAAGGCTGCACTGGCATCTTGAAGCTATCCTGCTTATCAAAGGACAGTCTTTCTGAAGATGTTTGAGAAGGGCAAAGGGCAGTGATTCTCTGACAGGGTTGTGGATGGCCTGGTGGAGGGATAGCTGTCCTCTTTCATCAGAAACAGCAGAGGTGGACATGTCACCAAACCCTGTCAGCCTGGTTTGAGGTTGTCACCTAGGTTGATGCTACATTGACAATCCAGAGGAATGGCCAGCAGTGTCACAAGAGGATTAATAACTTCACTGCTCTACTGGGGTAAGTGGCACACCCTTTTCTTTCCTACATCACACTCACTCTATCTCTGATATTGTACCCACATTCCACTAAGGCTCCCATTCTACCACACCCATCATTGCAACATCTTTGGTCTGTTGTGGACCAGACCAAACCCCCTCCAAATATGTTAAGAAGATAGCCTAGACCTTAACATTTTAAAGGCAAGTGCCAGGCATTGCGTTCCAGACACAATTTGATTGATCAAACTACCAGTCTTGAAGCAAAACACAGTTTATTCAGACACTATACAGTCAGTTCTGTAAAAAAGCAATAATTCTGTTCTCATGTTATAAGAAAATCAAATAGTAGCAGCACCATTTAATCTAATGGGGCCGGAATCACATTATATTCAATACACGCTTTAAAAAATTTGCACGATAGAAACAGTGTCCCCAAAATCATCAAACCTGTTATAGCAAATTCACATTATAAAGTGTGCTATAGCAGAACAACCTGTAGTTAAATACAACAACAAAAGAAAGTATTGGAATAACTTAACTCTATTGAAAAACTTAACAGCATAATAGATTATTTATTAATAGACTAAGCAGTTTAATTCCTCAAGTACCCATATGCTATATGATTACTTTGTTAATTACTGACAATTTTCTAAAATCCAACAATTCCAAAATTTAAACTACCCTGTTCAACTTTCAAGAAAACTTTCACACCTAAACACATAAAACCACTCTCTGCTGGATGTCTTGTTCAATTAGGATTCCAATTTTTTCATTGCACTGAAGTAGCCTTAATCATAAATGGTGCATTCTGTGATGTGTCCTTAATGGATTTTACCATTCCATCATTCTCAACTTTTCACTGCCTCTGTTATATTTGAACACAACAACATTGTACAATGACTTTCTGCATTCTTCCATTCAATTGGACTACCTTGCATAATTCCATTCTTATATATTTGCTAACAGCAAGAATAAATTTAGATATTATCTCTCTGCCTACACCCGCATAGGTACGTGGTAAGATTATAGTTGGGCTGTTAATAGAAAGTGCACCTTAGTCCTTGAACATTAACAATCTTTATTTTCTGTAGTTTATATAAGACGGAAGATTCCAGTGATGTGACTGAACAGCATAGGGAAGATCTAGAAGCTGAGTATTTAACCTTCTTCCCGTTAGGAATTGTGTTGCAGTCAGATTATTGTACACAGATGTAGTCTGATGGTTGAACAAGGTCAGGTCAATGTCAGGTCTTGAGTATGGTATAGAATTCTTATTCAGCCTTGCATTGGTCTGTGTATGTCAAGGTGAGCTGGTGATGACAGAGTTACACAATTGTTACAGTGCAGAAGGAGGCTATTCATTTCATTGTGACTGCATTGGGCCTGTAAGCATCTAAACTTAGAATGCCTCCTGCCCTTTTCTCTTAACTCTGTAAATAATCGGTAAATAATCATGTAATGTGCCCTTAAATGACTCAGTTGAACCTGCCTCCACCACACTCCCTGGTAACACATTACATACCTTAAATACTAACTGAAAAAGTTTTTTTAAAATTATTTTGCATTAGCTTCTTTTCCAGAACACTTTAAACCTGTGCTCTCTGCTTCTTGATTTGTTTATGAGTGGGAACAATTTCTCCCTATCCACTTTGTTCAGCCCCCTCATGACTTTGAAAACTTCTGTCAAATCTGCTCTTTGCTATTTCCTCTTCAAGGAAAAAAAAGTCCCTACTTCTTCAGCCTTGCTTCATAACTGAAGAGTTTCATACCTGGAGCCACTCTCATGAACCTTTCCTGTACTCTTCTGGGTGGTAATCAGAATTGGACACAAAACTCCACCTCTGCTTTAACCAATATCTTACATAAGCTTATCATAGCTTCCCTGCTCTTGTGCTCTGTGACCCTATTTATGAAATCAAGAATACAAAATCCATTGTTAAGTGCTCACTCTACTGTTTCTGCAATCTTTAATGCCTTACATGCCTATACGCTCAAGTGTCTCCATTCATGCACATTCTTTGGAGTAGTGCCCTTTATTTTATATTGTTCCTCCATGTTCTTCTTACCAAAGTAACATTTCTCCACACTGAACTTTTATCATCCTACTTCACATCATGTCATTGTTCTTCTGAAGTTCTGCACTTGCCCCACTCCAACAGTTTACAATTCTCCCAAGTTTTGGGTTACCTATAAAATGGTGCTCAAAGCCATATAACTTGATGAACTATGTTAACAGGTTTTGTTCAACCATGGGACATTATCAGAAATAATCATATCCGGATATCATGAGTTGGGAAATTTTGCATTCAGCAGTGACTGCCACCGTACTGCGGCATGAGACCATCAAATCTCAATCCAGGGTGAGTCATAGTTGACCACTATCAGGAAAGTTTAACTCTTAAAATCAAGATATGTCCCAAGTCCTTTCCATGACCAGGATGGGAAATACAAGGCTATTTTTTTTTCTCTATGGAGTCGCATGTTGCATGTAGGGCAATTGATGGCCACATCCTCAGTAGTCTTAGGAATAGCCAGCTCTAAGATGGAGTTATGGTCTCATCCTTGACACTTAGTGATGCCTATTGTGACCTTAGTGTAAGTAGTGGAGAATGTCTTACTTGAGGGGTTCAGGAATGATCATACTAACATTATATTTAAAAACCATCCATCAGGGCTAAGATGGTTGCAATGCTTAAAGCATTATTGTAAAAAGGGGTAAGTAGAATGACTTGTGTGTGTCAGCTTACTGAACTATTTGGATTTCATCAAAGCTCCATGTAGAACCTGACAGAAACTGAGTAGAAACAGAGTGTAGCACTCAACATCCTCAACAAATATGGGATTACATACTGGGATACAGGTCAATGCATCAACTGCAGTTTGTAGTTCATCATAAACATACCTGTTGGTAATGTCAAAACACATAAAATGGAACTAAAATCAAGGTCTACCTTGTTAACTATGCCTACCCTTTAATGTTCAGGAAGGTCGCCGAGGATTATGATCTGTCTGCATAATAAAACAATGGCTAAGAATATATTAAGAAAAACTCTCGCAGCTCCATATGCTTGTTAGGGACTCTTTCTCAATTACTGTGTCCTGTTGTTTGTCAGCTAATAGTGCTCTGGAGTACAGTGGGCTGGCAGTCTAGAGTCTGTAAGAGCATATCTTTTTATCATTGGATCTTTGAAAGCTGTGGACTACAAGGAAAAGGAATTGTTTCTTTAAAAGGCACATGATTTTACCAGGATGGTTGCATAATTTCCCTGTGAAGAATTTGATACTATTATGAACTCTGTTTTGTGGCTATCATTTCATGTAATGTGAATGATTAAGAGTCAAGCAATTTTTATCCAAGTTAATTTTAAGTTGAAGCTGATTTGTTCTCAGCTGACTGAATAGGTTGAAACTGGAAACAAATTGCAGATGAACAGACACAGAGAAAGACACAGAAGGATATGCTATTTTTCTCCCCAGCAGATGCTGCCTATTCTTTGCAGCAACATCTCAGGTAAAGTGTATCCAGTTATCTTTGCAATTGCAGGTGCTGTGAGCCATGACTTTTGAATTAATAAATCAGAGACATTTTTCAGGTGAATTATTCACTCTGTATTTTTACAAACTAGTTGAAGTTGTCAGGGAAAGCCAACTGAACACCAAGGGCCTGGTAAATCAAAGTAGGATTCACTCAACATCAGAATCATGAAGCAAAGATGATTGAACTCATTTTCTACTTTTTTCTACCTCCATCAATAATCTATTTTCCTATTTGTTTCTTTGTTTGTGTGTGTTTATAAGGGGATTACAGTTTTAGTTAGCAGCATGACTTGACAATGGTTTATACCTGTTTACCTGCAGCTAAAATCTAATTATTTGTAGTAAATAGTATTTTTTGTTTAGTACAGATACCTGGTTCATGTTTTCTATCAAATTTGGTATGAAAGTCAGGTAAATTGGAGGAATATGTGTAACTTAAAAAAAAGCTTTACTAAAATAACAGGGCTTGATTTATGGTCACTACCTCATTGTGTCATAACAAGCCATCTGGTTGAAGGTGGAATTGAACAGCACCTAAAAATATAGAAGATATGTAAGCTGCAACAATGGTGGGAAAATGCAAGTCATAATTGGCTAAGATCTAAGTGGACATCGCCATGATCCTTAACAAATTAAAAACCCATTATTAGTGTGTGACTGTGCACCATACCTTTTCTCGCTTTTGTAACTGTTGGAGAGGCTTATTGATCTGCACCAGTGTACGTTTTAAAAGGAAAATTACATAATTTAGATTAGTGCAACTTGGTTGATCTCACTTAATTAAAAGTTTCAAATTAATCTCTTTAAACTGTACGGTTTAAATAATCCAGGTTCAACAGAGATATACCACCAGGCAAGAAAAGACCCCTGAGTTAATGAATATCATTTTTTTTCGGTTGAATTAACTAAGACACTCATTGAACAATTAAAACTACTTAAGTACAAACAAAAGAAGTAGCATATATAGCAGAAACTTAAAACAGCTTTAAAACTAGATCTAAAACCTTGTTCTTGGACAGTGAACCTCTTCCTTCCTTAAGTCAAAGCATCTTAGTCAGAAGTCCCTGACTAATTACTTTGACCTTTAGATTGATCTAAACTTCAGCTGATGTGGGTCAATGTCCCACTGTCCTCAGTTATCTGGAGAATATGTGCCCAAAACATGGTGATCAAAGCTTTTATTTTACTATTCCTTTTGGAAGAACAACAGCCACTCCTTTCTTTTGAAATTGTTTTTGTAATCCAATTTACTAATATGTGGTAAGCTCAATTTGATTGGGCATGTCTATGTGTACATGGTGTCTAAAATGAAAACAATGAAATATCCCATAATGTTCAGCTTGTCTTAAAATAAATAGTTTCCCATTCATTGCTTTGTCTGTGTCTTTGTGCAAGATAAGAGTTGGCTGGAGGTATTTTTTCTACTTTATTCTTGCAGGCTGTTTATTAAAGTGTTAGTAAAATCTATTTTGAGGTGTATATAGTTATTATAATACACTAGTAAAACTTAATAACAAATTAAAATACAATGTTTTTCACTATTTGCTATTAATCATGTATTGTTTAATTGCAGATCTGATTTAGGTTGCTTTGAAAACTGTTTCTGGCTGATACTTATAGTTTGGATTGTAGTGTCCTAGGATTGCTAAGCATAGCACAGTAAGAATAGAAACATAGAAACATAGAAGATAGGAGCAGGAGGAGACCAATTGGCCCTTCGAGCCTGCTCCGCCATTTATCACGATCATAGCTGATTGTCCAACTCAGGACCCTAATCCTGCTTTCTTCCCTTAATCTTTGATCCCATTCACCCCAAGTGCTATATCTAGCCATGTCTTGAATACATTCAATGTTTTATCAACTACCTCCTGTGGTAATGAATTCCACAGCCTCACCACTCTTTGGGTGAAGAGATGTCTCCTCAACTCTGTCATAAATGGTCCACCCTGAATTCTCAGACTATGACCATTGGTTCTGGGCACACCCAGCATGGGGAACATCCTCCCTGCATCTACCGTATCTAGTCCTATTAGAATTTCATAAGTTTCTATGAGATTTCCCCTCATTCATCTGAACTCAAATGAAAACAATCCTAACCTAGTCAAAGTCTCCTCATATGTCAGTTCCACCATTTCTGGAATCAGCCTTATCTGCACTCCCTTGAGAGCAAATAGAGAAGTGTTACTCACAAAAAGTGTTGTTTTGGCCTTGTTCAATTAGAAAAATACATGTGTTTAAAGACTAAGCAATCTGTTATAAATCTAGCAGTCTCATGAGAGAACATTGAAATTTTTAGTTAGTTGTAATGTTAGCTGTCTGATGGCGTCATTAGTTTAATGTAAGGAACACACAGATGCTCAGCAGTTTTACATTTTAACTGTTCAGTTAGAATCATAGAGATGTACAGCATGGAAACAGACCCTTCTGTCCAACCTGTCCATGCTGACCAGATATCCCAACCCAATCTAGTCCCACCTGCCAGCACCCAGCCCATATCCCTCCAAACCCTTCCTATTCATATACGCATCCAAATGCCTCTTAAATGTTGCAATTGTACCAGCCTCCATCACATCCTCTGCCAGCTCATTCCATACACGTACCACCCTCTGCATGAAAAAGTTGCTCCTTAGGTCTCTTTTATATCTTTCCCCTCTCACCCTAAACCTATGCCCTCTAGTTCTGGACTCCCCGATCCCAGGGAAAAGATTTTACCTATTTATCCTATCCATGCCGCTCATAATTTTTTAAACCTCTATAAGGTCACCCCTCAGCCTCCGACTCTCCAGGGAAAACAGCCCCAGCCTGTTCAGCCTCTCCCTGTAGCCCAATCCTGGCAACATCGTTGTAAATCTTTTCTGAACCCTTTCAAATTTCACAACATCTTTCCAAAAGAGCAACACTCCCTAGGACCTTACCATTAAGTGTATAAGTCCTGCTAAGATTTGCTTTCCCAAAATGCAGCACCTCGCATTTATCGGAATTAAACTCCATCTGCCACTTCTCAGCCCATTGGCCCACTGGTCAAGATCCTGTTGTAATCTGAGGTAACCCTCTTTGCTGTCCACTACACCTCCAATTTTGGTGTCATCTGCAAACTTACTAACTGTACCACTTATGCTCGCATCCAAATCATTTATGTAAATGACAAAAATTAGAGGGCCCGATCCTTGTGGCACTCCACTGGTCACAGGCATCAGTCTGAAAAACAACCCTCCACCACCACCCTCTGTCTTCTACCTTTGAACCAGTTCTGTATCCAAATGGCTAGTTCTCCATGTGTTTCATGAGTTGTGTAAATTGAAGATTCATTCAGGTTAATGTACCAGTGAAAATAAATTGTCACTATTGATGTTTTTAATATTCAGAATAAATTTGTAAAAAATAACTTTGGAGGGAAAGAGAAGCAGTGTTTAAATTGAAATTTGTGAAGGAAAAGTCACATAAGATGACGTGGCTTTAGGATTGGTTTGGTCCACCCCTGAAGTTAATTTTTTCTTCAATTCGACACAGCTTCTTTATTTTTGAACACTGTTACTTTTTCTTCAACAGGTATAAATTAAGCTATTGAATGCCTCCTGAACAAAGTCACAACTGATTTTTTTCTTTGGAACAAAAATAGCCAGGCAAAGTCTTAGGGCAGCATGGTGGCCTAGTGGTTAGCATTGCTGTCTTGTAGTACCAGGGACCTGGGTTCAATTCTAGCCTTGGTTGTGTAGCTGTTTGCACTTTTGCCCTGTTTCTGTGGGTGCTCTGGCTTTTTCCCACAGTGTGAAGGTATGCAGATTAGGTGGATTGACCATGCTAAATTGCCCTATAGTGTTCAGGGATGTGCAGGTTAGGTGGGTTATCTATGGCAAATGTGGGGTTACAGGGTTAGGTTAGGATGCTGTTTGGAGGGTTGGTGCAGATTTAATGGGCTGAAAAGCCTCTACCACATTGTCGGGATTCCATGAAGTTCTATGTGAAGGAGAAGAGATTTTAAAGAAACTGAACACATATACTTTGACCAAGTATGGTACATTATTTTTTGTTAAAAATGAACAGAAGCCTGTTACTGCAACAACACAAGCTATTTGGATCTAAAATAGTACTGAGACGTAAAAAGTGTCCAAAGACATGCGATTACTTAAAATATTAAATAAAAATCTAAAACCAAAGAGAGGAAGGCAGAAAAAAAAGTCACAGGCCACATCACTCTAATACTTTCTTTACTCAATATTAGACCCATGGTAATGCTCAGCTATCACTTTTAAAAGCCAAAAAAATTAAAAGCAGCAGTTTACAAATTAGAACCAATGAGAGAATCAAAAAGACAAAAGAGTCAAAAAGATGAAGGTAAGTATTACACTGCAATACAGAGCTTTTTTACACTAAATGTTTTTCAAAAGCACAAAATTGCACAGTAAGGATAGAATACAAGTATCTGACCATAGATTGACACTCCAGTGATATTCTGTCAGAAGTTTAGTTATTTAAACAAGAATGATTCTTCACTTCATAGATTAACAGATAACTGATAGAGAAAGATAAGTTCTCGAACTTCATTTCACTTTTGGAATTGAAGGCTTAAGAAAAATAAAATTCTCCTATATTTGCAACAATGACCAAAAGGGTCATCCTGCAAGTGTGTTGTTCAATATTATAATCCTTCCAGGTTTGCTGCATTGGAAGTAAATCCATGACAGAATGCGTTCATAGCATATCTATCACAAAATAGCAACACTTTTACACTTAGGTCTAAAGTCTTTGTGATGTCCGAGACAAACTACTCCAATACTGAAATGGAAACACTCACTTAGACTTTCAGAAAATAACAATTCCACACATACCTATTTGGCAAGCATTTTATTGTTTATACAAAATTATGACAGGTTTGTAATAAGAGAGATAAGGAAAAAGGATGCCCATTAATTAACAGTGCAAGAACCATAGGGCACAGATTTAAGATTTCAGACAGGAAATGCATGGGGGACATGAGAAAGAACGTTTTCATGTATCCAAAATAACATATAAACATAGAAGATATGTAAGGTAATCAGGACCAGTCAGCATGATTTTGTCAAAGGGAAATCATATTCAATCAATCTAATTGATGGGTTAACATGCTCAGTGGACGACGGGGAGCTTATAGATATACTGTGCATGTTTTTTTCAGAAGGCATTTGATAATGTGCCACATCAAAGGATACGGAAGAAACTTAAAGCACATGGTATAATGGGTAACATATTAACATGGATAGAAGATTAGATTCAGATTATGAAGGTCTATTGAAACCTTAAATCTTAACCTGGCTTACATTTTCAGGTGGTACGTCTTCCCTTTTCTGTATCCTGTGCTTTTACTTTGTATATATTTGGGCAACATTGACCAGAGTGTGAAGTATTTGGGGACCTCAACATTTTCAGTATATACCATGTATGAAAGCAGAATCGAGAGTGTGGTGTTGGAAAAGCACAGAAAGTAAGGCAGCATCAAAGGAGCAGGAGAATTGATGTTTTGGGCATAAGCTCTTCATCAGGAATACCTTTCATAAGCCCTTAAGTCAATTCTCCTGCTCTTCGGATGCTGTCTAACCTGCTGTGCTTTTCCAGCACCACAATCTTGACTCTGATCTCCTGCATCTGCAATCCTCACTTTCTATCCATGTATGAAATTAGTGAAGTTCATATGAATAACTGTTTCAAATAAGCAAATAAAACAAGTGCAAATAACAGTGCATACCTTGTTACTGGAAGTTAAAAAAAATGCTTCAAAGTTGACCTGGAAATTGGCAAAGAGCCAGTGGCACATCTCAAAGGGTCAAAAGCTTACCTTGGAGCAATCTGTTCTATTTTTTAAAATAATGCATTTGCCTTATACTGGAGCCACACAGCACCCAGCGCAGAATCACATTTAAACCATTCTTTTATGGCTTGTAGAAAAAATAACATTTAAATTAAACTACGTTCTGTCAGAACATATCTAATTCATTGCAATTAAAGCAGAGTGCAAATTTTCTAATTAGAATTGATACCGATAGGAAATCCTTTTCTCGCAGAAACATTCATTTCTGACTTTATTCTGGCAGTGTGGTGGCATTGCAGAAAAATGAAGTCCACCCACTAAGTACAGAGTGTCTATTGACTATTATTATTGTACAGGGCATGAGTTGTTTTCATGCTTGCCTCGAACTCCTGTAGCTTCAGCTGTCATGTGTAATTAAACATTTAGCCCACACAATTACTCTACAGTGTACATACACGGCATTTCAAGCCTGCAATATGCATTTCAAAGAGGAATAATTCCCTAGAAGTAGCAAATTGACAGGAGCAAAGACAGCCTGAAGGAAGGCAGCCTGTGAAACTTCAAGGTCTGTCTCTAATTGTTAAAAAGAAACTTCACAAGAAAGTTTTGCCTATAACTAAACCAATGGGAGACCAAAAAAACATTGAACTAACAGAATTGTATGTAGCGACACTAATTAGGCAGAGCTTTGCTGCCAATTAATAAATTGGGTTTTGTTTTCCTATGAACCTCTTCTGTATTAGGTTATTGGTGTTTATACCTATCTCTTATATCTTGTAAGTTCAGTTGGATATTATGATATTTAAGTCCAATTACCATAAACATTAGCAATATATCTTAAAATTTTACATGCGACTCTTCCTTATAACACCGCTCTGAACAGCCAAAAATCACTCATGTCATAATCAGATAGCTATTGAAGTGAATGTCCTATAATACTAAATTAAAGTTGATTATAAAAATTTCAACATACATGATTCAGCAGCCTTTAAACAGAATTAATGTTATAATCAAAGGTTTTGTGGATTGGCAAATAAATAAAGAAACTGTTTTGACAGAAATGTCTTCTTTTATTTGTTGCAATGATATAACTTTAAAGACTTTACTGGATTACTTGTATTTATCTAATGATATTTAGATCTTTTACCTGCCCAGATAGCTATCAGTTAGTTGCCCCTTCAATCTGAAGAAAATTAGTGATTAATTTTTAATGCATCAGGAGAGCATCTGCTGGCAGAGATAAACTTATAACCTAGTTATTTTGCTTTATGACTGAAATTTCTTGTTAATAGCTATTTTTCATCATGGCATTATCACTTTCATAATAATATTACCGAACAGCTGAGTCTAGAAAAATAAAGTTGAGTAAAAAGACATAAATTCCTCAACACTGATTCCTTAGGCTTCTGATGTTTGGACTAAGTGTGAAGCGTGAATTTACACAGAAACTTCAATTGATGGATTGCCATACTGAGAGAAATAGAAACTAAACTTTGTCAATGTTTTGGATGCTAACGATTATAGTAAATCCTATGCTTTCAGTTTATCTAGAATCAAAGAATCAAATTGCCTTTGAATATCTTGAAAGGCAGATAGTCTCCTGAAAGTAATAGTGGTGTCTGTGTAAGAAGGTAAGCCACCAAGTCTGAGGAAACGTCATGGCATTAATTTTAGACTAAGTGTGGGTGTAATGAGTAAGGATTGTATTAACAGGAGTTGAAAATCTGCTTGTAGCTAATTAATGGTGCGAAGGACACTTAATTGCAGGTAAGTTTGTAACAAGCATCACACCAATTAGTATGTTACATTGGACTGGATCTTTCATACTTTTACCAGCTAAGTTCAATTTATATTAAGTTACTTTGGAGTTTGTCACTGTGAGGCCCAGTGAGTTGTCTCATTTATTATCTACCACACCCCTATGGGCAACTCTCATGTTTGCATTCCATCCCATCTTACCACACATCGATTATCTTGGGATTCACTGGTATCCCCTGTGCCAGTGCCATTGTTAAAACCTCACTGTGCACCCAGTCTGGAGCTGCCTTGTGCAGATCTGACATTTGCCACAGTGTCAAGATTAGAGTGGTGCTGGAAATGCACAGCAGGGCAGGCAGCAACCGAGGAGCAGGAAAATTGATGTTTCGGGCAGGAGCCCTTCATCACGAATCCATTCCTGATGAAGGGCTCCTACCCGAAATGTCGATTTCCTGCTCTTCGGATGTTGCCTGACCTGCTGTGCATTTCCGACACCACTCTAATCTTGACTCTAATCTCCAGCATCAGTCGTCCTCACTTTTGCCTATTTGCCTCAGTGTAGCAGACAGGGGAAATCAGCATTGCAGGAAGGTTCCTGGAGGTGCTGCTGAAAAGGGTGCATGCAGAGGTAGAACTTTCTCTTCCCACAGGACCAGCAGTGGAGATCACAACACTGGCCTTGTCAGCCACGTCCGAGATTCCCAGTCTACAAGCTGCATGTGTGATCCTGAACTCAAAGTGTCTGTCACTGCAGAAGGGAACAATGATAGTTTTCTGTGGAGTCTGAGATATAACATTGAAGCACAGAAGCATCCTATAGATGGATCAGTGGTTTGCAAACAGTGGCACATGTTGGATGCCAATATTCATAAATGTGGGAACTATGTGGCTGGTGCCACACAGAAAGTATTCTGAGAAGTTGGTGTCTGATTTCCAACATGATGTTTGATTGGAGCAAGCATTGAGCTGAAATCACTTGGTTCTTGTTCTGGTTTCCTTCTTGAGTTTTATCAATGTCTAGCTTATTTGCTGAGTGTGGTGGAACTCTGAATATTAATGAGGTGAGGTGTGGCGTTAACAAGGTCACTGTCTAGCAACATCTCACCATCCCACACATGAAAAGCACAAAAAAACGCTGCGAGCTTACCTCAATGTCAAGGTGGGCCTTGCTGTACTTGTTGTATGATTCTGCCACACATCTTGGCATAGCCCATGTCACTCAGATCTTAGTACTGTCCCATTTCAAGTAACTATTTTCCTGCTATCTCATTGACATGCATCTCTCAATCAACCCAATCTAATCTAGGGCAATTGTTAACCATTCTAAATCCCAATTTGAGATCTTGCTGTGCACAAAATGGCTGACATTATTGTCTCGCTTATATCTTACTACACCAAAGCAGTCTTTGTAGTTCAACTCAGAGTTTGGTTATGGTGCAAAAGAATTCTATTCAGCACTTCTGGCTAGTACCAGCACCCTGTAATGGCTATTTAGATAGTCCAAGTCTCCTGTCCTATCAATATTAGCCCACAGAATTCTTTTCGTCAGTTTCGTTTTGACAACCATGATTAAAAGCATGTTAAATCCTTAAAATGTTTCTTACTGACAAGGTAAAGCACTAGGAGAAAGTGAGGACTGCAGATGCTGGAGATCAGAGCTGAAAATGTGTTGCTGGAAAAGCGCAGCAGGTCAGGCAGCATCCAAGGAACAGGAGAATCGACGTTTCGGGCATGAGCCCTT
>NC_057715.1:66291483-66300202 GCF_004010195.1 Chiloscyllium plagiosum | reverse complement strand
CCCTCCCCCCACCTTGTCTCAGTCAAATCCCTTGAACTCAGCACCGCCTTCCTAACCTGCAATCTTCTTCCTAACCTCTCCGCCCCCCCCCCCACTTCGGCATATTACCCTCACCTTATCACCCTCACCTTAACCTCCTTCCACCTATCGCATTTCCAATGCCCCTCCCCCAAGTCCCTCCTCCCTACCTTTTATCTTAGCCCGCTTGGCACACTTTCCTCATTCCTGAAAAAGTGCTCATGCCCGAAACATCGATTCTCCTGTTCCTTGGATGCTGCCTGACCTGCTGCGCTTTTCCAGCAAGATAAAGCACTAGTCAATTGTACTGCATTTCTTCCACCAAAGCTCTGATTCTGAAGGCAACTCTGGAGCAGGATTTATATTCTCCACATCTTGATGCAGAACGTGCCATTTCATTCCTGTTCTGATCAACTTGACACAATTTTGCCAAAGGCTTTCAAAACTATCAAAGGATAAGCTGTGTACCATTAATGTTGTGCCCATCAGTTGCAGGTAGTTATCAACATTTTGTTAGGGGACCACTGCAGCAGCAAAAGGTGTAACCAGAAAGGGTAAAGCTTTGATTTTGCAGGAGGGCAGGAGAAATATCAGAAAGGGTACATTATGGTTCAGGAAGCACATTGCAAGCCTTTTGCTTGTTTGCTCATCTGCAAATGCTGTTAACTTTGTGCTTGGCTTGATTCCTGTAACTCTGGCTTAGCTCCATGAGGAATTATTAGATTTTCTGCCTAACTTTATCAGCACTAGTCATTGCTCACTGTTATTAGATTGTTAGCAAAGTGAGGCTGGAATCTTAAAGTGGTCGAGGATTTCTTAACAATCTAATGTGTACACAAGGTAAAAACCATTGAGTCATTAAAGTTTCCAGCTCATGAGCACTTGATTCATTTGTGCCTCTGTTGACTTACTGAAATACCTGCCACTTGTTTCCATTCCTCTCACTGTTTGAAAAAAGAAAATTTACTTTTTTTTTACTTTGTCTTTAACAGCCTTTGGGCTGGATTTGATGAAGAATGCATTTTCCAGTGTACTCGGATAGTGCCATGACTGTGTAATTATAATATGATATTTGCATTGTAAAATAGGCTAACCCTATCTCTAAAATGAACATGGCATCTTCCAGGATCCTTCCTAATAGTTACATAACCATTCTTGATGAATCATTGCAGCTGTAAGAGCAGAGAGCCTGATGTATTATCGCAATATCAATCATGAAAGGAGACATTTAGAATGTGTTTAATCCTTGTACAACACAATGGATCCTTCCAAAGCTGTAAGAATTCAAAACCCCTGAGAGAACAGGAAACTGGAAGGACAGCATAGGGAATTTTAGCTGAATTGACCTTACTTTGTGGAACAATGACTCATCAAAGTTAAAGCAGCTTTGGTTGTGATAAAACAGACTATGAGACATTGTTTTGTTAGAGCTGTCATTCTGAGATACATTCTCAGAAGGAAAGGGGTCTTAGCGAAAGTGAGCACAAAAGAAAGACTTTCAAAAATCAAGTGATCTTTTGATGAAATTGTCATGCAATCTACAAGTGCCATAACAGCAATTCTGTGAGTTACAGAAAATCTCCTCTCTGTCTCTGAAAGCCTGCTTTTCCTATAGCATCCACTTGTACAGGATTTGACTACAGAAACAAGTGCAGGCCTTGAATTGTCATTTCAAGTTTACAATCCTTTCACATCTTCAAGCAAGTCAGGCCTATGTAGGACAAACTGGTATAATTTTAACATTTAAAAGTATCTTTTGCTAATATCTAATTTTAATCTTTGTGTCTGTATTTTAGCTGAAGACTGTTTCACTTTTACTTTGTAACTTTAATCAATAGTTGTGCAATATATTACCTTTTGACCTTATTGCAACTAATTATTTTTAAATCAAATGCTCAAACAGTAAAATGTGACAAAACACACTGTACAAATGCACTGTTTAAGTACCACTCTGGGGACACACCCCTGATGTGGTCATGACGATATTTAAATTTACCTTCCTGTGCCCTGTTTTTGCTCTGTTGGTAACTAGAGGGATGAGTCAAGAGTGTCATTCTGGAAAGGCACAGCAGGTCAGGCAGCATCCAAGGGACAGAAAAATTTATGTTTCGGGCAAAAGCCCTTCAGCAGGAATGGCACTTGTTTGCCAAGTGGGTGAAGAGATAAATGGAGGGGAAACCAGAGGGATGAGCTGATAATAGTATGATGAAGGCAACATTTGGGAATGGCAGGACCAGCAGAGAAACCAATTAAGCTGCGACATGTATGGATTGAGAAATTATTTGGAGACACTGGTGTCGGACTGGGGTGGACAAAGTTAAAAATCACACAATGCCAAGTTATAGTCCAACAGGTTTATTTGGAAGCACTAGCTTTCAAGGTGCTGCCTCTTTATCAGGTGGTTCACCAGGTGGTGAGAAAGAAGTAGAGAGCTTAAGGAAGTGAGAAAATTGAAAGGCACATCAGTTACAGAAAAATAAATAAAGGGGGTAAAGCAAGATTGGTTTCCGAGAGAGAGGGGAAAAGACAGAAAAGGTGATAAAAAAGGACTAAATTACTGCAGATGTTCGAATCTGAACTGAAAGCAAATGCTGGAGATCATAATGGGTCAGGCAGCATTGTAGCAGCCTGCAACGTCTCAAGTGGAACAAAAATCATTATGAGAGGAGGCCAGAGATACAGGCACAGTAACTGAAATAACCAGGGCATCAACATTTGCCAAAAAAGTAAAGTATGCTGGAAATGCCTGAGCCACAACAGACAATTCTGCCTCGGGACAAGTCCATGCAAGATCCAAACCCAGTCCAGCTCAGCGAACAGAACCACAACAAACCCAGTCAAGATTAGAGTGGTGCTGGAAAAGCACAGCAGGTCAGGTATCATCCGAGGAGCAGGAAAATCGACATTTCGGGCAGGAGCCCTTCACCATGAATAAAAGAAAAAGATCCAAACCCAGACAATTGAAACCACAGAGGCATCAAAACATCAGGACGTGTGAAAGGGCAATTCAACCCTTTCTGACAAACAAATAGCACTAGATGCATGGGGCAGACATGCCTCAGTAAGACAAAAGACCAGGTGTATATTCTGAAATAAAATCAGACTTCCAGGCTCCCAAGAGCAGCCACATTAACAAAGAGCAAAATTCACAACTGATCTTGGAGGAACCTGTTTGGGAGGGGTCGCAGCACAGAAATAGATAAGTGAATTGTTTTTTTAAGTATAGCTTTGCTATAAATCTACAGTAGTGAGTAGGGTGGGCTCTTCCCTGATTATATATTTTATTTTGATATGTCTCTAAGTTAGCCTGGTGCAGTGTTTTGTAGAGGAATAAGACAGTGCTATTTTCTGGGTCTGCAGATTGGAAGAAGCAAAAATGGCCTTTAGTAGAGTGGTATGCTCTTCTTGTCGAATGTAGGAGTTTAGGGAGAGTTTACATGTTACTGAGGATTATATCTGCAATAAATGCTATTGATTGAGAATTCTATCAGATCGAATAGATCGGTTGGAGTGACAGCTAGAGACAATGAGGAATTTACAAGAGCAAGGGAGTGTGATGGATGGCAGTGAAAGGAAGGAAGAAAAGCTGCAATAGATGGGTTAACTCCACATAAGTTATGAGAGATAGGCAGGTAGTGCAGGAGTCTTCTGTGGCTATCCCCGTTTCAAACAAGAATGCTGTTTGGAAAATGTAGGGGGTGATGGATTCTCAGGGGAATGTAGAACAAACAGCCAAGTTTCTGGTATCAAGACTGGCTCTAATGTAATGAGGGGCACATTAAGTTCCAAGCAATCGATTGTGTTAGGGGACTCTCTAGTGTGAGGTACAGACAGATGTTTCTGTGGCCAGCAGCGAGAAATTAGAATGGTGCGTTGCTTCCCTGGTGCCAGGATCAAGGATGTCTCAGACAGGGTACAGAATGTTCTCAAGGGGGAGAGGGACCGGCAGAAGGTCATTATACACATTGCGATCAATGACATAGGAAGGGAAAAGGATAAGATTCTGAAGGGAGAATATAGAAAGTTAGGCAGGAATTTAAAAAGGACGTCCTCGCGGGTAGTAATATCTGGATTACTCCCGGTTCTATGAGCTAGTGAAGGTAGGAATAGAAGGATAGAGCAATGAATGTGTGGCTGAAGAGCTGGTGTATGGGAGAAGGATTCACATTTTCGATCATTAAAATCTTTTCTGGGGTAGAAGTGACCTGCACAAGAGTTGGAAGGGGACTAAAATACTGCCAGGGATATTTGCTAGAGCTGCTCGGGAGGATTTAAACTTGTAAGGTGGTGGGGTGAAGCCAGAGAGATAGTGAAGAAAGAGATCAATCTGAGACTAGTACAGTTGAGGAAAGATGCGAGTCAAATAGTCAAGGCAGGCAGGGACAAAGCAGAGAACAAGGTAAGACTGATGATATAAACTGCACTTACTTCAATGCAAGAGGTCTAACAGGGAAGGCAGATGAATTCAGGGCATGGTTAGGAACATGGGACTGCGATAGCACAGCAATTACAGAAACATGACTCAGGGATGGACAGAACTGGCAGCTTAATGTTTCAGGATACAAGTGCTACAGCAAGGATGGAAAGGGAGACAGGAGAGGAGGAGGAGTGGTATTTTTGATAAGGGATAGAGTTACAGCTGTACTTAGGGAGGATAGTCCTGGGAATATATCCAGGGAGGTTATTTGGGTGGAACTGAGGAATAAGAAAGGGATGATCACTTATCCCTTTACAAAATAATGAGGGGCATGGATAGGGTAAATAGGCAAAGTCTTTTCCCTGGGGTCGGCGAGTCCAGAACTAGAGGGCATAGGTTTAGGTTGAAAGGGGACAGATATAAAAGAGACCTAAGGGGCAACTTTTTCACGCAGAGGGTGGTATGTGTATGGAATGAGCTGCCAGAGGATGTGGTGGAGGCTGGTACAATTGCAACATTTAAAAGACATTTGGATGGGTATATGAATAGGAAGGGTTTGGAAGGATATGGGCTGGATGCTGGCAGGTGGGACTAGATTGAGTTGGATATCTGGTCAGCATGAATGGGTTGGACCGAAGGGTCTGCTTCCATGCTGTACATCTCTATGACTCTATGACCTTACTGGGATTGTATTATAGACCCCCAATAGTCAGCGGGAGAATGAGGAAGAAATTTGTTAGGAGTCTCAGTTATCTGGAAGAATAATAGGGTGGTTATGGTGAGGAATTTTAACTTTCCAAACATAGACTGGGACTGCCATAGTTTTAAGAGTTTAGATGGAGAGGAATTTGTTAAATGTGTACAAGAACATTTTCTGATTCAGTATGTGAATGTACCTACTAGAGAAGGTACAAAACTTGACCTACTCTTGGGAAATAAGACAGGGCAGGTGACTGAGGTGTCACTTGGGGCCAGCGACCATAATTCTATTAGATTTAAAATAGTGATGGAAAAGGACAGACCTAACAATTGAAGTTCTAAATTGGAGGAAGGCTAATTTTAATGGTATTAGGTAAGAAAATCGACAAGCTGATTGGGGGCAGATGTTTGCAGGTAAAGGGACAGCTAGAAGATGGGAAGCCTTCAGAAATGAGATAACGAGAGTCCAGAGACAATATATTCCTGTCAGGGTGAAAGGAAAGGCTGGTAGGTGTAGGGAATGCTGGATGATGAGACAAACTGAGGGTTTGGTTAAGAAAAAGTAGGAAGCATATGTCAGGTATAGACAGGATAGATCGAGTGAATCCTAAGAAGAGTATAAAAGCAGTAGGAGTATACTTAAGAGGGAAATCAGGAGGGCAAAAAAGGGACATGAGATAGCTTTGGCAAATAGGGGTAAGGAGAATCCAAAGGGTTGTTATAAATACATTAAGGACAAAAGGATAACTAGGGAGAGAATAGGGCCCCTCAAAGATCAGCAAAGTGACCTTTGAGTGGAGCCACAGGAGATGGGGGAGAAACTAAACGAGTATTTTGCATCAGTGTTTACTGTGGAGAAGGACATAGAAGATATAAAATGCGGGGAAACAGATGGTGACATCTTGAAAAATGTCCACATTACAGAGGAGGAAGTGCTGGATGTCTTGAAACACATAAAAGTGGATAACTCCCCAGTATCTGATCAGGTGTACCCCAGACGTCTGTGGGAAGTTTGGGAAGAGATTGCTGGGACCCTTGCTGAGATATTTATATTGTCGATAATCACAGGTGAGGTGCCAGAAGACTGGAGGTTGGCTAACGTGGTACCACTATTTAGGAAAGGTAGTAAGGACAAGCCAGAGAACTATAGACCAGTGAGCCTGACATCGGTGGTGGGCAAGTTGTTGCAGGGATTCCTGAGGGACAGAATTTACATGTATTTGGAAAAGTAAGAACTGAGTCGGGATTGTCAACATGGCTTTGTGCATGGGAAATCATGTCTCATGAACTTGACTGAGTTTTTTGAAGAAGTAACAAAGAGGATTGATGAGGGTGGTGGATGTGATCTATATGGACATCAGTAAGGTGTTCAGCAAGGTTCACCAAGGGAGACTGGTTAGCAAGGTTAAATCTCATGGGTTACAGGGAGAACTAGCCATTTGGATACAGAACTGGCTCAAAGGTGGAAGACAGAGGGTGGTGGTGGAGGGTTGCTTTTCAGACTGGAGGCCTGTGACCAGTGGAGTGCCACAAGGATCAGTGCTGAGTCCACTACTTGTCGTCATTTATATAAATGATTTGAATGTGAACATAGGAGGTATTATTCATAAGTTAGCAGATGACACCAAAATTGGAGGTGTGTTACCTCAGATTACAATGGGATCTTGATCAGATGGGCCAATGGGCTGAGTAGGGGCAGATGGAGTTTAATTTAGATAAATGCAAAGTGTTGCATTTTGAGAAAGCAAAGCAGGACTTATACACGTAATAGTAAGGACCTAGGGAGTGTTGCTGAACAACAAGACCTTGGAGTGCAGGTTCATAGCTCCATGAAAGTGGAATCGCAAGTAGATAGGATAGTGAAGAAGGCATTTGATATGCTTTCCTTTTTTGGCCAAAGCATTGAGTATAGGAGTTGGGAGGTCATGTTGTGGCTGTACAGGATGTTCGTTCGGAATATTGCGTGCAATTCTGGTCTCCTTCCTATCAGAAGGATATTGTGAAACTTGAAAGAGCTCAAAAAAGATTTGCAAGGATATTGCCAGGGTTATCATGATTAAGCTAGCATAGGGGGCTGGCTGGCTCAGTTGGCTGGCTTGCTGGTTTGCATTGCAAAATAATGTTGACAGTATTGGTTTAGTTCCTGCACTGGCTGAGGTTACCATGCACGGTTGAACACATGATGCTCCTGAAGTCCAATAATCACACAAGCAATGCAAAGATCACTGGGTCCTTGGCACATCAGAAATTTAAAAATACTTGAAATATGTTCTCGGCTTCAAGAATAGAAGCCATGCACCTCATTTTCTTAACTTTTCCCTTCACTTGAGTCATGATGACCCTCAGTTTAAACCATCCCCAGCCTTCTCTCTAATGAGAGACCAAACTTATCATCCTCTGTGACATTGGAGAATTTATCATACCAGTTAACGCAGGCTAACAATATGTTCAGTTATACATCAATCTAGACCATCGTGCTGCGAGATCTGTGGGATTCAGGGAAATTGGAGGATTGACCCAAGGCAGTGGTGATTTTTTTAACATGCATTTGACCATCAAGATTCCCAATCATCAACATGCAGATTCCAACAACAGCAAGGAATGCCATTCAATTGGACAACTTCAAACATTTTCTGCAGTTGGTTCTTCTTTATTCCGAAAGATACAGGTCTGATGCTTAAATCAATTGGTTCAAGCCCTAATGTATGTCCAAGCGAGGGTCTCCTGTGTAGTTCTTGGTGTGTTGTGCTCTCCATGATCTGGCAAAAAGAACACAATTGAATACTGTTCCTTAAATGCCTCCTCAAATGCTGAGGGTTTGGACAAGAATGACACAAGATGCTGCAGAGCCCCAGTGAAAACAAGCAATGCACTCATACATACAAGGGCTGCTCAGGATTGGCTTATACTGAAATGTTTAACATGATCCTTCATGATAGATCTGTGCAATACAATGACGCTTCAATAATAGACTTGGTGCTGCCTCATTCTTTAATCTTGGCATTTATCAGATTCCTGTTAGGTAGACATTGGAGTATGGAGAATATCTCAGCTTCAGGCAGTGTACTTTCACCAGAGGATCCTTTGTTGAAGACATGGTGCTCCTGAAGTCCAATAGTCACACAAGCAATGCAAAGATCACTGGGTCCTTGGCACATCAGAAATTTAAAAAACACTCCAAATATGTTCTAGGCTTCAAGAATAGAAAGGAAAAAAGTTTCCCATGAATATCAATTGTAAATCCATTCGAGAATCTATTCCATGCAGTTCAATATGGCCCTCTCCTGTCTTGTCAGATGAGATGGAGGCAGGTTGCTGATCTTTCAGCCCAGGTCTTGGGCTAAGTTTGCCCATCATCCTCTGGTTACCTGAGGATAGAAGGAGCTGAAAAATGTGTTGCTGGAAAGGTGCAGCAGGTCAGGCAGCATCCAAGGTGCAGGAGAATCGATGTTCGGGCATAAGCCCTTCTTCAGGAATGAGGAGGGTTGACCAAGCGGGCTAAGATAAAAGGTAGGGAGGAGGGATTTGGGGGACGGGCGTTGGGAATGCGATAGGTGGAAGGAGGTTAAGGTGAGGGTGATAGGC
>NC_057715.1:66261151-66290733 GCF_004010195.1 Chiloscyllium plagiosum | reverse complement strand
TCAGTCGGTTTATAGTATACGTCCGTGTTGAGTCGGTCGTCCGAGATAGAGATGGAGAGGTCTAGGAAGGGGAGGGAGGAGTCTGAGACGGTCCAGGTAAATTTGAGGTCGGGGTGGAAGGTGTTAGTAAAGTGGATGAACTGTTCAATCTCCTCGTGGGAGCACGAAGTAGCACCGATACAGTCATCGATGTAACAGAGGAAAAGGTGGGGGGTGGTGCCAGTGTAGCTGCGGAGGAAGGGCCTTGGCATGCTGAGCAGATCCTCCACAAGTGCAGGGGCTTCTTCTGTCATCAAAGCTGAGCAAGCTGCATGTGCTAAAAGGGACTGGGGATCCTCTATCCATAACAAAAGCCCCTTAAGAGTTTACATTATTGATCATTAGATGTATCTTCCTCTAAAAATAAATAGCATTTATTGGGTATGTGCAGTAACTTTCATAGACTCACAGAAAGATAATAAATGAAGTGCTGTGTTGAATTTTATGCAAACAGAGGTGTAAGTAATCACATTGTCAGGACCAATATCCTGACCTGAGCTCATTGACAGACACCAAACATCATTTCATTGATCATAGGCAAATAGGAAGTGCCAGTCAGTGGTCTGTCACTGCTGCAGCCTTGACAACACCACCACTCAGGCAGTGCCACCTACAATGATGACCGCTACTGAGGCTGCATGGAGGATAGGATGCCTTTATGCCAAGGTGCCCAAAAGGAAAAGGTTACTGTGTCAGGTCCAGGTGACAAATACTGCCAGTTGGGGATGGAGTGTGGGGTTCACCCTTGAGCAGAGGTGCAGAGACAATGCCAGCAGTTCTTGTTGCTGGGACCCCCAATAAGGGACTTGGAACAGCCATAAAGGAAACAGAAACTCAGGAACACACTGGGGACTGCCAAGTTTTACCTGGAAGTCTCTGCTTACCACAGCGCTTCCTTTTACTGTGCAATTAAAAAGCAAGCGGAGATGGGAAGTACCCTTTCCTTGGCTGTCTGATGGGTGCCCATGCTCCTGAGATTTTCCCAGTTTTTAATATCTGGTGAAAGCAAAAGAATGGAAGGATGTCTTCTGCTATTGGCTTCTCTCCAGGGGGCTGGAGAAATCCAACCCACAAGTTTTGTGACGCTAACTTCCCCAAATGTATTAATCCAGTGAAAGGTGGAAATTTCCAATCATTGACTATCTCTTCCTTGCTGCAAGTTGCTAGCCATTTGCACATTGTCGGTGGCATTTGTCATTCATACCAAGGACTGAATTGTATTGGCCCTGAGAGAGCCAAAAGGAGTGGGGAGAACTGAAAAACGATCAAGGAAGCATGCACTGGCCAGAAGCTCGGAAGTGACAATAGACAATAGACAATAAGTGCAAGAGTAGGCCAATCTGCCCTTCGAGCATGCGCCATTAATAACATTAATTCATGTAGAGGGAAAGTGGATAATGGAGTTGCTGCTTTGACAAAAAAAGTCATCAATTATAGCTCAATTAGAAGTAAATAAGGTAAGTTTAATTCTATGAGGTGCTTAGCATTTCTCAAATGGCACAGAGGCATCACAGGTTTCAGATCACGCTCGAGAGAACCAATTGCTTAAAGGTGGCAGTGATGAGGTAAGACTTCAGCGCCACCCCTGAAGGCCAGGCATCATGAACAATCTCATTGGTTCAAAGAAGAAGAATGGGGAAGGACGTCGTTGGTTGTGCGGCAGCCAGGGTTCTCTAAGTGTGGAGCTGCATTAAATGCTGAGTGATATGCCATGGACACAGTGTGTCAAAGGGAGTAGAAAGAGGAAAGTACTAGGGATGTTGATTGCAAAGAAATTGTACGAGAGTGGAGATAGCAAGTGAAATGGGATTGATACAGCCAGTTTTCACGGCCCCCCGTCCCCTCTGTGAGGAGGAGATGGAGGAGAAGAGCAAAGAAGGGAGGACCGGGTACCAGAAACCCAGCTGCAATAGTAGGAGACACAGGAGGGCTAGCCTCTGGGTGGGCTCACCTGAGGACTGTGCATAGAGGGCACCAACACTCGGTCTCCATGGCTGAAATCGTATCAAGTGATTCAATTATCCTCATGTCTAAATGATAGTATTAGCAAAAATTTGAGCTCACAGGGAAGCTGTCATAGATTTATATCCATGCTGTAGGATGTGCTACAATGCATGAATCTCAAAGACACCAAAAGCCTCTTGCCTTGAAGATCACTTCAGTGCTCAAATCTGCTGTGTTTGGGTGTTTTGAGAGAATCCTATTCATGAAGACGGGTGACAATGTGTTAAGTTGTACCCATCTGGGCACTCAACTGGAGAAGTCTTTCAGCTTTGCAGCCCAGGTAAAAGGTGTCATTGACTGCACAAATGTGACCATCAGGGTTCCCACAAATCACTCAAATCACAGATAGCTTCCATTACATCAATGTTCAACTGGTCTGCAACCAGCAAAAGTAGGCCTTTCGGTTTTTTGCCTGGCTCCCAGGAAGTAGTCATGATGCCCACGTCCTTCAACAGTCTGAGATGTTATAGCTCTTGCAACACACCACACCCTCCTTCAGGAATGAATTCTTGTGGGCAACAGCTACCCATTGAAGAAATGGCTGCTCACACTGCAGCAGAATTGAGGCATAAACCTGACATCAATCCACCAAGTTGGCCTTTAGGCTGCTGACAATGAGATTTAGCTGCCTTGATTGATCTGGTGAAGGTCTACATTATACTCCTGTTAGGGTCTCATGAATCATATGGTTTGCTGAAGGCTGCAAAGTCCATTGCTGTAGAGAGGGTAGGCCTTGTATCATGTGTACATTATGAATCCCCACTCCTCATCCTACGAAGAGGATTTGGAAGAGGATGCACAACATGAAGAAGTTGTAGGCAAAGGGCATTGAGAGAGACACACAAGGGAGCAGTGAGACAATCTCAATTGGTTCCTCTCATCCTAATGTTCTTCTAACATCCATAAAGACTCACATCAATGTGAACCTGCTTTGCTTCCTTCATCTTAACTCCATCCCCCAAAATCCCGGGTCATAGCTTGCACTGTCAAAGCTGAGGAGGTGGTTAAGCTTGGCTTACTCCAACACGAGCAGCCCATTCAGGGAGCAACAATGGAGGTAATGTCCAAGAGTAGGAAAAGCATCGACAATCTGTGACATTGATTTACTGCTACAATTTTACCAGAGCTTAATACACAAACATTTAAACACTGTGAAACCCTGGAGTATTCTTCTTAACTTGCATATACATGTTTTGATGTGGTGTGACCCTTGTGTTCGCAGCTGTATTGGAGATGAGCTGCTGATTGAGATGTCCTGTAGCCGGGAATAGTTAACTCCACCTAAGGTGCATTAGAAGGGAACTGCTATTGCCACACTCTGATACCAAAATCTTGGGTGGTGACTCTTCCTCCCTCTAGCTCGATCTCTCTCCCCCAACCATATAATAGATTGTCCACCACAACTCCCACAGGGAAGAATGGTACAGGGCCCTCACATTCTGAGTGAAGAAGTACAGTTCATCAGTTCATAAGTTCATAAGAAATAGGAGCAGCATTAAGTCATTTGGCCCATTGAGCTTGCCATTCAATCATGGCTGATATATTCCTCACCCATATTTTCCAGCTTCTCTCTGTAACCCTTCAGCCCATTACCAATTAAAAATCTGTCTAACTCTTCCTTAAATTTACTCACTGTCCCAACATCCACCACACTTTGGGGTAGCTAATTCCACAGATTCATAATCCTTTGGGAGAAGTAGTTTCTCCTCAATTCTGTTTTAAATTTGCCATTCTTTACTCGAAGGCTATGAACAGTCCTCTGAGAATACCCCACAGGAGGAAACATCCACTCCACGTCTATTTTATTCACACCTTTTATCATCTGAATACCTCAATTTGATCTGCCCTCATTCTTTTAAATTCCAGAGCAAGTAAAGGCCTGAACTGTTCAATCTCTCTTCGTACGACAAAGCCCTCTTCTCTGGGATCAATCTAGTGAACTTCCTTTGAAATGCCTCCAATGCCACTACATCTTTTCTCAAATAAGGGGACCAAAACTGTGCACAATACTCCAGGTACAGTCTCACCAATGTCTTGTACAGTATGGTACAGGTACTCTTTGCAAACTAGAAATATCAATCAATAAGTTGACTGTGTAGTTTGAGTGGGAACTGGTGAAGAATGCTTGCTTTAAGCATAGAACTGCTTTGAGTACAATAAATCATGAAGAACATCATTGACCTGTTCGTGGCACTACATCTTGCACCAGTGGATGCAGGGAGGTGGAGGTGAACCTATGCTAGCTGACTTGAGTTTCAATTTCTGCCCAGCTTTACTTGGTCGGGCAGGGTGGTCTCTTGTAATTCCTTCGCAAGAGAGACTCCTGTCTTTACCTTGCAACTTGAAGGAGAAGCTGGTAGATGGCATGGCAAAACTACAGGGCCACACAATGCATCCTTTCTGTCAGATTGAAGTCCCATGTTCTGTCATTGCTTGTCCCTTGGACAGGGGCTGCATCTCTCGAGCACTACTAACTGATTGGACACAGCGTGATTACAGTGGACTAACCAGATTCAACTCACAGTTCATTGGCACCTACTTATGATGGCACACTAAGACTGTGCCATGCACACAAATTTCACCCCCATTATTCTTACAGTCAATTCTAGCCCATTAAAAATGTATTTCCACCACTGTTTCTAGAAGAAGATTTAATGTCTCCAAAACTGTTCCCAAAACGGAATTCTCTCCATTCACCCCCTTTTTCCCTTGATCAAGATTTAAAATTAATTCATTTCAAGTTATCCATTCATTTATCTCGAGAAACTATTCATCCTTATCAAAACTGTCTGAATTTTGAACAAATCTATCACTTTAAAAATAATCTCTTTTCTTATTAAAATAGCATTGACTGCTTTAATCTCTCCTTATAACGAAAGGTACCCATCACTGGTATCATCTTTGTGAATCTCTTTTTCATCCTCTTGATGGTGTCTGATCTTCTTCTAAACTAAAAGTGTTGAAAGCTGAATGCAATATCCTAATTCTGGTTAATCAAAGATACCATTATGCTCCAAAACCTCTTTTGAACCTCCAACTACTATATTACTTCGGGATAGCAGGACAGAGGTAAAAAAAGACATTTTCTAGAAATGCAGATTTATTCAGCAATCTATTGATCATAACTATCCTCCCTTTTCTTTTTTCAAGGTGATTCTTCAAGGAATAAATTATTCAGAACTCTTCACAAACTAGAAATATCAATCAATAAGTTGACTGTTTGTGTAGTTTGAGTGGGAACTGGTGAAGATTGCTTGCTTTAAGCATAGAACTGCTTTGAGTACAATAAGTCATTTAATGTTGTTTGGAAGTATGTTGACACTTCTGGTGAACATTTAGTGCATGCAGCAATTTGTTTTTCGCAAAGGCAGGGAATGAATATTTCTCATCAATGATTTAAAGTTACAATAGTATTACCTCAGGATCATGTCTTTCATATTTTGCTATGTCGGTATCATTCCATTGCAGCCATCAACAAATGATCATTTCCACTACCAGAGATTAAAAACGTGTTTTGTTTAGTCTGCTAATAGAATACTTTCAATTTTGCGTCTTGGTAGAAAACAATACACATGACAAATTTGTTTTGTTAAACTTTCCTTTCTGGAGAGATAATTTCCAATTCAAATATGTTTTAGTGGTTCTCCACAAAGAATTCAGTTTTGCTGATGCTGCCTATAAACACCATGGTGGATGGAAGACAGAAATTAAAAATGTTGATATTGCTACAATATTCATTTATTCAAGCAGCCACTACCCCTGCTGAGTTCTGACACTTTGGGACTGGAAGCTCTCTGAACGCTAATGCTTTTGTTTCATGTGTTGGCACATAATCTTTAGAAGGACAACAATATCTTACATGGATTGCACTGTCGGCACAAAAGGATAAGCAACAAAGTGTAGCAGAAGCTTGATTTCCCTAGTTTGTGAGGAGGCCAAAGCTCCAGAGTATCCTGATAGCTTGATTGCTGTGATAAACAGCAAATATATGGCCATTTCATAGTTTAACTGTACTCTGCACAACTTGACATCTAACTCTTTAGTCCTGTAGAGCATCATATTATTGTAGCATGTTTTGAAAAAGCCCGGATTATAAAGAGTCTAGCTGCACTAAATAAATGTGTGGTTCCAATCTGTTCTGAATTCTATCTGAACTCTTAACTTGAATAGTGTGTGCTCTCTGAAATTGTTAAGGGCCTATTTCAAGAAACTATAAAGATTTACTTAATGGAAAACTGGTATGATTTGGTATAAGGCAAATTGTTATATAAATATATTTTTTTAATCAAGTCCTGTAAGACCTACACTTTGTTGAACATCCATGTTCTTTCAGAAATTATACTAGGATTTTAATCCAATGAATTATAGACATTTAATTGTTAAAGCTATCCCTTGACAATAGTGAGCACAAGTTAATTGCCAGCAAATAATATTTATCTTTTCACAATGTGATCTTGAATAACTTAATAAGTTAACCACTCTTAAGTCTTTTGAGACTGGGGCAATTCATTAATAATGACTCGCAGACAAGTTGGATAAAGGGTTATGACTGAAACATCAACTCTCTGCTGCTCAGATGCTGCCTGACTTATTGTGCCTTTTCCAGAGCCACACTTCATCAACTCTGACTATCCAACATCTGCAGTCCTCCCTATCTCCTGGATACAATTCTATCCACTCTTTTAGCGCATTGTGCCACCACAGAAAGAGGTTTTTTGGTTGTTTGACGATCTGCTAATGAAACTCCCCTGAAGTACTGAACTTTATCTACATTTGGTGTCAGATTTTGGATAAGCACCATGTTAAAATCAAATAAATTTGCATCAAGTGATTGTTGATTAATGCGGTTTTGTTAAAACTGAATACTGTTTTAGCTTCAGTTTATTGAATACTTTAGTATGTCAGACTGGATGCCACAAATTAATGTTAAATAGCTGAGAATGTGGATAATGGTTTATACAAAGATTTCTTCATCAGTTCAATGCCTGGACAGATAATAGGGGCTTTTAAGACTTATAATGAAATTATGTCTTCATTCTTACTACTAACTGAACAAAGTCGGGAAGGTTGAAACTGATTTCTATGTATTTCATCCTAAAGGAACTCTCATCACTGACATCCCCTTTAAATAATAAATTGTGACTAATTATGATGTTTCTTATGTTTTTATCTGCCATATAAATTAGCAATTTTTTTGTAAATGGTGGGTGAAGAAGCTAAACCAAAAATGATACACAAATTAAATTGTAAAGCCTCAGCTGTTTTGTCATTACAGTTGTGCATGTTAATTAAGCACTTATTATGTAATCTCTATCTAATGCCATAAACACTCACTGTAGAAAAATGAATACTCATAAGAAAGCATGAAATGACGAAACAGATTTTCAAAAAGTCAAGGCACTTCTTCCACAGAGCATGCACAGTTTACCACAAATTTTACTTTATCACATTTATTTATCTCAAGTACATAGTCAAATTTATTCTGAATCTAAAAATTCAAATCATACATATTTCCACTTTCTCTCCTAATTCCCTCATGTCTGCCTATGTGAGATGATATTGTTAAATGTTCTCTCTACCCTGTCCCCCTCTCTTTCAAATCTGCTGTCATCAACAATCTCTGGGTCCTTTTGTCCAGCAGGTCAGGCAGCATCTGAGGAGCAGGAGAGTCGATGTTTTGGGCATAAGCTCTTTATCAGGAATGTGGAGAGGGAAGGAGACAGAGTGATGAATAGGAGGGTGGGGGTGGGGCTGGGGGGAAGGTAGATGGAATGGTGATAGGTGGATGCAGGTGGGGGGTGATTGTGATAGGTTGGTGGGGAGAGTGGACTGGATAGGTGGGAGGGAAGACAGGCGGGTAAGTCAGGTCAAGAGGGTGGTGCCAAATTGGAGGTTTGGATCTGGGATGAGATGGGGGGAATGGGAGATTTGGAAACTGGTGAAGTCAATGTTAATACCATGTGGTTGTAGGATCCTGAGGTGGAAGATGAGACATTCTTCCTCCAGTTGGTGGGTGGCTTTGATTTGGCGGTGGAGGAGGCCCAGGATTTGCATGTCCTTAGGGGGAGTGTGAGGGAGAGTTGAAGTGGTTGTCCATAGAGCAGTCGGGTTGTTTGGTGTGTGTAGACCAGAGATGTTCCCTGAATCACTCCGCAGGTTGGTGCTTGGTCTCCTTGATATAGAAGGAGTAAGTGAGGACTGCAGATGCTGGAGATCAGAGCTGAAAAATGTGTTGCTGGAAAAGCGCAGCAGGTTAGGAGCAGGAGGGTCGATGTTTCGGGCATAAGCTCTTTATCAGGAATGTGGAGAGTGATGAATAGGGATGGAATACAGACGGGTAAGTCAGGTCAAGAGGGTGGTGCCAAATTGGAGGGTTGGATCTGGGATGAGATGGGGGAATGGGAGATTTGGAAACTGGTGAAGTCAATGTTAATGCCATGTGGTTGTAGGATCCTAAGGTGGAAGATGAGGCATTCTTCCTCCAGTTGGATTCCTGAAGAAGGGCTCATGCCCGAAACGTCGATTCTCCTGCTCCTTGGATGCTGCCTGACCTGCTGTGCTTTTCCAGCAACACATTTTTCAGCTCCCTGATATAGAGGAGACTACATTGAGAACAATGGATGCAGTTAAATAGCCTTCTTAAATCTGTTCTTTTTTCTGTCCCTTATATCACCTGAAAATTTGATTGCATTTAGTCTTCTCACATGGTTCAATCACTTAGGTCCAGTTGGGGTTTTAGATTGCTAACCCAGTGACAATACCACTATGCCACCACTACTCATGCTACAGTTCTACACTGGCTTTTGGAGGGAGTAGATATATCTGTGTCAGCTCCCTAAGGGCCTTATAATGTCACTTGACCAAACATAGCTTGTACTTATTGCAATAATCACCAGATATGCCAACAAAAAGAAAAGTCAAGTGTGGATTGGTAGCAGAACACTAGCATTAACCTCCCTTACTCAGAATCTTCACATACTAAGAGAGAGGTGGTGGATACTACAAGACACGAGCAGTGGTCATCTGGGGAAAAAAAAACACGTGGATGCAGATGTGTTAATCTGTACCAGGAGGAGAAGAAATATAGAATACACAGAAGTAAAGGGACAAAAACAAGTGAGTTTACCACTTTAAGAGCACAACCGCTTTAAACTTTGTGTTGTGCTTTCATTTGTCCTTGGTAATGTGATTTTGTTTTCATTCATGGGACTTGGGCACCACTGGCTGGCCAGCATTTATTGCCCGTCCCTTGTTGCCCTTAAGAATGTGGTGGTGAGGTGACATCTTGAACCATTGCAGTCCACCTGCTGTGTGTTGACCCACAATGCCATTAGAGAGGGAATTCCAGGATTCAGTGAGTTGCTTGGAGGAGAACTTGCAGATGGTGCTGTCCTATGTATCTGCTCCCCTTGCCCTTCTAGATGGAAGTGGTTTTGGTTTGGAAGTGTGGCCAAAGGATCTTTGGTGAAATTCTGTAGTGCATCTTGAAGACAGTACACACTGTTGCTGCTGAGTATTGGTGACTGGGGAGGGAGTAGATGGTTGTGGATATAATGCCAGTCAAGTGGGCCGTTTTGTCCTGGATGGTGTTAAGCTTCTTGAATGTTGTTGGAGCTGTATCCTTCCAAGCAAGTGGGACATATTCCATCATATTCCTGACTTGTGCCTTGCAGATGAAGAGACTGTGCCTGAAACATTGATCCTCCTGCTCCTCAGATTCTGCCTGACTGGTTGTGCTTTTCCAGCACCCCACTCTTCAACTTGGATCTCCAGCATCTGCATCACTTTCTCCTTGTGCCATATAAATGGTGGACAGGCTTTGGGGAGTCAGGAGGTGACTTAGTTTACTCCATATTCCCAATCGCTGGCCTACTCTTGTAACAGATGTGAAATAACTCCACAAAGGCCAGTATTCCATCACCAAGTCACCCTTTATTAACACAAACATAAGAACATGACACTGACCCAGCTAGCTCATAGAATGAGCAGAACCCTGACACTCCTGCTTTTTTTTTAACTGGAACAAAGTAATTTTTATTGATTTTAGCATTTCCTGGCAAACAAAATCAAATGTAAACATTTTCTTTCCCTTAATGACAAAAGACAAAAATCACCTGCGGAGTACAGAGCTGCAGTGTAAGCTTTTCTGAAGCTGAATGCAAATTGTAGTTATTTTCCACTTAATCAAATTTTATAAATTTATATACTGATTGATAATGTAATAAAATAAAGCAAAGCAATCTACATCAGAACTGCATGCTGTAACAAATGTTGTTTTATTTTAGCAATTTATTTTTTTTAATTTAACCCCCACACTACTGCTAACTGCGGTAGTGCTTATTTTATCCCCAGCACCCATGGCGTGTGTGTGCAGGTGTGAGACACAGCGACAGACACAAGGTGCACGAATCTTTATTCAATTTCCACCACCAGGAAGATAGGAAAACACCCGAGTGGCCAGTGACAAACACTGCCCTTCACATCAAAGGGCAATGCTGTGTGATCAAAACAGTGAAGGGGAGGGTAGGGACTAAATCAAAATAGAGTTGGAGGGGGAAATAATGCACTCCACTCCCTGCGGCGCCCACCTCTCCCTGAACAACTCCAGGGTGTTGGTGGACACCACGTGCTCCTTCTCCAAGGACACCCGGGCCCTAACGTAACCACGGAAGAGGGGCAGGCAGTCGGCCCTAACGACCCCCTTCAGACCTGCCGTCCCTCCTCCGTACCAGGTGCCCGAAGATCAGGAGCGTGGGACTGAAGTGCAACCAAAAGCAGAGGAGGAGGTTTTTCAGGAAATCAAAAAAGGGGGAGTGCAAACGCCCACACCCAACTTACACGTGGTCCGCGGACTCCACAGCGCCACAGAACAAGCAGTTGGGCTGGGAGTCCGTGAACCATCACAATCTGCGGTTGCAGGGGACTGCTGCGTGCAGCACCCTCCACCCCAGATCCCAGAGAGAAAAGGGGGAGGACTCCCGCGTAGAGAGCCCTCCACTGGGGATCCCCAATGCCCGGTGGCAAATGGGCACGCCAAGGCACGTCCGGGCAGTGGATGAGGGAAAAGAGGTGGACGGTGTGCAGCAGCAGTCTGTATAGGGCCCTCCTTTTTATATCTTTGAAGGAAACAAAATTAAAATTTTGGAGGCGGCTCAGGTTGTGGGGCACAGGCTCCCACAGGAAGTACAGGACCTTGGGGGCCAATGTGAAATTCCATCCGTGCTGGGGTGAGCGCGGACGGGATCCCACCGCACACCTGAGCGTCCTCCAACTGGTGCACTACATTGGGTCCAAGCACTGCCGTTTTAAGGCGTTGGATGGTGGTGGCCATGTACTGGACGTCTACCGCTGCCCTGCCTGCTATGTCCTGCGGCAGCGTCCAGCCCAGGCCCCCGGCACCCAGCACATCCCCGGCCCTGGTCACCCTCACCGGCATGGCCCTCCCCTCCGACAGCCACTCGAACCCGCGAGTACGGAGGTGCGGATTCCTGAGCAACGGCTCCCTGATGACAGCCGCTACTCCAGCCGGAGGGTAGGCGCGACGCGATTCGACCATGTTCCAGACAGTGATCAGGTCCTGGTAAAAGACAGGCAGCGTCTTGAGGGCGACCTGCAAACCGTCACGGTCGACGAACAGGAGCTGCGTGTCGTAGTTGAGGTTACGCACCTGGCGGAAAAAATACGTCGCCAGGGCGCACCATCTAGGAGGAGGCTCGACGTAAAGGTATCGCCGCAAGGTCTGAAGGCGGAACGCCGCGACCTGGGTGCGGGCGCACACCAGCGACTGACCGCCCTCCTCAATAGGGAGACCCAGAGCCTGCGCGGCGACCCAGTGCATCTTTTTGTCCCAGAAGAAATCGACCAACGTTCTCGGCATGTCAGCGACAAAGCCAGGAGGAGGGACCAAAGTGACCAGCCAGTACCACAGCATGGCGGCCACCAGCTGGTTTATGACCAGCACTCGACTCCTGTAAGATAGCACTCGGAGCAGTCCTGTCCAGCGGCCTAGGCGAGCCAAGACTTTGGCCTCCAGTTCCTGCCAGTTGGCCGGCCAGGATTCCTCAGCCGGGCTAAGGTAGACCCCCAGGTAGAGGAGGTGGGTGGTACTCCAGCTGAACCCCAGTAACTCCTCCAGCAGAGAGTCCACCCGCCCCGGGCCAACCAGTAGTCCGGAACATTTGGCCCAGTTGATCCTGGCGGAAGACGCTGCCGAGTACACGGCCTGGCACTCGCGCATCCTCCCCAGGTCAGCTGGGTCGGTGAAAGTGAGGAGCATGTCGTCGGCGTAGGCTGAGGACCACCCCCGTGCCCACGCTGCGCAGAACCAGCCCCGACAACCTCCTCCGCAAGAGGCGCAGGAAAGGCTCCACGCACAGGGAATACAGCTGGCCGGACAGGGGGCAGCCTTGATGCACTCCTCTCCCGAAGCGAAGGGGCACCATCAGGGACCCGTTAACTTTAACCAGACACTCTGCAGCGGCGTACAAAAGTCAGATCCAGGCAACGAACTGCGTCCCGAACCCGAATGCCCGCAGAGTCCCGAGCAGGTACTCGTTATCGACCCTGTCGAACGCCTTCTCCTGGTCGAGACACGAAGGTGCTCGGCAGACCAGCCCGTCGACAGAAATGGACCAGGTGGACGTTGTCGTGTATCCTCCGGCCCGGGACCGCCCTGGGCCAAGAAAGGGGCAGCTGTCCGGCATTTAGACACTCCCCCAGGACCTGTACATAGTCGGTCCCCAGGACGTCCCAGAACGCCCTGAAGAACTTCACAGTCAGCCCGTCCAGCCACGGGGCTTTGCCCCTCGAGAGCCGGTCGAGGGCGCCGGTCAGCTCCTCTAAAGTGACGGGAGCGTCGAGCCTTCCGGCGTCCTCCGGGCTGAGCTGCGGCGCGGCAGGTCCTCCCACAGAACTCTGCGAGCATCCTCGCTGGACGGATCCGGAGAGAACAGAGCTGTGTAATAGTTTCGGACGTGGGCCCTGATACCCTCCGGATCCGAGACGAGGGACACGTCGTCGGCCAGCAGCACAAGGAGCTGCTGACGGGTGGCACGCCTTTTTTCCAGCAAGTAGAAGAAGGGGGAGCTGCGGTCCAGGTCCTGGAGGAACTCGATCCGTGACCTCACGTACACGCCCCAAGCCCCGACGAGCTGCAGGTCCCGGAGCGTGGCCTTCTTCTCTTCGTACGCCGCGCGCAGGGCCAGGCCCTCGTTGGGCTGACCGAGGCGTGACTCCAGGTCGAGCATCTCCCTCTCCAACTCCCCGATCCTGGATTTCCGCCTCTTCGTCGACCCCCTCGCGTACTCCCGACAGAAGACGTGGACGTGAGCCTTGCCCACGTCCCACCATAGTTGAAACTTTATTGCTGGAACAGCACAGCAGGTCAGGCAGCATCCAGGGAACAGGAGATTCGACGTTTCGGGCATAGGCCCTTCTTCGGCCTGTGCCCGAAACGTCGAATCTCCTGTTCCCTGGATGCTGCCTGATCTGCTGTGCTGTGCTGTTCCAGCAATAAAGTTTCAACTTTGATCTCCAGCATCTGCAGACCTCACTTTCTCCACGTCCCACCATAGCCTCAGGGAGGGGAATCTTCCCCACTTCCTTCTCCAGCCGGCCCAGAAATGACTAAACGAGTCCTGGAACTGCTCGTCCTCCAGCAGCAGGTTGTTAAAGTGCCAGTACACGGAGCCAAGCCTGGCGCCGAACGGAAGGAGTTCTGCCAGCACCAGGTGATGGTCCGTGCGCGACACCTGCCGCATGGACGCCTTTGGAAAACAGGAGACGTACGCCCACGAAACGTACAGGCGGTCGATTCTGGACGCTCCGACCCCAGGCCTCAGGAAGGTGAAGGCGATGGAGTCGGGATGGAGATTCCGCCAGACGTCCACCAGGTCGAAGGACTTGACCAAGTCCCCCAACCTCCTCCCTGACGCCCAACCCATGCGGGCACCGCCATGGTCCCTGCCCTCGAGAACGCAGTTAAAATCTCCCGAGGACGATGCACTGGTTCTCGATGGAAGCGAGATGAGCGGACACTTCTCCGAAGAAGCTCGCTTGCCTCGGCCCGGCCAGGGGAGCGTAGACAATCACCAAGTGAAGCACCGCGCCCCCCAGCTGAACCGTCAGGTGAAGCAAACGGCCTGGCACGGGCTCCCTGACCCCAAAGATCTCCAGCTGAAAATGCGGGGCCAACAGGATAGCCACCCTGCCAGATCTGTGGGGTGAGGTGACTCATGTAGACCCCCGCCCCCCGCCGCCACTCCAGGAGCCAGGTGGCTTCGTCTCCCGGGGTAGTGTGGGTTACTTGCAGGAAGCAAACTGCATACCTCCCGCCCCAAAGGACCGAGGGGGTCTGGAATCTGCGCTGTGACTCCCTGCTGCCGTTGATGTTGAGGCTGGCTATAGTTGTCTCCATGTCGGAAGCGTTGTGCAACCAACACCAGTACAGATAACATCGAGTCCAGGCGCGTGGCGAGCAGCGTGGGCCGACCAGTAAACGCTCTCGAATGAGCTCCAGTGGTCGAGCGCCAGTTGGGCTCTAGCCTGGCGACTCAGAGTTTCCTCGACAAATTCCTGGAGTTCCTCAAGGGGGATGAGGGGGGAGATCGGTGGGGGGCACCTGGGACTCGAAAATGTCACTGCAGACACAGTCCGCATCGTCCCCGGTGTCCGCCACCGATCCCGAACCCTCCTCCGGGAGGTCACCTTCGATCACCGACCCCTCCCCCACCGAGAGGATAGGGGCTGGTCCGGCACCGACAACTGGCCTCAAACCCCCAGCAACCCCACCCCCCAGGGTCACCGGCGGTACCTTCCTCGGTGCACCCCTTCCCGAAACGCCCCGAGTTCGGGTCGTCGGGCAGCAGAGGCTCGGGGCCCCACTCCTCTCCCGACACCAGGACGCCTGGCTCCTCAGGGAAAAGGTCCTCCCCCAGGGCCAAGGCCCCTGGAAAAACAGTTTGGGAGAGAGGAGCAAGAATAACACCATCCTCCCCTCCACCGCTCGACGACCCAGCAGAGGGTCCTCCGTTGTGCCCTCACCACAGCCCATGCGGTTATTAAAATCCTCCCCAGGGGCTGGAGGAGTTGAGGCAACAGGAGGCCCTGCTGTAGCCCCTGAGGGTTTGGGTAGGTCAGGTCACGGTGCAGGACAGTCAAAAGGCACCATTGGCTCATCCCCTGGAGAGGGGTAGCAGCACCACCAGCGCACTGCTGGAGTGTCACTTCCCTCCAAGGGCCAGCACCTCTTCCCCAAAGAGACAGGGGGGAATTTATGGGTCTTCCCCTCCCCACCTGCCTTGGTGGTCATGAGGCCCGAGGTCCCTCCCTCTAGCCTTTCCCATAATACGGTTGGCTGGGGGAAGACAGGTGGCGTGGCCAGGGTGGGTCAGCTCAGCGTATCATTTCCTGCCCCGCCCATGGTTTATCAGGTGACGGTGGGCAGGGCAAGGGCCCAGTTCCCTCTCTGGGGCCCAGAGACATGGTCGCTGCAGGAGGTAGGGCAGCAGTGGTTCCCCCCAGGTTAGTGCCAGGGTGTGGCTGGGCTCGGGTTCCCCCCGGCCAGGTGTTGCAGCGCCAGAGGCAGGCGTTAAAGCCCCTGGGGTTTCTCTATCGGGGTGGAGTCAGTGGGGCCAGGATCAGGTACGGGTTTGGGGGTCAGGGTTCCCGCGCTGGGGCGACGCTGGCACGGCCGCAGGGGCATTGTCGTGTGGGCCGGGGCAGGTCGTGGGCTAGGGATCGGGGAAGGGGATAGGGTGGTCTCCCCATGGGCGGGCCTGACGCGTCGCATCTTCTTGAGCACCTTCTGGCCGGCCGGACGCTCACCCCCCTCTCTGCCAGAGGCTGGAGCATTGGGAAGCCTCCGGTGCCGGGGCTTGCGGTGTTGACTTCGGGGGAGGGGGAGTGGGTGCGGTGGCACCACCATCAGCCGTTGGTGTGGGCTGGGCAGCTTTCTGGGTGGGGCAGTTTTTTCTTATGTGCCCCACCTCGCGGCACAGGTGGCACCGTCCACCGTCCAGAAGGCGCGGTAGGCCGCACCCTCGTGGAAGAGGGTGAAAGACCCCTTGGTGACCGACCACCTCCCGGGCCAGGCAAATAAACACCTGCCATTGGAAGGAGTATACTTGTCGGAGGGCGGGGTCCTTAAGACCGAGCAGGAGCGGTTGGACACCCGACCGGATCTCCCCCAAGGTGGTGAGGTGGGGGAGAAGGAGGGCGGGACGTTGGAGATTAGGACCCTCTGGGCCGTAACCTCCAGAGGGTCGATGGGCAAATGTGTACCGTCCACAGTGAGCCCCCTCTCCACGGCTAGGTGGACCGCCTGCTCAGTCTTAAGGAAAAAGACAGCCTTCCCGTACATCCAGGCCACAGCAACGATGGCCAGTGGGCCGACCACTGGTCATATTGGGGTGGGGATAGGCCTTTACCCCCAGGCGTTTAGTTAAGTGCCTGAAGGGGATTGCAGTTGCGGCCGGGGTTGGGACAGCCGAGCCTAAGGCAGCGGCTACCCCGGCGTAGGTGTGGCTGGGCCCTGCGACCTTCAGGCTCGCCATACTCTGCTGCTGGATGTTGGTAGGCCCCAGGCAGCAGCGGTGGAGGTGGGCCTCTGGCAGCAGCAGTGGTGGAGGTTGTGGGGAGGGGCCCAAGGCGAGTCCCAGGCAGCGACGGTGGAGACCGGCCTCAGGCAACAGTAGCGGTGGAGGCAGGCCTCGGGCGAGTCCCAGGTAGGCCTTTGGTCGCAGCGGTGGGGGGCAGACCTGTGGGGGAGGGTCCCCAAGGCAAGTCGCAGGCAGCCCCAAAATTGAGACCCAGGCAGCAGCAGTGGTGGAGGTTGTGGGGAGGGGCCCAAGGTGAGTCCCAGGCAGCGGTGGTGGAGGTGGGCCTCCAGCAGTAGCTGTGGTGGAGGTCCTGAAGAGGGGCCCAAGGCGAGTCCCAGGCAGCGGTGGAGGAGGCAGGCCTCAGGCAACAGCAGCAGTGGAGGCAGGTCTCTGGCAAGTCCTAGGCAGGCCCTTGGTCGCAGCAGTGGGGGAGGCCTGTTGGGGAGGGTCCCCAAGGCAAGTCCCAGGCAGTCCCAAAATTGAGTCCCAGGCAGCAGCAGTGGAGGTAGGCCTCTAAATAACAGCGGCAGTGGTGGAGGTCCTGGTAGGGCCCCCAAGGCAAGTCCCAGGCAGCAGCAGTGAGGCAGGCCCAAGCAGCAAAAGCTGAGGCAGGACCGGGCGGGGTCCCAGAGTCCAGCAGTGGGAGTGGGCCCCAGGTCAGTAGCAACACTCCCTTGACTTGGGGGAGGCCCAGGCTGCAGCTCCAAAAGTAGGCCCCAGACTCAAAAGTTCTCACCTCCTTCTGCTTCTGCCTCCTCCTCTTCTTCCTTCTTTCTTTCTTCCTTCCTTTAGCTCTCTGGATGTGGGGCAGCTAGTCCAGGGACAGTCCCCTTCCTCTCAGTCCCCTTCAAGGAGGAGAGTCTTTGCAAGTGTGCACACTCACACTGATCCAACTCTCAAGATAGGCAAACACCCGAGTGGCCAGTGACAAGCACTGCCCTTCACATCAAAGGGCAATGCTGTGTAATCAAAATAGTGAAGGGGAGGGTAGGGACTAAATCAAAATAGAGTTGGAGGGGGAAATAATGCACCCCACTCCCTGCGGCACCCACCTCTCCCTGAACAACTCCAGGGTGTTGGTGGACACCGCGTGCTCCTTCTCCAAGGACACCCGGGCTCTAACGTAACCGTGGAAGAGGGGCAGGCAGTCGGCCCTAACGACCCCCTCCATGGCCTGCTGCCTGGACCTGTTGATGGCCAGTTTGGCCAGGCCCAGGAGCAGACCCACGAGGAGGTCTTCAGTCTTGCCCTCCCTCCTCTGTACTGGGTGCCTGAAGATCAGGAGCGTGGGACTGAAGTGCAACCAAAAGCAGAGGAGGAGGTTTTTGAGAAAATCAAAAAGGGAGTGCAAACGCCCACACCCCATATACACGTGGTCCACGGATTCCACAGCGCCACAGAACAAGCAGTTGAGCTGGGAGTCCGTGAACCACCGCAACCTGCGGTTGCAGGGGACTGCTGCGTGCAGCACCCTCCACCCCAGATCCCCGAGAGAAAGGGGGAGGACTCCCGCGTAGAGAGCCCTCCACTGGGGAAACACTCCTGTTTATCTCTGTCAGCTAGGATTCTCTGATCCGACAGGTTAACAGCCCCAATTAGGACACTCACGAGATCCTCACCTGGCTGACATTGCTCCAATCACTACAGTTGAGTTTCTGGTCAATGGTAACCCCAAGTATGTTGATAATGGAGGATCCAGTGATGGTAACATTCCTGAGTCAAAATAGAGAGGTGGGGGTGTGGTTAGATTGCTTCTTATTGGGGATGGTCAAATGCCTGGCACTTCTGTAGCATGATTTTTACTTGCTGTTTGTCATCCCAAGCTTGAATATTGTCCAGAACTTGTTGCATGTGAAATGGACTGCTTCAGTATCTGAGGAGTCACAAATGGTGCTGAGCATTGTGCAATTGTTAGTGAAGATCCCTACTTCTACCCTTATGATGGCATAATGAGGTCATAAGCTGGGTGGCCTGAAAGGAAGCAAACTGCATATTTTAAGTACTTTTGTATAACAGGGCTTACAGATATCATGGAAGGCTGGACACTTTTCTGGTGGGTGAGACAAGCCATATCTCATACAAGATTTGAATGTCTTACTGAAACCGTTGATGGCTGCTACAGTTGTTCTTGAGTTATACATCTGAAATGTTGCTGACCAGCCACGATTGCTTCAAACTCTGATCCCTCTTCTAACAGTGCATCAATGGTACATTCATTGCATTTGTCTCAAGATATTTGTCTGAAGGATTTAATGAGTGTAGAAGCAATAGCCAATTCCATAAGCATTTCAGTGAAGTCAGTTTCAGTGAAATCACAGGCCTTACTTTTGTGTCAACATCTCCACACAAATTGGACAATTATTTCACCAGGTTCTTGGTAGTCTTGAAATTGATACATACTTTAACTTAATCTCACAAAATCTAGGTGCCCTTGTCAGGATATTTGCAGTCATCATTAGAAATATGGAGAATTTTACTCTGCTTTACTCTTCATTCACCGAAGCAAAGCAAAGTTTGATTGACTGTCTTTCTTTATTTGCTATTTGTTGGTCCAAAACCAAATAATGACTATTTCTTTAAACAACTGGAATTCTCTCAGAATATCCATTATGGAGTACCAACCGATGCCCAGATGCTTGCTTTCTATCTTTACTGTGTGCATTAGAATACCAGAATAAAAATTTATATTGCAGTTTAGTGCATTTTCATTTTTCTCATTTTGCATTGACTTCTCTTTTTTTTTTGTAACTTTTTAAGTGTCGAGCTTGCATCTGTAGGGAGAGTTTTCATCAAAAATGTATAGTAATATGTGCATTATTATGGTTTTTGAATCTTTTTTGAAAAGCAAAATGACAGATGACTGGACTAACTTTTTGATTCCAGTTTTTTTAAGGACATAATATTAGTAGGCTGGGTCAGTACTTCAAAATCTTACAAACTGTTGTATTTTGCACCCAGTTTTCTTTAAAAGAAAGATCTCACAAATGTTTCTCCTCCAGGATGTCCCTCTTGTTTGTTTATTGAGCTCCTAACTCAGGTAGATAATAAGGAAGCTGGAAATGTGTTGCTGGAAAAGCGCAGCAGGTCAGGCAGCATCCAGGGAACAGGAGAATCGACGTTTCGGGCATAAGTCCTGAAGAAGGGCTTATGCCCGAAACGTCGATTCTCCTGTTCCCTGAATGCTGCCTGACCTGCTGCGCTTTTCCAGCAACACATTTCCAGCTCTGATCTCCAGCATCTGCAGACCTCACTTTCTCCTCCATAGATAATAAGGAATGACTGCTAGAAAATGTATTTGTTGAAACTGCTGCCAATGCCATTTTAGCTATTTGTGATGACTAACTGCCACCAACTTTCATTCTCAATGGTCATCTGCTGTCACCATGACAGTTTCATGACATGTATAAGTTATGTTCTACAGGATATTGAGCTAAAATGTGTAAGGATTTTAGGGTAAGCAAGAGCACAACATATCGTTTCATGCATTCCTTAGGTCAATTGCCACTGCCAACGTGAGCTTTGAGAAACATTTGAGGACTTGCTGTCAACTGTGCAAGTTAAGTTTCCAGTTTGTCTTGGTCTGCAGCATCACAGAGAGTTGCAACAAAGGCAGCAACCAGAGATGCTGCCCACAGAGGGAAGAAGAGGAGGGCTGCAGGATCGGTATCTCCACCACCCAGGGCCCTCAGACTTCAGAAAACCACCACAAAGCAATCATTCCGTAACAACTTTATCAAAGCACATGTTTTCTATGCTTTAGGACCTGTCTTACCATAGCTGAGCCCTGTGGCTGCAGTGTGGCTGCTGGAAGCTTGCTGACTTTCAAAAGGGAATCACTTTAGCAGCTCTGAGCCTTGTGGGTCTGGTGTCAAACTGTTTGGCCTGGATATGATAGGCTGGGTCTAGGTCACAGACAATAACACAGTCAGGGGTAGAGTGTCAGTGTTGGGATCACAAATACCATCACCTTGTCTCTGTGCCATTGCTACTAATCTCCCAGGTTACTATCTTAGCAGTCCTTGAATCTGTTGGAGAACAGATTGCTTCAAGGACACTTTGCATACAGGGATAGGTCATCCAGCTCATAAATGGGACAAGGAAGCTGGCTCTCTTACTGCCCATTCACTCTGTGCCTGTCTAGATGCTTGCAGCACCACAGCCTTGCCTTATCTTTTAGTGTCTTGCCTCCTCAGCCAGAGCTTAAAGGTTCAAAGTACTTCTTGTATGACCTTGCTGTTTGGTGCAGAAACAAAGCCAGGCAGATTGCCATGGTTGTCAGCAGACATCACTCAAGGGATTGGACAGTTTGCTATGCAGCACTGCCCTTTCCCAATATCATACTGACAGCATGTGCCAGCAACCTCCATGGCGCACATTCTGAATGCCCTTTAACCAAAGAGCCATGTCTCAAAGTCAAAGGAGTATGGTCCTGGGGTCCCAGCATAGTCACTAGAGGGCTTTGTCTGACACCAGTCAGTGATACAGGCATGGTCTGTCTGCCTCTTAGTGCCACCATGAACAGGATCTTCTCCTGGTAAGGGGTGAGGAGCCAAATGCCAGGCACCCTGTCAGATACCTGTCCTTGTCATAGTTTGGGCCATTTTCTCTGAGAATGAGACAAAGAAAGGGATTGAGTGAGAAGAAAGTGGCTGGCATGGCTATTAGTGCTGGTGCAGGTAGAGGAAAGAAGCCTTGTGGCAGCTAAACACAGATAAATTACTAACTTGGCCATACAGCAAGGGATGCTGGGTACATTGGCCAAGTGAAACTCTGAAATCACAAAAACCCACACACCAGATGCAGTGAAAACACTGCAGCCCAGAGTGATATTCGCATAAGGCAAAAGGCCACAGTTAGTCTGCATAGACACCTCCAACAACTTATCCACTAAACAAAGGACAGTCCCACTTCAGTAATGAGTATTTTGCATCAGTATTTACCGTGGAAAAGGATATGGATAATATAGACTGTAGGGACATAGATGGTGACATCTTGCAAAATGTCCATATTACAGATTAGGAAGTGCTGGATGTCTAGAAGCAGGTAAAGGTGGATAAATCCCCAGGACCTGATCAGGTGTACCCTAGAACTCTGTGGGAAGCTAGAGAAGTGATTGCTGGGCCTCTTGCTGAGATATTTGTATCATCGATAGTCACAGGTGAGGTGCCGGAAGACTGGAGGTTGGCAAACGTGGTGCCACTGTTTAAGAAGGGTGCTAAGGACAAGCCAGGGAATTATAGACCAGTGAGCCTGATGTCGGTGTTGGGCAAATTGTTGGAGGGAATCCTGAGGGACAGAATGTACATGTATTTGGAAAGGCAAGGACTGATTAGGGATAGTCAACATGGCTTTGTGCGTGGGAAATCATATCTCACAAACTCAGTTGAGTTTTTGAAGAAGTAACAAAGAGGATTGATGAGGGCAGAGTGGTGGATGTGATCTATGTGGACTTTAGTAAGGTGTTCATCAAGGTTCCCCATGGGAGACTGATTAGATCTCATGGAATACAGGGAGAACTAGCCATTTGGGTGGTGGTGGTGGTGGAGGGTTGTTTTTCAGACTGGAGACCTGTGACCAATGGAGTGCCACAAGGATCGGTGCTGGGCCCTCAACTTTTTGTCATTTACATGAATGATTTGGATGCGAGCATAAGAGGTACAGTTAGTAAGTTTGCAGATGACACCAAAATTGGAGGTGTAGTGGACAGCAAAGAGGGTTACCTCAGATTACAAGAGGATCTGGACCAGATGGGCCAATGGGCTGAGAAGTGGCAGATGGAGTTTAATTCAGCTAAATGCGAGGCGCTGCATTTTGGGAAAGCAAATCTTAGCAGGACTTATACACTTAATGGTAAGGTCCTAGGGAGTGTTGCAGAACAAAGAGACCTTGGAGTGCAGATTCATAGATCCTTGAAAGTGGAGTCACAGGTAGATAGGATAGTGAAGAAGGCATTTGGTATGCTTTCCTTTATTGGTCAGAGTATTGAGTACAGGAGTTTGGAGGTCATGTTGCGGCTGTACAGTACATTGGTTATGCCACTGTTGGAATATTGTGTGCAATTCTGGTCTCCTTTCTATCGGAAAGATGTTGTGAAACTTGAAAGGGTTCAGAAAAGATTTACAAGGATGTTGCCAGGGTTGGAGGATTTGTGCTACAGGGAAAGGCTGAACAGGCTGGGGCTGTTTTCCCTGGAGCGTCAGAGGCTGAGGGGTGACCTTACAGAGGTTTACAAAATTATGAGGGGCATGGATAGGGTAAATAGGCAAAATAGTTTCCCTGGGGTCCGGGAGTCCAGAACTAAAGGGTTTAGGTTTAGGGTGAGAGGGGAAAGATATAAAAGAGGCCTAAGGGGCAACTTTTTCAGACAGAAGGTGGTACATGTATGGAATGAGCTGCCAGAGGATGTGATGGAGGCTGGTACAATTGCAACATTTAAGAGGCATTTAGATGGGAATATGAACAGGAAGGGTTTGGAGGGATTTGGGCCGGGTACTGGCAGGTGGGACTAGATTAGGTTGGGATATCTGGTCGGCATGGACGGGTTGGACCGAAGGGTCTGTTTCAATGCTGTACATCTCTATGACTCTATGTTTCTACACAGGCACTGTGCCTCGACTCTTCTGCCATTACATCAATGACTGTATTGGTGCAGCGTCCTGTACCCAGGGTGAACTGGAGCTGTTCATCAACTTCGTCCAAAATATCCACCCCGCCCTCAAAATCACTTGGTCCATCATGGACATCTCCCTCCCATTTCTTGGCTTCTCCATTTCCATCTCTGGCAACAGTCTCCAGACGGATGTCTACTTCAAACCTTCAGACTCCCAGAACTGCCTGGACTACACCTCCTCCAACCCAGTATCCTGCAAGAACTCCATCCATTCTCCCAATTCCTCTGCCTCTACCGCATTTGCTCCAACAAGGAGACATTCCACTCCCAAGCATCCCAGATGTCCATCTATTTTGAAAAGGTGCTTTTCCTCCCTCCGTCATCCAGACAGCCCTCCACCGCACCACCTCCGTTCCACCACTCTAAAACCCCTCCTGCCAATGCAATAAAGACAGAGCCTCCTTGTCCTCACCTACCACCCCACCAGCCTCTGCATCCAACTCATCATCCTCAAACACTTCCGCCAACTCCAGCCAGACTCCACCACCAAGAACTTCTTCCCCTCCCACTCCTCTCTGCCTTCCACAAGGACCATTCACTTCTACAGTCCTTGGTTTGTGCCACTCTTCCCAATAGCTCCCTCAAACCCCCAGGTACCTTCCTCCGCAACCGGAAAAGGCGCACTCCCCTCATCTCCATCCAGGGCCCCAAACAGTCTTTCCAGGTGAGACAGAGGTTAGCCTACTTTTCTTCCAACCTAGTTTACTGCATCAGGTGCTCCTGATGTGGTCTTCTCAACATCAGGGAGATGGAACATAAACTTAAAGAACGGTTCGCCGAGAATCTCAGCCTCCCAGTCACTGCCCATTTCAATTCCCCCAACCCCTCCCTTTCTGACGTGATCATCCTTGGCTTCCTTCATTGCCACAATGAACAAAACCACAAATTGTAAGAACAACACCTCATCTTCTACCTGGAAAGTCTACAGCCCGGAAGACTCAACATTGAATTCTCCAATTTCAAATAGCCTCCTTTCCCATCCTCCGACTCCCTTCCCAGCCTGTCCCCCTCCCTTCCATTCCTCTCAGTCACCTACCGGATTCATCCCTCCCATCAACCAACCAAGTCGTACCCTCTGCCTGTCTTCACCTATTCCCACTTCAGTACCCTGCCCCCACCACCCACTTTATCTGCAGCTCAACCGACACCCATCCCCAGTCCTGAAGAAGGGTTACACCTGAAACATTGACTTCTCCGCCTCCTGATGTTGCCTGGCTTGCTGTGTACTTCCAGCCTCCTGCCTGTCTACTTTAGACCATGCAGAAAACCACCAGCTTCTGCTGTGCAAAGAAACTGACAGTAGCATACCATCTAAATGATTGACTGTTGTTTCAAACTATTAAGTGTATCTCCCTGATTGGCCGTAACTACAGAAAGTTCCAGAAAACCATCTAAAGGTTCAGCTGCAGGCCACGCTCTTGGAATCCCTCTGGGAACTGCTCATGAAATCTCTAGAATTGTCTGAAGCCCTCCAAGGAGACACATATGGCACGAGGCAGAGACCAACTGATCATCCAGAGAGCGAGAGAGAGGAAGAAAGCAACTTTGCAGACCAATAGACAGCGCAACAGAAAGCGCAACTACATAAGTCTACAGGAGACTCAGGAAGTTTTGGAACCTTAAAGGGCCATAGTATTGAAGATTAGTTTAGTATTAAAGACTATTATAACTTTGTTCCTAATAAAGTTGGGACTGTTTTGTATGCGTACTGACTTGTGTTCATATTGATTTGACCTCTTTAGTATTGTAGGACACCTGGGCAAATTCATTCATAGCAGACTGGTTGGAGTTGTCTGTAACTTGTTTAAAGAGGAACCAAACAACAGAGGTGTACTGGGTGACTGAATAGGATGCACAAAGGCCAGGTAGAGTTAGTAATCTGAAGAATTGGATGTGAGAGATTGTGTAAGGAAATATGTCGCACACAACTGTGAAAGTGGGAGAGCATTAGTTTAGTGGAGGTGGGGGCAGTGGCTGAGATGGAGTGAGGGTGAGGCAGCAGAGACAAATGGGTGGCACAAACCCTGGCAGAGCAAGGAAGGTCAATAACCTTCTTGCAGCATTGATGCACGTTTCTCTGGATTGTTGAGACCACTTTGATCTGGGTCACCAGTTTGGCAGCATCTGGAATTGTAGCCTCCTCTGTCAATCTGGGATGATGAGGATGTCCGTCTTGTGCTTCACCCATCTGTTAGGTGTTCCAGCTTCCAAATTGTGAAGCTAATTGCCTCTCTCTGCCATGCCCAGAGCAAATGTGAATAAAAGTGTAGGGTCAGCTCTAGACTGCTAGCACTTGATTGGTTGCAAAACAACCTTTTAGAATGCCCACAAAACAGAAACTGCTGGAAAATCTCAGCAGATCTGGTAACATCTGCAGAGAGAAATCAGAGTTTACATTTCAGGTCTGGTGACCTTTGGGGTCACAGAGCCATAGAGACGTACAGCACAGAAACAGACCCTTCGGCCCACCTTGTCCATGCTAATCAGATATACTAAATTAATCTAGTCCCATTTGCCAGCATTTGGCCCATATCTCTCTAAGCTACATCCATCTATTTATGTACCCATCCAAATGTCTTATAAGTGTTGTAATTGTACCTGCCTCCACCATTTCCTCTGGCACCTCATTCCACACATGTACCACCCTGAAAATGTTGCCCCTTAGGGACATTTTAAATCTTTCCCCTCTCACCTTAAACCTGTGCCCTTAGTTTTGGACACCCCCACTCCGGGGAAAAAAGACCTTGGCTATTCACCCTATCCATTCCCCTCATGATTTATACACCTCAATAAGGTCTCACTTCAGCCTCTGATGCTCCAGGGAAAATAGCCCTAGCCTATTCAGCCTCTCCCTATAGCTCAACACTCACCCAACTCTGGCAACATCCTTTTAAATGTTTTCTGCATCTTTTTTAGAGTTTAACAACAACTTCCCTATAGCACGGAGACCAGAATAGAGTGCAATATTCCAAAAGTGGCCTAACCAATCTCCTGTACAGCCACAACATGACCTCCCAACTCTTCTCCTCAATGCACTGGATTAGTGGTGCTGGAAGACCACAGCAGTTCAGGCAGCATCCAAGGAGCAGCAAAATTGATGTTTTGGGCAAAAGCCCTTATTCCTGATGAAGGGCTTTTGCCCGAAACGTCGATTTCGCTGCTCCTTGGATGCTGCCTGAACTGCTGTGCTCTTCCAGCACCACTAATCCAGAATCTGGTTTCCAGCATCTGCAGTCATTGTTTTTACCTCAATGCACTGACCAACAAAGGCAAACATTCTAAATGCCTTCTTCACTCCCTATCTACCTCTGACTCTACCTTCAATGAACTATGAACCTACACTCCAAGACCTCTTTGTTTGGCAACGCTACCCAGGATCCTACCATTTAGTGTATAAGCCCTGCCCTGATTTGTCTTACCAAAATGCATCACCTCACATTTATCTAAATTAAACTAAGTCTGCCACTCCTCAGCCCATCCTTGTTCAGAACATTTTTTTTACAAATTCCACCAGCATCAGGAATCCTGGGTTTTCCTGATAGAGGCAAGTGTTTCTGGCTATGAGAATGGGTAGGCAAGGCTAACATCAAACAAGGGAGATGCCATAGTGACATGGTAGGTAGCTAATGAGATAGGTTTGGGATGATCTTATAAGGAAACTTATTCGGTCTTGTAGAGAGAAATCCTTCATGAAACTTGATGAAAATCACACTTAATTAAAATATGGGAAGCTTCAGTTCAATTTAATGTTTTCAGTCTTACAAAGACCAGTCATTACACTTAAAATGTTAATTCTGTTTCTCCCTTCACAGATGCTGCCAGACCTGTCGGGTTTCTCATTATATTGTCTTAAGTTTCTGCTTTCACATTCATACGTGACTTCAGTCTGTTCTGCAGTGAAAGCTGACATATCAACTGACAGACACTTCATGATAGGTTGGTATGCAAGTGTTCAAATTAAATTGGCAATTACTTGTATGCTAGAAAGAATCCAGAGTCTCTGATTAAAGCCCTGAACGTAATTGGAACTAGTTCATCTATGAGAGGGACAAAAGGCTCTCCTGCAGGCTATTGATGTACCAACAATTCTGTGTGCACATCCTTCAACCTTTTCCAATACACCATATCATTTTGTTGCTTGACTGAATCTCTGCGGTTGAACTCATCTGTAACATTGTTCTCTGGTGAGGTGGCACAGTAGGCTATTCTTCGATCTTGGCTTGGCTGAAGTCTATTTGTGCTTAATGCCCAACTACTACTCCTGCTCCTATTTCTTGTTATTCAGAGAGTTGATAGTTATACTGAGATAACATGAAAGAGGAGTTGAGCCCAGGGTCAGGTCATCCATGATGTTGTTCAATGTTTGAGGTAAGTTTTTTGGGACTGAACAGTCTACACCTGCTCCTATTTTGTACGTTCTTATACAAGTTAACCTCTGTCAGGTACACACAGGGATAATATCTGGAATTGTGGCCAGGAATATCAAATCAAGTGATGGTACTTGTTCACCAGAGATGTACTCTTGCTCGGGTGTCATTATTGGCCATATGGGGCAATCCATCAATACCTGAAACAACAGGCGGGCTGGAACAAATGAAGGTGGGCTGGGTCAGACAGCAAGACCTGCACAGCTAAGCTTTCTGCAACTTAACCAACAAATCAGAGGAGGGAGGCAATGCTGTTGTGGTAATGTCACTGGACTAGAAATTCTGAACCATAGCCTAATGCTGTGAGATATGGGTTTGAGTCCCACAGTGGCAGATGGTGACATTTGAATTCATTGAAACAAATCTGGTTTTAAATGCGAGCTGGATGGTGCCCATGTAATCACCATTATTTCTTGTAAAAATCCATCTGGTTCACTTTTGCCCTTTAGGGAAAGAAATCTGCTGGCTTAAATGTGATTACAGATCCACAGAAATGCTGTTGACTTTTAACTGTCCTCTGGACAATTAAGTATGGACAATAAGTGCTGAACTAGCCAGCATCTTAGATACAAATAATTTTGAAAACAAAAGAGTGGTGAGATGAGAGTATTCTCAATAGAAATTGAGAAAATACATTAAACTTGAACATACAGGCATTCTGGATGGCTTCAGCAACTCTGGTTGCCACATGCTTAATGAAAGCCACGTCAAAAATGCCACAGGCATGAGAGTATGCAGAAATTCATGTTCTTTGCTGTTCCCTCCTCCCTTGGGCCACCTTACCATGCCAAAGAGAGTGAAGAGTGTTAGTAAATGTAAATATTGCAATGTGCTTTGCTGTTAGAGTATTTGAGAACCAGGCTATCAAACCTCAGAATAAGGTCTTAGTTTGCCAGGAATTCATGATCCCTGTTGTTTGCAAGTATGAAAGAATGAACATGGAGGCCAAACTGGTAAGCATGGTTAATACCAGTTAAGCTGCTCCAAAGTAGTAATAACATAGGCACTTACCCAACAATGTCGGAAATAGATTAAAAAAAAATAAGAGAAATTCACCTCCATCAGTCCACTCTCGATCATCAGGAAAGTGATGGAAGAGTTCAGTGGCAGTGCTTTCAAGCTTGAAAAGAACAACCTGCTCACTGGTGCTCAATTCTGGATCCTCTCAGGCCACTCAACTCCAGGCCTCATTACGGCCTTTGTCCAGACATGGACAACGAGCTAAATTCCAGAGGGGAGGTGAGAGTGATTGTTTTTGACAGCAAGACCATCTTTGACCAAATGTGGTATCAAGCAGCCCTAGCACATCAATTTTCCCCAGGGTGGCATGGTGGTTCAGTGATTAGCACTGCTGCCTCACAGTGCCAGTGGAGTCGACTGTCTGTGTGGAGTTTGTACATTGTCCCGGTGTTTGTGTGGGTTTCCTCCCACTGTCCAAAGATGTGCAGGTTATGTAAATTGGCTGTGCTAAATTGCCCATAGTGTTCAGGAATGTGTAGGTTAGGTGCATTAGTCAGGGGTAAATATAAGGTGGGGCAATTGGTGTGGGTAGGTTACTCTTTGAAGTGTCAGTGTGGACTTGTTGAGCTGAGGGGTCTGTTTCCATACTGTTGGGATTCAAAATTTAATGTAAAATTGGAAACAATGAGAATTGCAATGAATCTCTCCAGATTACAGAGGAGGAAGTGCTGGATGTCTTGAAATGGTTAAAGGTGGATAAATCCCCAGGACCTGATCAGGTGTACCCTCGAATTCTGTGGGAAGCTAGAGAAGTGATTGCTGGGCCACTTGCTGAGATATTTGTATCATCAATAGTCACAGGTGAGGTGCTGGAAGACTGGAGGT
>NC_057715.1:66250285-66260055 GCF_004010195.1 Chiloscyllium plagiosum | reverse complement strand
ATGTTTTCCTTTAATGGTCAGAGTATTGAGTACAGGAGTTGGGAGGTCATGTTGCAGCTGTACAGGACATTGGTTATGCCACTGTTGGAATATTGCGTGCAATTCTGGTCTCCTTCCTATCGGAAAGATGTTGTCAAACTTGAAAGGGTTCAGAAAAGATTTACAAGGATGTTGCCAGGGTTGGAGGGTCTGTACTATAGGGAGAGGTTGAACCGGCAGGGGCTGTTTTCCCTGGAGCGTCGGAGGCTGAGGGGTGACCTTGTAAAGGTTTACAAAATTATGAGGGGCATAGATAGGATAAATATGCAAAATCTTTTCCCTGCGGTCGGGCAGTCCAGAACTAGAGGGCATAGGTTTATGGTGAGAGGGAAAAGATATAAAAGAGACCTAAGGGGCAACTTTTTCATGCAGAGGGTGGTACATCTATGGAATGAGCTGCCAGAGGTTGTGGTAGAGGCTGGTACAATTGCAACATTTAAGAGGCATTTGGATGGGTATATGAATAGGAAGGGTTTGGAGGGATATGGGCTGGGTGCTGGCAGGTGGGACTAGATTGGGTTGGGATATCTGGTTGGCATGGACTGGTTGGGCCGAAGGGTCTGTTTCCATGCTGTACATCTCTATGACTCTATGACTCTATGATTGAAATGATATAGTTCTGACTCAGAAAAGTATCTAGTGGAGGGGAGCTGGCAGATTTTGAGGCCTGCGATCAAGATTTTAATCACTCAAAAGCACTCAAGGTGAGAACTTTCACTTGCCTGATCAAGCAGCCAAACCATGCTGAAACAGTATCACAACAGATGGTTCCCAGAAGGACAGTGGAAACATGTTAGAAATATCCCCAGGATATCCCTGAAGACATCAAAGAAACCTGTTCACTCCTGGGAGTTCCTAGCTTGAGATCAACCAAAGTGGACAGTGCTTATTCAAAAAAGCCCAGAACACATTGTGAGTATTGTCTGTAACATACAGAGGTGGAGAGAGATTACACAAACCTTCAAATCGCCCAGTTATCCACTCTTTCAAGCATCACCTGATCTACATGTCTACAGGCTGATCACTGGCGTTATCAGCCATTTCATAACCCAGAGTACCAAAGTTGAAGCATATAATGTTTGAATCTACCAATGGACCTTATGAAATTTCTCCCACTAGACATACACAAAAGAAAATCTGGATTTCTCAGTCTCTCAGCTGAGCATACAATAGGAAGATTACTTTGCAGTGTAAATATCAGATATGGAATGCTGGTAATGAGCATTACCCAGATACATCCAGGGTGTGTATAAGACCATAAGACATAGGAGCGGAAGTAAGGCCATTCGGCCCATCGAGTCCACTCCGCCATTCAATCATGGCTGATGGGCATTTCAACTCCACTTACCCGCATTCTTCCCGTAGCCCTTAATTCCTTGTGACATCAAGAATTTATCAATTTCTGACTTGACTACATTTAGCGTCCCAGCCTCCACTGCACTCTGTGGCAATGAATTCCACAGGCCCACCGCTCTCTGGCTGAAGAAATGTCTCTGCATTTCTGTTCTGAATTTACCCCTTCTAATTCTAAGGCTGTGTCCACGGGTCCTAGTATCCTTGCCAAACAGAAACAATTTCCTAGCATCCACCCTCTCCAAGCCATGTATTATCTTGTAAGTTTCTATTAGATCACCCCTTAATCTTCTAAACTCCAATGAATACAATCCCAGGATCCTCAGCCATTCCTCATATGTTAGACCTACCATTCCAGGGATCATCCGTGTGAATCTCCACTGGACACTCTCCAGTTCCAGTATGTCCTTCCTGAGGTGTGGGAACCAAAACTGGACACAGTACTCCAAATGGGGCCTAACCAGAGCTTTATAAAGTCTCATGTAGCACAACAGTGCTTTTATATTCCAACCCTCTTGAGATAATTGACAACATTGCATTCACTTTCTTAATCATGGACTCAACCTGCATGTTTACCTTTCTTAACATGTGGAGCTGGCACTGACTTGGATTCATTCTAGGATGTGTTTTGGTGAGTGCCTGCCTTGGTGTCAGGGTATTTCTGTATCCTCACAGGGATGTCAGAGGAGTAAACGATTGGTTCGCAAAAAGACTGCAACAGAAATGACACGACAATGGACAGTGTTATGAAGTTGTAGATGCGTACTGTACCTTTAAGGGAGCTGAAATTTCTGGCTGGCACAAAGTGTCCTGAAAGATTTTAAAACGTAATAGTGGGTGAAACAAATAGCTGGAACTGTGTTGTCATGATACAAAAACAAATTCAAATTTGGCCAATCAGTTTAAATTACGCTCCAGATATCAAAATCCAATCAAATCTGAATTTAGTATTTTGACAACATCAAACCAATGAAATGACCCAATGTTTTGGGGTATAAAGTCTGACATTTTGAACAGTTGGAGGGAGAACTGTTAGGAAAACCAACAACTCTGCTGGTTGAATATCTCTCTGAAAGGTGTCTGTTCATATGAAAGACCTACGAAATGGAATACTGAAGAAAAGACAGCAGAAAATTGACAGAGGAAGATACAAAGAGAAGATTTGGCAGCTGGCTGGTTTTGAAATTTGCATTTTTTTTGTAAATTTTAATCAGGGCTTTTATCAGACCAGTGTTGTAGACTGGGGAGGTAAACGATAGGTTTAAGAGAAAAGAGTTGTAAATAATTGTTGGTTTTAATATTCTCTCCAGAACTTAAAGAATAAAATTGTTAATTTTTACTTTAAAAAGTGACTTCTGGGATAGTTCTTTTCTCTCGAAATTTCACAGATTATCGTACGAGGTGAGCTTCTCTGTGTGTCGGGTTTAAATTAGCACAGGGGTTTACCCTGTGTCATAACAACAGTCAATAGACAGACTGGACATTGCATTCACAACCAAGTTCCAAATTGGAACTGGACTCTCCTGCCACACTGGAACAAGCCTTTTAGAAAGCTATAAATCAACACAAGTAGAGAGGATTTAATCTAAAGTTGGGATAAAGTCTTAAATTTGGGAAAATAGAGGAGATCAAATTGTAGAAATAGGGCATTAATATAAGAAAGGTACAAATATGGGAAGTATAAATAAACGATGAGAAGAAGAGATTGAGAGTACAAATTTAAGAGTAAATCAATTGTTAAGGCTTGAGATTATTGTATCTGAAGCCTTGTAGATTTTAGCTCAAAACAAATTAACTGATGAAGCAAAAAGTAATAAATAAATAAATGCAAGCTAATGGTCATTATTGAGACATGGATTGGAACCTGAAGGAAAATAAGACATTTAGGAAGAAGAGGAAGCTAGGACAATGTATAATGCTAGCTCTGTTAATTAATGATGATGTTGGCATAACAGAGAAGGATGACTTAAGTTCAGGAAGCCAAAATGTAGAAGTGGTTTGAGTAGAGATGAGAAATGACAATTGCAAGAAATCATTTGGAAGAATGGTTTACAGGCCCCTAATAGTACCCATGAGATGGAATAGAGTTTAAGGAAAGAAATAATGTGAGTTTGTCAGAAAAGTGGTGATGATCACAGGGGATTTTAATTTACATGTGGACTGAAAAAATCAGCTAGGCAAAGATAGTCCAAATGAAGAGTTTATAGAAGATACTTTTTCAGAACAGTATGATCCATCCAAAGAGATACTGATACTAGATCTAGTATTATGCAACAAGGTAGTACTAATTAAATTACAGATAGTGAAGGTGCCCGTAGGAGCAGTAATCATAATACAATTTAATCTTAAACCTATAAGAGGGAAGAAAGACTGGATTCAAGACTAGTACTGAATTTAAATAAGGGCAGTTTTCAGCACATGAAAGCCGAACCAGATAAAGTGAGCTGGCAAATTAGGATAAGGTATATGTCAATCTGGATGCAGTGCCAGATAGTTCAGAAAATACTTCAGAATGTACAGACTAGAAAACTTCCAATGATCATTATGCAAAGATTAGTTTCAGATTAGAAGATGAGACAGCATGCAAAAAAAAGAGAACGAATGAAAGATAAATTAGTGGAGAAAAATAAAGTATGCAGGAAAGCTTTATAGATGTGCAAAACTATTGTGGATGAATTCAAATTAAGACTTTACCAGCCAACACAGTGACATGGATCCACATTTGGAAAATTTAGATGTGTCATCCCATTACCTTTACTGAGAGGTGTGATGACATATCACTATAACCACAATACCAGGCCCTTCCATCTTCCCAGCCTCCACATTTCTGACCTCACCTTTGTCCTCCTTTGGAGTCCTCTTCCGTTCCATTCTGACCTTCAACATTTACTTGCCATTGTCTGTCCCCAAGGCTCCATCCCATGTGCCATTCACCTGCTCCCCTTCCTTTATACCACAGAATTCCACAAGGAAAAAACTATTGATATTAAAAACAATAAAGAGGTCATCTTTGTATTGAACCTCAAGAGATGGGAAAGATATTAAATGAATATTTCACATCAGCTTTTACTGTTGAGAAAGAAATGGAGGCTAGACAGAACTCAAGAAAGTAAATATTGATGTTTTGAAAACAGTTCACATTACAGAAGAGGAAGTGCTGGAGATCTTAGCAAATGTAAAGGTAGATAAATCTCCAAGACCTGATCAAGTGTATCTCACAACATTGTGGGAAGTTAAGTAGGAAATTGCTTCTAGCAGGAATTGCTTCTATCATTTATAAACACAGGTAAAGTACTGGAGGATTGGAAGGTATCTCCTGTTGTGCCATTGCCTAGGAAAGAAAGATAAGTCTAGGCATGATAGACCTGTGAGTCTGACATCTGTGGTGGTTCTGAAAGTTAGGATTTACATGCATTTGGAGAGGCAAGGAATGTCTCAGGATAGTCAGTATGGTTTTTCACCAGGACAATCATGTCTCACAAACTTGATTGAACTTCTTACTGAAGTAACCAAAAAGATTGATCAGGGCAGAGGAATAGATGGTGTTTACTTGAACTTTAGTAAAGCCTTTGACAAGGTTCCACCTGGTAGACTAATTGATAAAGTTAGATAACATAGGATTCAGGGTGAGTTTGATGATTGATGAAAAATTGACTTTATGGTAGGAGACAGAGGGTGGTGGGGGAAGGATGTTTTTCAGACGAGCGACCTGTGACCAGAAGTGTTTGACAGTGATCGGTGCTGTGTCCACTTTTGTTTATCATTTATATAAATGATTTGGTTGATAGAAAAGAGGCATGGTTATTAATATTGCAGATGAAACCAAAACAGCTGGTATAGTAGCCAATGAAGAAAATTATCTGTGATTTAAGAGATCTTGATCAATTAGGATAATGGGCTGAGGAATGGAAGATGGAGTTTAATTTGAGTAAATGCATTGGACTTTGGTAATACAAACAAGGACTTGTCTTATACAATTCATGGTACAGCCTGGATAGTGTTGTAAAACAGATAGACAAGGGGGTTCAGGTACATAATTATTTGAAATTCGCATCACAGTAGATAGGGTGGTCAAGAATGCATTTAGCATGCTTGCCTTCATTGCTGACTTTTGAGTATAGGATTTGGGTCATCGTGTAGAGGTTGCACAGGAAGTTGGTAAAACCTCTTCTGGAATACTGTGTGCAGTTCCAGTTGCCCAGTTATAGGAAGAATATTATTAAACTGGAGAGAGTTCAAAAAAGAATTATCAGAATGTTGCTGGGAATGGAGCGTTTGAGATATAAAAATAGACTGGTTAGGCTGCAGGAGTTTGAGCGATGACCTTACTGAGGTTTCTAAAATCATAATTGGCACAGTTAAGGTGAATGACAAGGGCCTTTTCCCTAGAGTGGGAGACATATGTTTAAAGTGAGAGGAGAAAGATTTAAAAAGGACACGAGGGGCAATCTTTTCACAAAGAGAATGGCTCATGTATGAAATGAATTGCTAAAGAATGTGGTGGATGCAGGTACAGTAACAGTGTTTGAAAGACATTTGGATAGGTTCATGAATAGGAAAGGTTTGGAGGGATATAGGCCAGGAGCAGATGAGTTTAGCTTGGTTAGTTTAGTTTGGGAACATGGTCAGTGTGGACTAATTGGACTGAAGGGTGTTTCCAAGCTGTATGAGTCAATGACACTGTGACTCTACACAAGAGTAAATGTTGCACACCACCATTAAACAAAAGTGAACTACAATGAGATTCCAGTGCACTTTGATTATGAAGATAGTCTGTATTAACAAAAAAAAAATGCATATGCAGGGAGGGCAGGGAAATGCATTACAAGTTGAAACCCACCACAGATACCAATAGCATGCCAATGAGTAAACCTTTAAATTATTTTATCTCCCAGCAAATTAAGTCATTGAATTTAAGTCCAATACATTTTCTGTTCATGCAGGTCCCATTAAATGCCATGGCCCATGCTCTTCACATTGTGTGTAATAGAAGGTGCTAGTTGAGGAGCCGCTTAAAATCGGTATGTGGACATCATTTAAATAGCTGTTTCTGGATGTGTAATAAGTCCCTTGCCTTTTAAATTGGTCAGGTTGGCTGAATTATTAAGAATTCTTACCTTTTTAGTAATAGCCTCCAGTCATCCCTTTAAGAGCTCTGGTTTGGCTGCATAGAAACCATTTAAACCTGAGTGGTGCAGGGCTGTCACATGTTTGAAATAAATCATCCTCTCGATGTTAGACTCCTGATTAACCTACAGAGTTAAGCATTTATCAGGCTCTCTTGAGATATGAGATGTTGTTGTTTTGCCCTAGATTTACAGTTGTTTAAAAATAGAAAGTGAATTCAGAGGAAACACATCCACAATCATAACATCAAAGAATATAGGACAAGGATAGTTTCTTGGTTAGTAAGGGGGTTCAAGGGTTATGGGGAGAAGGCAGGAGAATGTGTTTGAGAAACATATCAGCCATGATTGAATAGCAGAACAGGCTTGATGGGTCAAATGGCCTGTATATACACTTATAAGTTATGGTCTTCTTTAACGTACATGATATGATGCTGCCAACAGTGCATGAGGCAAGCAACACATCGGAATTCCCAGCCTCCTGTCCTCTGTAGGCAACATAATTTCTAGGCTGGTTGAGCAGTATTCTAATCTGCTTGTCCCACACACCATTAATTTTTCAAACAGTATGAATGTGGAGAGTGTGATTTACAATAATTTTACAGCTGTGACATGTTGGCCAACTTGCTATTTGAAAACCCCAGTGGGAATCCGCCCACATATAACTGTTTTTAAATATTAATTTCTGTTCTTCAAACAGTGATTTATTTGCTGTAACATAACAGTGAAGATGTTTACGGAAATCTGACATACCTTTCCATTTCCTGAAGGCAGCCAAGGTACAAGGTGAAATAAGCAGTGTCACAATTTTCAGCTTGCCACACAGGTAAAAACATACTGGCTTGGTATATAAGTCCCTCATTATAGAAACAATCCAGTTTTGCTTTCATTGTAATCGGTGGTTCCTATTACAAGAAGCTGATCTGCAATGCCAGTTTTCCGCCTGAGTGGCAAGTTAAAAATCAACCCCATTGTTCGTAACAGGAAATGTCACCTGGCCCCTATAAATTTACATGTTGTTGTTTCATGTTAGTTTGTTTACTTTAAATTCTTTATTAACTGTAACAAAGAAGTTAATCTTATCTGAAACTTATAGATATTGAAAAAGACAAAATGATTTGTAAATTGTCAGTTATATTTATGCTTAAAAATAGATATAATCTAGCTAGCATAAATTTAGTTTGGACAGGTGAAATTGAATTAATTTATTTTATGTATCTTGGATGGTATATAATAAACCACTGGTTAATGTAACAAGTACTGACATAGAGTCTTAGAGTCATAAAGCTCAAAAACAGACCCTTCGGTACTACCAGCCCATACCGAATATAATCCCAAACTAAACTTGTCCAAATTGCCTGCTCCTGGCCTATCTCCCTCCAAATCTTTCTTTGTCATGTACTTATCCAAATGTCTTCGAAATATTGTAACTGTGCCCACATCCATCACTTCCTCAGGAAGTTCATTCCACACCCAAACCATCCGCTATATAAAACATTTTCCCCTCATGTCTTTTTAAAATCTCTTTCCTCTCACTTTAAAAATGTGGCACCAAGTCTTGAAATTCCTCATACTGGGAAAAGACATCCACCATTAATTCTATGCACAGCCCTCATTATTTTATAAACTTCTATAAATATCTTGCAAAATTGATTCTGTTGATAGTTGCCAAAATCACAGATACTTTGAGTAAATGACAGACAGGTTTTTTTTGTTCCCACATCCAAGTCACATACAGTTCAGCAACATTCAACTGGGAAGTGACGGTTACATTGCTTTAGCAATTTGTGTAGGAGTATGCTAAATGACCACCTTCTGCACAGTAATTATTCCGTGATTCTGTTTTGAATTCCAGACATTAATGCTGTCTCTCAGGAATGTTCACAGTTAGGGGTATGAGCAGCCTCGTTGCCAGTTTTCATCATGGATTGGTTAAGGTACAAGCTCTTGCTTTTCTAGTACAGGGAGAAAGTGAGCACTGCAGATGCTGGAGATCAGCGTCATGAATGCGGAGCTGGAAAAGCACAGCAGGTCGGGCAGCATCTGAGGAGCAGGAGAATCGATGTTTCAAGCATAAGCCCTTCATTAGAAGGGCTTAAGCCTGAAAAGCCGATTCTCCTACTCCTCAGATGCTGCTTGACCTGATGTGCTTTTCCAGCACCACAATCTCGACTCTTTTCTAGTACAGGCCAGTTATTAAGGAAAAATGGCAAATAGACCAATCTTGATTCATGAATCCAGAGGGATCTTACAATCTTCCTTTTTGCAGAATTCAATAATTCCTGAGGGTTTTCCTTCGTTTGGAAATCAATGGGCTAGATTTAATGGATGAGGGAAAAGACGGTAGGCCAGATCCACTTCATTGTGGGTGAGTCTGCACACTGTTATTCTAGCAGTGTGAATAGCTGCCAGCAATTAAGCTGGAGACAGGAATGGATCTATGGAGGAAACTGGCTTATTCTTGATCCATATGACATCAATTATCCCCAAACCACCAGAATTTCTTGATGGGACAGAGATTAAATGTTGAAACTTTATTGCTGGAACAGCACAGCAGGTCAGGCAGCATCCAGGGAACAGGAGATTCGACGTTTCGGGCACAGGCCCTTCTTCAGGAATGAGCAGAGAGTGTTCAGCAGGAGAAGATAAAAGGTAGGGAGGAGGGACTTGGAGGAGGGGCGTTGGAAATGTGATAGGTGGAAAGAGGTCAAGGTGAGGGTGATAGGTCGGAGTAGGATGGAGGCGGAGAGGACAAGAAGAAGACTGCAGGACAGGAAGGCGGTGCCGGGCGGGAGGGACTCGGCTGAGACAAGGTGGGGGGAGGGGGGATGAAGAAACTGGTGAAGTCCAAGTTCATCCCCTGTGGTTGGAGGGCTCCCAGTCGGAAGATAAGACGCTCCTCCTCCGACCGTCGCGTTGTTGTGGTTTGGCGGTGGATGAGTCCAATGACCTACATATCCTCGGTGGAGTGGGAGGGGGAGATGAAATGCTGTGCTACAGGGTGGTTGGGTTGGTTCGTCCGGGTGGCCCAGAGGTGCTCTCTGAATCGCTCCGCAAGTAGGCGGCCTGTCTCCCCAATATAGAGGAGGCCACACCGGCTGCAGCGGATGCAGTAGATGATGTGGGTGGAGGTGCAGGGGAATCCGTGGCGGATATGGAAGTTTCCTTTGGGGCCTTGGAGAGAAGTGAGGGGGGAGGTATGGGCGCAAGTGTTGCACCTCCTGCGGGCGCAAGGGAAGGTGCCGGGAGTGG
>NC_057715.1:66206743-66249520 GCF_004010195.1 Chiloscyllium plagiosum | reverse complement strand
ACCAACCCCACCAACCTGTGGCACAGCATTTCAACTCCCCCTCCCACTCCACCGAGGATATGCAGGTCATTGGACTCATCCACCGCCAAACCACAACAACCCGACGGTCGGAGGAGGAGCGTCTTATCTTCCGACTGGGAACCCTCCAACCGCAGGGGATGAACTTGGACTTCACCAGTTTCTTCATCCCCCCTCCCCCCACCTTGTCTCAGCCGGATCCCTCCAGCCCGGCACCGCCTTCCTGACCTGCAGTCTCCTTCTTGACCTCTCCGCCTCCATCCTACTCCGACCTATCACCCTCACCTTGACCTCTTTCCACCTATCACATTTCCAACTCCCCTCCTCCAAGTCCCTCCTCCCTACCTTTTATCTTCTCCTGCTGAACACTCTCTGCTCATTCCTGAAGAAGGGCCTGTGCCCGAAACGTCGAATCTCCTGTTCCCTGGATGCTGCCTGACCTGCTGTGCTGTTCCAGCAATAAAGTTTCAACTTTGATCTCCAGCATCTGCAGACCTCACTTTCTCCTCAGAGATTAAATGTGAATGGTACCTATTGGGTTTACGTGTGACCTTTTGAGGTGGTGGGAGAAGTGACCCTTTTACAAAGGCACTTAGTGCCTGATAAGGGACCTGACATGAGGCAGACTATGGCTGGCTTCTATCTCAGTCCTCCGCTGAATACAGAAAAATAATGTTGAAAATAAGATAGCACAAGAGCCACAGGAGTACAATACTGAGCTTTCACATGTGATACTGCTGCTTTTAAAGTCACAGCTCTTGCTGCTGTAAGAAACTGAAAGACAGGAAGGGAACAGCAGTATGGGCATACCACACACTGCAAACTGCATCTTGAAATCCATGAAACAGAGGTAGGACACCCAGCACGAGTCTGTTCTGCCATTTAATTAAATCATGTTTGATCTGCACCTCAACTATGTTTCTGTCCTTGCTTCATTTTCTATGATAGCCTCTTATTATTCGAATCGAAGGGGCAATTACAAAAAGAGTACGATGTCATATTTCATTCCATCCTGTCAAACAATATAGATCAAGTGTCTAAATAGAGAATGACTGCATAAAAATAAAGAGGGTGAAAAAGATTGTCATCAAATTATTTGATTGGTATTAGGCTTTGTGACATCTAGAAATTTGCATTTAAATTTTAATGAGAGTGATGCTTAGAATTCCAAAATTCAGCCATAGAAAACTTAATTGACCATAAAGGCTTTGGAGCTCCATTTATATTTCAGAATGAGACATATCAGAATAGGTTACAAAGTTGATAACTCTCTTTGCAAATGATTGAGGAATGACAGGTCAGATGGAAAGTATACATCCAGTCCTATGACATATTAGCTATATACCAAAAGTCACTTGAAAATAGAAAGCAGCTAATGAAAGTGAAGTGAGATTAAAGTGCTTTTAATGAGCTTTCATGGTTTTAAAGCTGTTTAATGTCAAAAATCAGAAATTGTTGGCAGTTTTTGTTTCCAGTAAGGTTTTTGTGAAGGCCCTGTTCAAAGATTTTGGAGCACTGTGTCTGGAATCTTTCTGAGGGCACAGCAAGTGGGTTATTTGTTTTGAAGCCAGTTAGATTGCAAATTTTAGAAGGAGTTGTGGGGTTAGGTAGCTCTTTTGTATTATTGGACATGTAAGATTCTACAATAGACAACACAAATAAAGCCCTAATCATGCAGCATCATCTCATACCCACTGCTAACTTATTGAAGACCATTGTTGCATTGCACAGTTGGCATTGGGGCAGTGATAAGATTGTACAGTATTGATGTGGAATATGCAGTAGCATTAGGAAGGTTGAACAAAATTTAATTTCCCAGCATTAAATTCTCTACTTTATGGGTTTCGAAGCAGATATTTTAGTTGCGCTAGTGTTTGCTGATACCATCAGTTATGGAAAAAACATATTCATCTTAATTTTTCCAACATGGAAATCTAATCCCTTACAAACTATTGATAGCTTAGTTTTACAGCTACAATGCAATGCAGTGTCTTTGCAACTTTTATTCTTCTTTCACCCTTTCCTTTGGCTTCCCATACAATCAAAACAGTGAGAAAATGACTGAGTTCAATTTCTTGAGTAATCGGATGCAGACAAGTGTGAAAGTATGGCTGCTGTAAGTTATCTCTACAGAAAACATCCTTTCAAAATCTCCTCCTCTGCCATTGACCATTGTATTGTCCATTTGGCGATAATGTAAACACCAAAACAGCATTATTAAATTTATAAATGTAATTACTGTAGTATTACATACATACATTTGTTTGGTGTCTGTGTTCTATGCCCTTTCTTCTGACATAATACTATCCAATGATTACAGCATGGACAGATTCTCAGTGGAGGGAACTGCAGGTAGCCTTGCAGGATGGACTCAAGCAGCTCTAGGCTTGGTTTAAGACTTCATTATCTCAGCAAAGGCAGCAGGTATAAGCTGGCTGGTTGACAGACAGTAAATTCAATACTGGAGTGGCAGGGGTGGCAGCATGAATGCTGTTAACCAGGTTAATTCTCCCAAGAAACACACTCAAGGTCAGATTGTCAACAATCCTAATAACCTATTGGAGGATAGAGCTGATCTGCTGAGACATTCTGCAAATCCCTTTGCACACCAGTATCTAAAACCATGATAGCAACAGTCTGAAATTTGTTTTGACCTCAGACCAGCAACATCAAACAAGAGTTAACTTTACTATACAAGGTTAGAACAATAGTAAAATTTATTGTAAAGATAACTTGCACTCTAACATCCAGAATTTATCTGGAATTATGGGTGATATACATTGTGATCAAGCACCCACAAAGTACATCAAAAAGCAATTGTGGTTAAGGCTGATTCCATGGATTCTTCTGCAATCCCTGATACTGTGTGTCATTGAATATAAGAGATTATATTAGATTACCTACTGTGTGGAAACAGGCCCTTCGGCCCAACCAGTCCACACTGACCCTCCGAAGAGTAACCCACTCAGACCCATTTCCCTCTGACTAATGCACCTAACACTATGGGCAATTTAACATGGCCAATTCTTTGGATTGTGGGAGGAAACCGCAGACATGAGGAGAACATGTAAACTCCACATAACAGTTGCGTGAAGCTGGAATTGAACCTGGGACCCTGGTGCTGTGAGGCAGCAATGCTAAGCACTGTGCCAACATGTAATGTCAATTTATGATGTCACATTTTATAAGGTATTTCAATTTCTTCTCTTTCAAAAACCTAACCTTGAAATTCTCTCAATAGGTATTCCAACATATCAGCACCAATGACAGCTGGCATTCTGGTGGTCTATCTTCATTACCTGAGTGAGGTTGTTGTGGGTATGTTCACCGAGCGAATTTGGCTTGCGGATGTTTCTAGGTAACATCCGCAGTGCTGTGGAGCCTCCTGTGAAGCGTTATGTTGGTTGGAATTTATTTGGTTCTAGTTATTAGTTCCGGTTGTTCGTTGCAGTGGTCGGTATATTGGATCTAGATCAATGTGTTTATGACTGGAGTCAGTGGATGAGTGCCAAGCTTCTAGGAATTCTCTGGCTGTCCTCTGTTGTCTTCTAGCTGTCCTATTATTGTTGTGCATCAATGTGACAAGGACATGCCATGACCCATCACACGAACTACTCTACCTTATATAAAAAAAAGTCTTGGAACTGACAGCCAACTCTTCCAACCACTCAGATTCATAATAGCGCATAAACCAACAGGTACACACAGCCAACAACTCACCAGAACAAAGGACCCAAAACCCATCATGTGCAGGACAAAAGTGTGTTACAAGTTTCCATGCAGAAACTGCACAAAACACTATATAGAACAAACAGGCAGACAACTAGCGACCCACATTCCTGAAAATCAATTAGCCCTTAAACGCCATAAACAGCTGTCTTTAGTATCTATACACACAGATAGCAAGGAACACAAATTTTACTGGGACAACACAATGATCATAGGACAAGCTAAACAGAGGGCAGCCAGAGAAGTTCTAGAAGCATGGCACTCATCCAGGGACTCCGACAATAAACACATTTACCTAGACCCAATATAATGAACACCCAGAACTGGCAATTGGAAGCAGCAGGAACAAAACCAAATAAATCCCCACTGACACAGTGCAGCAGGGTTTCACAAGAGGCTCCACAGCACTTAGGCTATCACCTAGACAGGGGATGAAACATCAGAGAACCAAATTCCCAACTCAGCGAACATACCCACAACAACTGCAACTGGTACCCGAGCTTACAAATCTTTTCACAAACCTTGATCATTTCCTGAGTTTCTGCTCCTCTGGATTCTTGGAGACTGCAGGCTAACATTTAGTCACAACTCCAGCTGTTGACAGACAGATAGCTTTGCCCCAGTAGCATTGTCCCTAGATCTTTGCTACTATGTAAACTGCAACTCCTGATTCCCCAGGCTTCTCCTGAGTCTAAACTGCTCAGAGCCTGCTAAGGCAGAAAAGACATTCTGGCTATTGAGGGAATGCAGCGTAGGTTCACGAGGTCAATTCCTGGAATGGCAGGATTACCTTACATTGAAAGACTGAAGCGACTGGGCTTGTATACCCTTGAGTTTCGAAGATTGAGAGGGGATCTGATTGAGACATATAAGATTATGAAAGGATTGGACACTCTGGCAGTAGGAAACATATTTCCACTGATGGGTGAGTGCCGAACCAGAGGACACAGCTTAGAAATACGGGGTAGACCATTTAGGACAGAGCTCAGGAGAAACTTCTTCACCTAGAGAGTGGTGGCTGTTTGGAATGCTCTGCCCAGAGGGCAGTGGAGGCCCACTCTCTGGATTCATTTAAGAAGGAGTTGGATAGAGCTCTCAAAGATAGTGGAATCAAGGGTTATGGAGATAACAGTATTGAATATAATGCATGTTTTGGAACAGTCAAATGCAGCATTTCATTAGAGCTTCTGTTCCATGGATGTTAACATTTCCACAGATTACTGGCTTGCACAGTACAAAATGGATACAAGAAGAGCACTTCATCACAATGTACATGGCAGCAAGCTGGCCCTGAATGACAGCAATTAACGTTTTCACTATAGCACTCAACTTTTTGTTGAAAGTGGTCTGTACTGCAATGGAAGCTTGGAGGCTATGGTCAGGTGCACTAGGGCATTAATGCAATTGAGCATCACTATTATGCTGGGAAGGATGGAGTCCAAATTCATCCAAATTCTGATTCCAAACTCTTCCTCACTCCGTGACATTGAACTTTGCTGTCTGCTAAGCTTCCCAATTCACCAACCATTTTGTTAGCCTAGAAGCAAAATTAGTGCTGCATTTCGGTCTTCTATAAATAACACTCACTCGTGTTTGTTTTCGCTAGTTTACACTCTTCAGCCTGCTGCTTCATCTGAACCATTAAACTCCTCATTACTCTGCGGCAGAAGTTGTGTGCAGCCACCTTGCTCACCAGCAAATTGAAAGTTACTTTATCAGTGCCCCGTTCCCAATGCTAGCATACATCTGTGGAAGCTGATCCCATCTCTAGTCTGTTCTATCAGTTACATGCAATGTTAGCATGAGCTCTGTCAACCCTTAAATGGGACTGCTCCTTTTTCCAGAGAATTACTTATATAATAGTTTGTCCTCTTGCCTTATACCTGTACATCTGTGAAGTCCAAGCACACATGCTTGGCTCCATCCTATTTGTCACCTTCATGCTACCTTTCAGCAACACCACCTGAAAGCATGGTATTAGGTTCTGCATGTTTGGCAGCAGTTCAGGTCTCACATACTACCTTTATTAAACCTGATTACACAGCTCCATCTCCCTCCAACCCCCACCATCTCAAAAATGTCATTTGATATCCAGTGTGTACAAGCAGAAATTTAGTCCAACTTAATATTGGGCAGACTGAAGTCATTGGTCTAGATTTTACAGCGAGCAGCAAAATGATTATCCATGCCTCTGATCGCAAAGGAAACTGCCCATAGAGGTCTAATAATCTCTTACCACTTTCCTCTAGAGATTTGAATCTGGCACTAATCAAAGGATGTCTAGCCATCCAGCAATAATGATATCATCAAACATGGTAAGTAGGCAATCATATTGAAAATTTCTTATAAACTGCAAACTTGGAATTAATGTATAGTGATTATCCTTCATAGCTTATAAATTATACGGAATAAAATAAATGATTAGAATCTACACATTATATGGTGAAATATCATAAACAGTCTTTAAAAATATATTAATATCTAAAATATATTAAGAGTAAGAACAATTATGCAGCTTGTGGCATGGTGGCTCAGTGGTTCGCACTGCTGCCTCACTATGCCAGGGACCCGGGTCCGATTCCCACCTTGGGTAACTGTCTGTGTGGAATTGGCACTCTCTCCCCGTGTCTGCCTGGGTTTCCTCCGGGTGTTCTGGTTTCCTCCCACGGTCTAAAGATGGATAATCATATGCTTAAAAAAAAACTATTAACATTAGTAGATAAAAATGGGTTGGCTCTGCTTAAAGCAGTTCACGTTATGACAGAGCCTGAGTTGTAGGGATAAGTAAATGACATCAAGATAATCGGCTTCTAAAATTATTGAACTTGATATTGAGTCCTGAAAGCTGCAGGAACCCCAAGCGGAAAATGGGATGCAGTTCTTTCACCTCGCACTGTGCCTTGTTGGAGCAGTCGGCCCGAGATGGAAATGTTGGCCAGGGAATACAGTGGTCTATTGGAGTGACAGGTAACTGGAAACTCAGGATCATTTTTGCAGACAAGACGTAGGTGTTCCACAAAGCAAACACCCAGTCTGCTTTGGTCTCTCCATTTTAGAGAGGACCACATTGTGAACAACTAACACAGTATGGTGTCATAGAATCATGGAGATTACAGTACAGAAGGAGGCTATTTGACCCATCATCTCTGTACCAGCTCCCAAAAGAGCTACCCAGCTAGTACCATACTCCAGCCTTCATAGCCCTCTAACTTCATCCCTTTCTAATATATATCCAGCTGTCTTTTGAAATTTCTGATAGAATTTGCCTCCTCCACTCTCCCAAGTATGCATTCTAAATCCATCAACTCTCTGAGTAAAGAGGTTTCTCCTCGCCTCATTCCTAGCTCTTTTGTTGACAATCTTGAAGTTGTGACCAAACAGACTAGATATATGTGTGTATATATGTATATATACACGCATAGATATATTTCTAGTTGAGTGACATTACCACTACACGCTATCTACCTCAATAGTGTACAGTTAAAATTAAATACAATCTTAAAAAAACAAATAATATCTTACTTAAAAACATGACTTTATCAGTGGTTATTAACAATGGTTATTATTAACAATGACACTTCAGAAAAATAATAGGTGATCTCATAGAAACTGTTATAGACCAGGTCAGACCCCCTCAAAACATATCAAGAAAGTAGCCCAGACCCTAACTTACTTAGTTGTTTTAGGCAGATATAACATGGATATTCCAGGAGTGATTCAAACCATTTAGTTTTAAACAAAACAGAATTTATTTACACGATTAGCAATAGAAACATAAACAAAAGATAGCAGAATACAAAATAACTTAACCTACCCGAAAACCCAACAGATTATCCCTATTTAATGCTGCTATTCCAAATACTTGCAACAATCCCCATAAATCCCCTTGGCAAAAAACGTAAAATCAAACCCAGGATCTTACAGGACAGAGATGTCAGAGAGAGAGGAAGATCAGCATTCACCTGCTTCTTTGGATCCAGCAGCTTCAAGACTGCCTAACTGTTTTCAGTGAATGATCAAACTACCAAAAAAAACCAAATCAGAGAAAAGCTGAGCTGGGAGAACTGGCCACTCCCCTTTCATTGTAGAAGTGTTTTTTAAACTTAAAAACCTTTCAGCTGAGACAGTATCTGTTAGCGATAATTGAATTGGCCCTAAAACCCTTCAACCCCAGACTTTTCAGAATCTGTGCTTTTACAACTTCTCTGAAGAAAAAGCCAAGGACAGCAAAACTCTGTTTAAGGTTCGGCATCATCACAAAACCTATATAATTTTAACAGAACTATGCAGAGTAATCATAGCAAGAATGTTACATTTGATTGTGGAGCACAGAACCAAAGATCACAGTTTAAGGATATGAGGCAGATCATTTAGGACAGAAATGAAGAGAAGTTACTTCTTCCAGAGATTGGTGAGCCTGTGGAATTCTCTGCCATGGAAAGCAATTGAGGTAAAAACATTGAATGCTTTCAAGGAGTTAGATATAGTTCTTAGAGCCAAAGGAATCAAGTGATATGGGAAGAAAGCGAGAAAAGGATATTGTGTTGGATGATCAATGATGATTGCATCAAATTGCAGAGCAGGCTTGAAGGGCTGAATGGCCTACTCCTGCTACTAATTTTCTATGTTTCTATAAAATTATAGGCAAAAAGAGAACGGTCTAGCCTGTTTAATGATTTCTGATTAATTGCATTCCACTGGAACTTCAACATCACATGCTGTGAATACGTTTTGATTTACTAACAGGAACCTTTGATTTCCACTTTCGAGGACATATGTGCAGTTTGCAGTGGATGTTGGGAAATAATTGTTGACAGGAAAGGCAAGGTCAGTCTGAATGTGAGAGAGTAGTTAAATCTTGAAATGATCCCACCCGATTATGAGTTTCACACAAGGGTTGTTCGAAACCTCCTTAGATATATCAAATTATTCCAATAGATAATTAGCATAATCATGGCTTTCTGCTATGAACCTATTTTCTAAGTAGTCAGTAACTTGCAAGTCCCGCTGTGGTGAGTAGATAGCAGAAAATGCTTTTTTAGTTAAACTGATTCAACTGGGAAACCTTAGATCTTTGGAAGTGAAGAGCTTCCTCCATGGTTAGCTTTGAGCTTCATGCTCACAACATGTCTTTTCAAACCTGTTTGAGGTTAGTTCATTTGCCTGTACTTCATCCACCCTTCATGAGGCCTTTCTCCATGTCAGCCATTGGAGCATATGCAGCTCTAACTTAGATCTCTGACAAAAGAAGCAAAGAACACTAACAGAATCAGAAGCAACACCAAGTGGAGCACAAGCCACCTTTTTCTCAACCACACTCTATCTCAGAAGGCAAAGGGGATGCACTAAGAGGTCCAGCTTGAAGTAACCAAGGCCCCATCACAGGTATTTTTCAATATATATGCGCATCAATGCCTCAAATATAGCCTAAATTATTTATGGCAGATCATTGTTGACATCTGCTGCCTTTTGGAATAAGACTTCCCTCCCAATGAAACAAGTGACGTTTATTGCCAATGGCATTCAAAGTATTTGTCACCCACTCGCAGCAGAATTCCTGCTCTCTTCCTCTGCCTGAAGAGCTGCGAAGTAGTTACTTGTGTTAGAAATACTTATGCACTATAATTTTGCAGAGGTTGTAAGAGAAACTCCAGGTAAGCGCAAGAGGTCAGGGAAGGAGCCTTCCCAATCCCCTCTCCATTCTTATTGTGACTGTAGAATAAGGAAGTAATGTACAAGTCAGTCATGCTAATGTCTCTTTCATGAGAAATCTTGTCTTCAGCAAATATAATGAGTGACCCCACCCACCTTCTCTGGTTCCTTCGGGAACCCAGAAGGGGGATAATAAAACACTGTCCTTCCTGATTCAGGTTCATAACCTCCTCCTGATTAGGTACAGATAAGGCTTTGGTGTTTCTGCCCCAGAGGTTCCCAGTTTTAGAGGAATAAGGACAATTAGCACATATAGTTTCACTATCGTTAGTAATGCAAAACCCAGGTCAATATCTCATTCTGTGGCTTGGTGTCAAATGTTGTTTTACTATATATTGCTCTTGTGAAGAACATTTTTCATTTTTGACTTGGGGCATTTTATTGCATTAAAGACTTGAAATAAATCATAGTTGTTGTAAAATTTTGACAATACGTGGTTTTGTGAGAGAATTTGTAATGGAAAACCAAATCAAGAATGGAAAGAATCAAACAATTGCACAGCAGTGCCTGGTACATGATTATTTCCAACATTTTTGTTTTAATGCTTTAACGGCATTCCTCTAGTTCATTGCTTGGCTCTCCAGTGGGTTTTTTTGTATGATTCTAAGTGATGCAGAATTCAAATCCCAGAATAACATCTGACTTGATAAATTCTTGATGTCACAAGGAATTAAGGGCTACGGGGAGAATGCGGGTAAGTGGAGTTGAAATACACATCAGCCATGATTGATTGGCGGAGTGGACTCGATAGGTCGAATGGCCTTACTTCCACTCCTATGTCTTATGGTCTTATGGTCATATCATTTTTTATATTGTTAGATTCTTTTGTGTGTTGTTAGTTAATGTCATGGTTAATCACGAAGACGTATTTAAATGTAGATTTTCTTTAATAGCAGATCAAACTTTATTATGCAGAAGTATTAAAGTAAAAATAAGCTATCTCAATAAAGAAGACAGAAAGATCCAAAACACAAAACAAGTTTGCAATGCTTTCTCCAACATATCTGTTCCAGAGGCTCAAGTCCAGAGAAACTTCAACTCTTTACATTTTTAATTAACTTTTCAGTTTCTTTGTCATGGACTGTGGAGTTCATTTGACAAGTCATTCCCATGAATGCCAGCATAAAGCTTTCACAAATCTGAGAATCTAAACTTTCTCAATTCAATTGGACTGAAAATTTCACAAGCTGGACCTTTCCGCAGAGGGAGTTAGTTCACTGAAATAAACACAGAGAATGCTCGAGAAACTCAGCAAGTCTGGTAGCATCTGTGGAGAAAGAAACAGTTAGTGCTTCAAGTGTGGACTGACTTTTCATCAGAACTTTGGAGAAACCAATGTTATTTAAGCGCTCAAACCTGGTGTTAAGTCCTTATGTTACCTGTCATAAATCTAACAGTGTAAATAACTTTCCATTAACACCACTGAACAACTTGCAATCACTTGCTTTTTGACAAATGCTAGACTGAGGTCAATGTTTCAAAGGGACTGTCTGATCTTGGGCAGAACCTTATCCTTTTTTGGCCAATTTTTCATCGTGCTTGATTTGGTGGAATGATTTTCGCTGCAAGGCTGGGTGACGTTTTTCACCATATTTAATCAATCTGACTGCATTAATTGCTGCTTGAGCCCCTTGTGGTGAAAATGACATTCTATTTCCTCCCTATCTTACTATGCGCCATTCATGAAGGAACTCGCTGTTTGGGGGATGGAGGGGATGTCCTTCATTAAAGGCCATCTCTCGCGGCTATGCCATCCTTCAAAGTTCTCTGCACCTTGGTAGGTTGCTGCCATTGGCAAGCTGTGTTGCTTATCATGAGGAGAGAGGGCAGAAAATAGGAAGCTGATATAAACCAGTCAGAGAGGGATCTGGAGTTCCTTGTAGAAAGACTAGTCCACCTCCTGCAGTGGGGAGTTCAATTCCTCCATGGAGCATTGTGGTAAAGCTTTGCAAGCACCATTGTCTGCTTCCTGAGACTCACCAGTTGCATGCATGATGACCTACAGCTGGATTCTGTGAGATCACCAACAGCACAACTGATGGATGAGAGAGAGACATACCCTCAGCTATTGGTAGTACTGCCAGAGACCAAGTACCTGCTGGATGCTCAGCAGGATGTCACCCTTTGGTCTTGGCATTGAGGGTCTTTCTGCAGACATGCAGGGAAGAGCAGCAGCTGGTAGCTTTACAAGAAGCACTGACCTTCATTACAGAGAAGCTGGGGTGATGCAGACAGTCTAGCGACACATTGCAACACTCTGCAGCACTGCATCTAACCCTGCAAACATTGGTCTGCCTCGGTGGTCAAGTTGGTGGCTGCCATAGTAAAATAGATCCAGCACCCTCAACAACACTTACACTAAGCCACCCATGGATTGGTCCTCAGGATCGAAGGCAGGTGATAATGGGGGCAATGGGGAAGCTTTGGCCCTAATTTAGGTGCTTCCACCTTACTTCTCCTTCTCTTTGGAGTGCAGAAGGTTGAGGAGTGACCTAAGAGAGGTGTATGAAATTATGACAGGCGTGGACAGGGAAAATAGAAAGCAGCTGTTCCCCCTTACTTAAAGGGTCAATCACCAGGAGGCATAGTTTCAAAATGAAAGTTGTGAGGTTTGAAGGGGATTTGAGCAAACCTTTTCTCCCCCAGAGGATGTGAGGTCTGGAATGCACTTCCTGGGAGGATAGTTGAGGCAGAAAACCTCACAACCTTTACAAAAGTACTCAGATGAGCACTTGAACTGTCATAACATTCAAGGCTAGGTACCTTGTACATGAAGTTGGAACTAATGCAGGTAGCAGGGTATTTTTGGTGGGGAAGGCATGGTGGGTTAAAGGGTCTCTTCTGGACTACATGATCCTACCATTCTATGCGAAGACAGGGCAATGCCTCGAGGCACTTCCAGTCAAAGAGGGATAGAGGTGGAACAACACACAAGCACTGTGTCGGTCTCCACACTCTCCCCTCCACCTCGACCTTGCCTGCCCTTTCACCAGGAAGTTCCAGCTTAGTAAGGTTAACTTATCTCTGACAAGAAGAACTTCTGCAAATCTTGCCCTTACAGATGCAAAGGTCCACAGGGACACCCAAATAAACCATTTTATCCACACTTTATTGCCAGGTATATAGTGAGCAGCTGTGAAGTTTGAAAAGGAAAATGTCCAATATAATCATAGAAACCCTGCAGAGCAGAAAGAGGCCATTCAGTCTGTCAAGTCTGCACCTAACATCCAAAAAGCATCCTGCCCACCCTATAAGTTATAGCTAACCCACCCATATTTGAACAGTGTGAATAAACTGGAGTACCCAGGAGAAAACCATGCAGAGAACATGCAAACTCCACAGAGACGGTCCGTCCCCCCCCCCCCCCCCCCCCCCCCATCACACCCGGCGCTGTGAGGCAGCAGTGCTAACCACTACATCACCATGTCACCCATGATGTCCATGATAATTCTTTCACAAGTCTTTTCAACTGCCTGCAACTGGAAGAATTAGCCATACACGTTAAATTTAATAGAAGATTTCATTGTTGAAAGTGCAAAAATAAGGATTTTGGTCAACATTAACTCAATCCCCATCAGGAAATGTCCAGATATGTGCATTCCTTTGTATTTGCTTCCAAAGCAAAGAAACATTTACTGTGACACTAAAGGATAAATTGTCTTGTAGATAAGTGTTAAATTTTCTCCTCTTTACTCACTTTTTATGAATTCAAAAGGATGTCTTTTGAAAATTGAAGGAATGTATTGTTTCTGTATGCTGACGCATCTTTCCATACTTAAAGCTTTTACCACTTTCGTGCCACTGTTTTGAAAAGCATTCTGGGATGCGGTATTTTTAAGAAGCTCCGAGACCGAACTCCTGGAGACAGTTTTCTACCTCTGCAGTGCCAATTCTGTGGCTGTGTTCTTCCAGCTCCACTGTTTGTTTTCTGACAAACGTACCACATTAACTTAACTCTCATCTCAGGATTTGGAGATGCCGGTGTTGGACTGGGGTGTACAAAGTTAAAAATCGCACAACACCAGGTTATAGTCCAATAGGTTTAATTGGAAGCACACTAGCTTTCAGAGCGTCGATCCTTCATCATGTGGTAGTGGATGGCTCAATCCTAACACACAGAATTTATAGCAAAAATTTACAGTGTGATGTAATCACAGTATAATGTACATCACACTGTAAATTTTTGCTATAAATTCTGTGTGTTAGGATTGAGCCCTTCACTACTACCTGATGAAGGAGCAACGCTCCGACAGCTAGTGTGCTTCCAATTAAACCTGTTGGACTATAACCTGGTGTTGTGTGATTTTTAACTCATCTCAGGAGATTGTGTGAAATTCATTTGCAGTTTATGGGAAGGTGACAAACAGGAAAATGCACACTTCCCTGTCCATCTATGGGAACCTACAGAAAGAATCTTAATATAATGGCTAAGTGCAGCATGAGGATGGAGGTAAGCTTGGGATAAATATTATTTATATTTATTAACTCTTACAAAAACATTGATTGGGAGTCTTGATACATAATAGCATAGTCCCCAGATGGTGGTGACTTTCTCAACTACAATGCACAACTTACATTCTCACCAATGAACCAAAGGGGAAAACTGAAAATTGAATACATTTTTGTAGATTAGTTTGCCATTTTTTCTCATTGAGCTTCAATGCACTGGACACACTCTTCTCAATTGAAATGGGTTGGAAGTTTAATCTGAAATTTGAGCTGAACTGAGCTACAGAGAGACCTGCAATAGGGTTTCCCAAGATAGGTATTGTGCTTTTCTCTTTCTCCTATCTCTGTCGGGAAGCAGTTCCTCTTTGCATGTCTCTTATGGTCTCTCCAGGAGATGCAGGTAGAGGTTAAGAAGCTGATTGTTTGAAAGTAATTTACCCACTGTGATATAGTGAGTTAAGACATCAATGGATTGCTGTCTGAGGCTTCAAAGTGCATTTGAACTGTTGCATAAAATTGTTCAATGACTTTTCAGACTCTTGCTTCTCAGTAATCTGTTGTTTCTGCACTCTCTTGTTTGTTATAGCCTTTTAATTCAAAGCCATATACAGTCTGGGTGTCCATGAAGCCAAATCAAAACAATGCTGGAGGCATAGATGGTGTAGATTTTAAAAATTCTTTGACTCAGAGTTTTAGCAGAGAACTAGAATTTTTTTTTTGAAAAATTTAACCTAGAAAACCTAGTGAACTTGTAGCCACAAAGGCAGTTTAAGCTTTGTAAAATAGAGGGTTGTTGTGTTCAATGTTGTGCATTTCTTCTTCCTCTGTTTCCTACTAAATCTAGGAACAGCCCTAACATCTGTATCTATGGTGGAGGGAGCTTCCTGACTGGTGGAACCTAGTGATTATGAAGATTTCTGCAGGCATCCACTGCTGCTTTGATCCTGCTGGGAATCTCCTACACAAATGTTCCTCAGCCTAAGCTACCATAGGGAATAGGGTCACTGACAGAAGAGAGATTGAGAGATTAAGCACTTTTCAAGTTTCTTGAAATGACGCTGTCATAGTGTCTGTCTGTTGCTTCTCTTCCCTGTAGCACCAGAGATTGAGGTTTCTTGATGCTCCTATTGCCTTGCCATTGATGCTGAACACTTATGGCTCTGCTGATGGAGGTATATCTGGCAGCTACTGCATATTCAGCTGGATCTACATTCTCAAGGCAGATGCTACCCTTTCCAAGGACAGATGCAAATGCCTGAATACTGGAACCATGACAGAAGATGGACAGGTATCACCTTTTCCTGCCCCAGTTCAGCGAAGGGCTTTGGCATCCTTGACTAATGTTTCCCTGCCTGTCTTTGCTGGTGACCATGGCAGTTATGGCTGAGTACAGAGGCACATCTTCTGCATGGAGTTCTGCAGATACCTTGTCTCTAGCAGTTCTGCAAGTGTCAGAGATCTTTCTTTTAGAGATTTCTTAATCCACCAGATGCAGATCCATGTCAATATGTACTCACTTGAGCCTAATCTAGATAGTGGACCCACTTATGGTTAGTGTGTCTCTGCCAGTATAAAATGTTGATGAACGCTCTCCCAATGCATTGTCTAAAGCTTCACAGTCAAGAGTGTGTTGCTGGAAAAGCACAGCAGGTCAGGTAACATTCAAGGAGCAGGAGAATCGATGTTTTGGGCAAAAGCCCTTCATCAGAAAGCCTCACAGTGACCATCCTCAGAGGTGGTGATACTTTGAGGCAGATTCTGTACCCACTTTCCCTTCGCTGATGGTTGTAGACCAATCATATTTCTGGAAGAGAAGGGAAAGTATTAGTTGGTGAAAATGCAGAAATCCTTCTGTCGAGGCATGTGTGAGACTACCTGCACAAATGAGAGGGGCAGACTGCAATGTTTTTCACTGCTTCGCCCACAACACCAGTCTTTCCATTCACACAGGGCCAGGCTTAGACCTCACCGGTAGCTGGACTGCCTCATCCTCAAGATACAGAATCTAGAACTCGTCTGTCAGTCTTAACTCTCTTCTCCTTATTGTGCGTGAACATTTCCTACAATGAGAGAAAAAGAATGTGAATGAATGTGTGCATGAGCATTTGATAAACCTGTGCAGTGCACAACTTAACTGGGAAGAGTGTACCAATACTCATGCCTCACTGTTTCATAAACCACCACAAAATGTAGTAAAAATGTCTAAAGTCCCAACAAGACCACAACATGACTAATTTGCTCGATTAACTGCTATTTAGGACAAATGAAATTCAGCTAGGTTTCATTATTTATGGAAAATAACTCTATAATAATGAGCTTAACTTTAAGATTAGCTAAAAATAATTGATTGCAAATCTAGTATTATGCAACATAAAGTAAATCCCTTCAAAACTCTAAGCACACACACTCAATCACAGTTAGGCAAGACAGATAACAAAAGGTTTAATATAGATGCGGTAAGTGAACTAGAATATAGATAGGATAAAAAAATTCTGTCAGATCTCAAGTCATTCTCCTCATAGTCCTTTGGATGTTAACAATAGCGACATATTGTTGTCAGTAGAGTGATGGTCATTCTTCGATTCAAAGGGTGATCAGGTGGACCCAGGTCTTTTCTTGCTGTAGAAGTTTTCTTTCCAGCTTTCTTGGTATTCCTGTCTTTTTCCAGATGGAAAGAGGGAGGCTGATAGAGAGACGGATTTCCTTCATTCAATAAACTCAGTGCTACTCAGTCTCAAATTCTCCCTGTCACTGCTTCAATCATGATATCGCACATTATATCACACAACTCAAGAAATATGTAGCACCTGATTTTTAATTTAAAAAGTCTCCAGTTATGTCAGTAAGAATACTGAAAGTGTGTAAGAATTCTTACAATTTATATTTCCAAATGAGAAGATATGTGGTCTCTTACACTTAAGCCTGTCTTGTGATGTGTTAGTGAGTAGGTAGCACAATGTCTGGGAAGTTTTAGATGATTTGTAGTACAAAATTGTTCTGTGCCCCTGAGTGCACGTCATACATGTTATGGCAAGATCAGCATGCTCATGTGATATGGTTGTAGAGTGACAGATATAGACTGAGTGATGACCTTATGAATGTAGGGTTGTGAGAAAGTGGTGGCATTTATCCTTGATTTGGAGATGCCGGTGTTGGACTGGGGTGTACAAAGTTAAAAATCACACAACACCAGGTTATAGTCCAACAGGTTTAATTGGAAGCACACTAGCTTTCCGAGTGATGCTCCTTCATCAGGTGATTGTGATTTATCCTTGTGAGCGACAGAGGACTTTTTTTTATTCCCTTCTTGCATTGGATCTCACTCTGTTTGAACTGGCCGTTGGCATTGTCCTTTAGTGCGACCATGATTTAAGCTTTCTCAGATGCTGGGAGAACTGTTCTCATAAATCAGTGGCATCAGTAGGCATCAGTAAACAATGGGATAAGCTTCTGTTAGATTTGAGACATCATCAGGGATGGTGGGAAAGACAAACACAGGCTGCAGTGATGCTCTTGCATTGCATGTGTGAAGCATTCTTTAAATACAGTGATGGAATGTTTGATCCTGGAAAGTGCTGGCAGGGGTTAGAACATCTGTCTACCAGTAGCACTTGAGAGGTGCACCAACCTGCTTGTATATGAAATTAGTGAAAAGTTAGTAACCACAAAAGAACACCTATCATAGGCCTTGGTACAAGTAATGCCCCCTAAGATGCCTGCTACTATACCATAACTCCAAACTGGATGATCCCAGCCTGTGGTTGTAATCTTTGGTTCAAAACTGCATGGAACACAATGGCTCTTTTCCTGCAGGACCCTTATATACAAGGACAGGAGCAAATGTGAAGGGTACTCAAACAATTCAAGTTGTGAAAGCATGTTGATTGACAAATATCTTTGATATCAGTAATTATTTAAACACCCCATGGGATTAAATAGGTCAAATAAAATTTGAGCAGCGAGCAATTGGACAAGACCATCTTTAATAGTTCAAATGGTCATAATAGTTAGATGTGGAACACTTTACTACTTTGTGTAAATTCTCTGCTTGAGTATTTTTGAAGTTGAATGTCTTTTGCTGTTAGGACATTTGGGAAATCATACACACTTAGCCAATGATATCTTGGCATTTGCTCACATAGTTGAGACTCCATAATGGAAACTTCAAGCAGTATCTGATTAATAAAGAGATCAAATATTTGTTCAGAGTGTGAGTTGCAAAATAATGAACAGTTCTGTCCAGAAGCAAAAACATGAAAAACAAGACTTCAATGAATGCAACCAATAACATCTAAACCAAGCTCAAATTATGACATAAATTGAAAAGTTGCTGCATGAGTTTTTCAGGTATTGGGTCTCCTGGGAACAAAATGGAGATGGGAGTTGTCTCTTCTAAACAGTGTCTTTCACTGCACACCTCATGTATCAGGAGAAGGAATGGGGTTCACATAAACTTTGCAGTGACGTTTTCATGTATTACAGCTTATTTCTCCCTTCTGGTCTTCATCTGTTCCCAATTTCCACATCAAGGTTGCACACATCTTTCCTCCAGCCCTTTTCATTTTCTTTCCTCCCATGATAGCTTGTATCTGAAGAGCTACTCTCTTGCTCACTACCTCACATGTTGGATGATCTCCTCCCACTCTGTTCCCAGACTGCATACATCTCATGGTGACACAGGAGATGCAATGCCTTCTCTGTTATCTTCTCAACACCCAGGGTGTCAAGTGTTCCTTCCTGCATTTCCCTCATATTACTGAACTTTATTAAGGGCAGCAGGGTGGCTCAGTGGTTAGCACTGCTGCCTCATAGCACTAGGGACCCAGGTTCAATTCCCGCCTCAGGCAACTGTCTAAGTGGAGTTTGCACATTCTCCCCGTGTCTGCATGGGTTTTCTCCGGGTGCTCCGGTTTCCTCCCACAGTCCAAAGCTGTTCAGGTTAGGTGAACTGGCCATGCTAAATTTCCCGTAGTGTTATGTGGATTAGTAAATGTAGGAGAATGAATCTGGGTGGGTTGCTCTTCGGAGGGTTGGTGTGGACTTGTTGGGCTGAAGGGCCTGTTTTCACACTGTAGGGAATCTAATCTAATTGCTCAGAATTTGGTCGGCCGTACATTGGGATAGCTGAATCTAGATCTACTTTGTAGAATGCCGCCATTCCATCCACAACCATGACTCTCTAATTGTGCTACTTAACTTTGCTACCCACTCCCACTCTAAGCTCTCTATTCACAGTCTTCTGTACAATTCAATGAGGTTCGTAAATATTCAAGGAGGGGGCAACATATTTTTTAATTAAGCTCTTGAAAACCTTCTGGTCTTCAGGTTTCTTCTGACAATATGTTTTTTTTTCAGTTGATTCTACTTTTCATTTATAACTCCACTGGAAGCATGTTTTGCCATTTTAATCGCCCAACACCATCGCCCTTACTTTGTACTCTTTTGTCAAGTAATCTCTGCTGCTTTTTATCCTATCAGAGATCTTCATCCCTCCCCCTCACTTTTTGATTCTTCAGATAGAAAGAAGATGCATTATTTAATATATTATTAAATCCTTTGTTTAATTTCCTCTTTGCATTCACTACTCCAATAGAAACTAGTTTGTTGTCTCAAACCTTTCCCCCAAACTAGTTTTACACTCCCCTAGTATCATTCTGATGCACCTTAGATGTGTGTTTTCTGTGACTTGGGTTCTCAAAACTGCATCTCCTTTATAATTATGGCCTGCCCAAATAGTTGTATTCAAGTTTTCACTGAATTCCACTTCAAATTGTATTCTTGGCTCTATAAAATCTTAAAAGCTATTAGCTGTTTTTTAAAAAATCTTGGTTACTTGTACTCACAATGACAAAACATTATGCATACAAATTAGTCTGGCTAAAATATTTTGAGTCCAGATTCAACATTGAATGAACCCAAACCAAGAGTTCCAAAGGTTACAATGGTGGTGAACCTGCTGAAACCTGAAGCAGTAAAATCTCCTTCCTTGCTTCTGTCAAGCTGCATCGTAGGAGTAGTAATTCCACAAAGTTATTTAAATAACTTGAGCTTGAATCGTTATGGCAGACGGACATGACACTCCTTGTGTTAAAGCAGAATATCTAGGCCTAGATTCCAACTGTAAAGTACACTTTCAATTCAGGGTATTCATGTTAGATGATTTCTTATTGAGTTCCTGGTTGTGCACCTACTAAACAAATGTTCTGTGACTATCCAGTCATTGAGAGAAAAATTGCACCTCACATGTAAAGGTTAATTCAGACTGTTATGGTATTGTACATTGACAAATAGAAACAATATGAACAGCCTATTGGTTTGCCTTCATTGTCAGACCGGCAGAGGTAGTGAGTAGTAGACCATTGTGAAAATCCATGAATATGTTTAAGCTTTGCTTGGGATTGCCTGGTAATGGGCAGCAAAAATGTTTGCTCAGTTGATTGTTACTACATCTATTCTTGACACCATCACTGTTTCAGACTACCTGTCAACATTTTGATGAATTTAATCAGTTCTCAGCTGGACAGCTTGTGGGATATTTCTGTGCAGGAATATAATACCAAGAGCTTGTCTCACCTTGATTGTTGCACGGTTTATAGTTTGATTTTAAACCGATAGACTGTTTATGACCAGACCCATGGCAAAATTCCCCAATTTATTACCGTTTCAGAAAGGAGCACCACCCCTCCCTGCCCTCCCCCCACCCAAAATGGTAAACCCTTGACTGAGTAGGAATAATCTGTCTCCCCTTATTTATTCACCCACCCCTTCAATTGGTTACGTCAAAGTTAATTGAAAAAGCATCCTTCTCTTGTGGATACCATTCTCTGAGACTCAAATGAACTGATGTTAAAAAGGAAATCATTTTAACCAGGTTTTCTTGAGTTAAGAAAGAGTGAGTTTACTATTTCACTAAATATGAGATGAATTGGCAAAGTAACAAACATCCACACAAATTAAAAATAAGAGGTGAGTCCAAAGAAATATAAGATTGAAAAAAGATTCCATTCCTGAAAAGTGGATAATTGAATATTGCAGCCATGCAGTGAAGGTTATGAGGAGTGTCATTACTGGTAGTTGAACAGTCAGTTTAGTGATCCTTAATTTTGTAGATTAACTGAAATTTTATAGTTGTGTTTCCTTTGGTCTGTGTTTGAATTCCAGCATTCAGGGTAAGACAGAGTTAGCTCGTTTCCTTTTTAATGGGTTTGCAGCACTTGGAGTGAGAAGTAAATTTTTACCTGCAACACAGTGGTAACTAGGGGATAGTTGTTTGGAACTGACAATTGTCAGGACATAGAGTTATAGAGTCATGGAGATGTAGCATGGAGACAGACCCTTCAGTTCAACTCGTCCATGCTGACCAGATATCCCAACCTAATCTAGTCCCATTTGCCAGCACTTGGCCCATATCCCTTGAAACCCTTCCTATTCATAGACCCATCCAGATGCCTTTTAAATGCTGCAGTTGTACCAGCCTCCACTACTTCCTCTGGCAGCTCATACCATTCAGGCACAACCCTCTGCATGAAAATACTGCCCCTAGGTCACAAGTTAAAAATGTCTACAGAGAATCAAACCCATCATTGTAACACTGCCTGACTGCTCAGGTAAAACATGGGATAGTTAACACCCCCTGTAATCGTAACCTGAAGAGGTCTTCTGGCAACTGAAGTGCGCATTTATAGCAAATAGGAGCCTTGTGAACTTATGGAACTTGAGGCCCTCTTATGTCAATTGGATCCGGTTACATTTTAACAGGAATCTCAGTAATATCCAACCACAGTTTTCATGTCAGGCAAAAAACAGATTGGCAGTTGTATCTGGAAGATGGAAGTAAGCTGAAAGGTAATTCAGTAATTTGCCTTTCTAGAGCCAAAAGGCAAGTCATTGCTCCTCCTGCCTTAGATTCCAATGATTTAACAGTTTCTTGGTGGAAATGGACTTTGAGTTAAATTATGATGCAAGCTTGCTACCCCTGTTTCCTTCCATCATGAAGAAAGTCAAGAAGTTTCAAACTAATTTAAAGTTCTCAAGTTATTCAGAGTGATATTTTTTGTAGTTGCTATTCAGATTTGTCAACTAGTGCTGGTTTGTGTTCTAGTTGCATATAATAGCACTGATTTCAGCTCTTTGCACCTGATATAACTAGACATTGGAGCCTTAACAATTATTTTGGACAATTTGTTGCCCGTTTACAGTATCTTAGTTAGGACATGGGAATTGAGAACTTGGACTCCTGTCTGAGAAATTGTGTGTCACTAACTTGATTGGGTTTTTTGGAAGAGGTGACAAAGAAGATTGATGAAGGCAGAACGGTAGACATTGTCTATGTGGAAAGAAGTGAGGGTTGCAGATGCTGGAGATCAGAATTGAGAGTGCGGTGTTGGAAAAGCTGAGCAGGTCAGACAGCATCTGAGGATCAGGAGAATCGACGTTTCAAGCATAAGCTGTTCTTGAGCTTATGCTTGAAACATCAATTCTCCTGTTCCTTGGATGCTGCCTGACTGGCTGTGCTTTTCCAGCACCGCACTTTTGTCTATATGGACTTCAGCTTCACAAGGTTCCACGTGGTAGACTGATTAGTAAGGTTAGATCATGTAGATCCAGGGAAAGCTCGCCAACTGGATTCAAAATTGGCTTGAATGTAGGAGATAGTGATAGTGGGTTGCTTTTTGGACTGGAGGCCTGTGACCAGCAGTGCGCTAGAGGGATTAGTGCTGGGTCCACTGCTTTTCTTCATTATGTAAAATGATTCAGATGTAAATATAGGAGTATAGTTAGTAAGTTTGCAGATGACATAAAATTAGGTGGCGTAGTGAGCAGTGAAGGAGATTGTCACAGAGTATAACAGGACTTTGATCATGTGGACCAATGTGCTGATGAGTGGCAGTTGGAGTTTAATTTAGATAAATGTGTTGCATTTTGTTAAGGCAAACCAGGACAGGACTTAAACAATTAATGGTAGGACCCTGGGGAGTGTTGATGAACAAAGAGACCTCAGGGTACAAGTGCACAGTTCCTTGAATGTGCAGGTGGACAGGATGGTGAAGAAGGCATTTGGCATGCTTTCCTTCATTGGTCAGAACATTGAGTTTGGAGTCGGGATGTCATGTCCCAGCTGTACAGGACATTGGCGAGGCCAGTTTTAGAATATTGGGTACAATTTTGATTGCCTCTCTATAGGAAGAATGTTGTTAAACCTGAGAGGGTATAAAAAAGATTTACAAGGAGATTACCAGAACTGGAGGGTTTGAGTTATAGGTAGAGAATGAATAGGTTGGGGCTTTTTTTTTCCCTCAGGAGTTTCAGAGGCTGAAGGGTGATCTTTCAGAGGTTTAGAAAATCATGAGGTGCATGCATAGCCAAATCTTTTTCCGGGGTGGGGGCAGAGATGCGGGGGAGTGGGGAATGGGGGAGTCCAAAACCAGAGGGCATACTTTTAAGGAGAGAGGGGAAAGATTTAAAAAGGACGTGAGAGTCAAATGTTTCTTGCAGAGCATGGTGCATATATGGAGTGATCTGCCAGAGGAAGTGGTGGAAATGGGTACCATTATAACATTTAAAAGGCATGGGTACCTGAATAGGAAAGGTTTTGAGGGATATGAACCAAATGCTGGTAAATGGGACTTGGTTGACTTGGGATGTCTGGTCGACATGGACAAGTTGGACTGAAAGGTTCGTTTCTGCGTTGTTTGACTCAAAGACGTTAGGTCAAATTGCTATCGTCCCAGAGGAGCATGGGACTGCTGTCTTATCAAAGATAGGTGACTGCTGGAACTAGATTAGTGGACCACATATCAGGTAAGGGTCGAGGTTGAACTTTCGAGACTTCATGGTTACTTCAGCCGGCACAGGAAGTGAACTTGCGCTGTTGGCATCATTCTGCGTCACAAACCAGCCAACTTAGAACACCCTGTTTGTGGTAAAGCTCTACTTGTAATATGTAAAAACAAGATCTTCTGTGTTGCATGCGGTGCAATGCCAATCACTACCAGTTTGTCAGTAGGGCAAATAGCTGCCACCATTCCATTTCCTTGACTGGGTCTAAGGGGTAAACTAGTATACAGTGGTAAGGAAAATCACTGATCAGTTTTAATGAGGAAATGTTCTTAAACAAGATCAAGTTTATAAGCAATCAGGTGCAATTTACATTGATATGCTTGATATTGTTACAAAGCCTGTTGGTGGATGTGTGGATATAAGCTTTCATATTTCAAGGTTTTAAGGTGTTCTCCCTTTCTTCAACCAAGGTGTTATGTTATCATCAGATTAGGAGCTTAATGCAATCGCCAATATTAAGCCTTTCAGGACCTTTACCTTATACAGCTCTACAATATACAAGAAATGCTAATTATTTTTGGTGGGGCCAAGAAAGGAGTTCTTACTGATTTCACAAGAAACCCTGATCCACTGCCAGCATGACACATGTCCTCTCCTGGAATCTACTGTCTGAACTTCCCTCCATTTCCCTGCTCTTCATCGCCATTCCACACCCTGAAACCCAGGTTTGACAGTCAGCTGACCCAGTGTGGAATTTTGCTAATTGACCATTTAGTGGCTGGTCTTCACAGGCAGATTATAAATGAGGCATTGAATTGGCAAGAATGAAAAAGTAGTGGGCAGTAAGGGATCAGATGGGCCAATGGACTGAAGAGTGGCAGATAAGGTTTAATTTAGATAAATCTGAGGTGCTGCATTTTGGAAAGGCAATTCAGAGCAGAACTTATACACTGAATGGTAAGGTCCTAGGAAGTGTTGCTGGACAAAGAGACCTTGGAGTACAGGTTCATAGTTCCTTGAAAGTGGAGTTGCAGGTAAAAAAGGTAGTGAAGAAGGCATTTGGTATGCTTTCCTTTACTGGTCAGTGCATTGAGGATAGAAGTTGGGAGGTCATGTTGAGGCTGTACATGACATTGGTTAGGCACTCCTGGTCTCTTTCTTATCAAAAGGATGTGGTGAAACTTGAAAGGGTTCAGAAAAGATTTACAAGGATGTTGCCAGAGTTGGAGATTTTGAGCTACAAGGAGAGGCTGAATAGTCTGGGGCTGTTTGCCCTGGAGTGACAGAGGCTGAGGGGTGACCTTGTAGAGATTTATAAAATCATGAGGGACATGGATAAGGTAAATAGACAAGGTCTTTTCCTTGGGGTGGGGGAGTCCAGAACTAGACAGCATAGGTTTTGGGCAAAAGAGGAAAAATTTGAAAGGGATCTAAGGGGCAACGTTTTCACGCAGCAGGTGGTGCATGTATGGAATGAGCTGCCGTAGGAAGTAGGGGAGGTTGGTACAATTACAATATTTAAAATTCATCTGGGTGAGTATGTGAATAGGAAGGGTTGAGACAGATATGGGGCAAGTGCTGACAAATGCGACTAGATTAGGTTTGGATATGTGGTCGGCATGGACGAGTTGGACCGAAGGGTCTGGTTCAGTGCTATACATATCTATGACTTTAAGTATTCTTTATCCACTATGTGGTGCTTTGCCAGCACACATTAATAGCCCTAATGATTTTCACATGCATGACGATTATTTATAAAACATCTTAGCAACCAGATCTAGTAAATGAATATTAGTGCTAGCACGAATAAACTGTTATATTTGTTTATCTTTATTTGTTGTAGGACAGATGTAGTGCTTAACCTCCAACTTGGTAGATCATACTAAAGATGTGTAGGAACTATAACAATATTTATAATAGAAGGCCCTTGACCAAAGCGCTGAGGCTGAGGGTACTATCGGAGAAGATTGTTTTTATGGCCTCCAAAAGATTATGGCTAGATTGAACATTCTACAGGCATTCTACAGATTTCAGGGCTTTGTACATGGCTTTGATGAGTCTACATCTGGAACAATGTGCCTGATCTCCATATTTAACAAAGTATACGCTCAGACTGAAGGGAGTACAACGTGTGTCCAATGATTTGAATGTAGTGATGGCAAGGTTGGTCTTGATGAGATACTGAGTAAATGGGCTGTTTTGAAGGGCATTTCAATCAGGTCCCTTCTCATCTTTCTGAACCCTAGTGAATACAGGTCCAGGTGAACCAATCTGTCCTCATAAGATAGTCCTGCAGCCCCTGGTATCAACTGAGTTAACGTCCGATGCACTCACTCTATACTTCTTGGATAGAAAAACCAAAATTGTCAGTACAGGTAGACAACTCTTTCTCTGAAATCCCAAAATCTGAAAAGCTCCGAAGTCCGAAGGTTTTTTTTGTGAAGTTTTTTTCTCATTAACAAGATTGTTTAACGTGCAAACAGTTAACCCAACTTCACACCCACTCGATGCATGTCACTCCGATGCGACGTATGGGGGCATGGCCCAGCTCTGACAGGCCTCAATTCTGTTTCAGGGCCCGTTTTACTCACAGTAAATCTGTTCTTCAGGAAGATTTAAAAACATTTTACCATCAAACTGTCACTTATTCTGAAAGTTGAAAACTTCAGAATTCTTCGAGGAGAAAGTGAGGTCTGCAGATGCTGGAGATCAAAGTTGAAACTTTATTGCTGGAACAGCACAGCAGGTCAGGCAGCATCCAGGGCCTGTGCCCGAAACGTCGAATCTCCTGTTCCCTGGATGCTGCCTGACCTGCTGTGCTGTTCCAGCAATAAAGTTTCAACTTCAGAATTCTGAAAACCAGCTGGTCCTAAACATTTCATCTAAAGGGTTGTGCACCTGTAATAGTCTAGTACAGTCTGACCAAGGCTCTGTATAACTGCTGTAAGATGTCCCTACTTCTGAACCCAAAGCCTCTTGCCATAATGGCAAGAAATCATTCAATTTCCTAATTGTTTCCTGCACCTGCCTCTATTTTATGTACAAGGACACCCGGAACCCTTTGTTCATTGAATATATCGCTATTCAAATGATTCGCTTCCTCTCTGTTTTTCGCACCAAACTGTTTAACTTCACAATTAGCCACATTGAATTGCACCAACCATGTGTTTGTCCATTCATTCAACTTGGCTAAATCACCTTGAAGCTTCCTTGCATCCTCCTCACTACTTACAGCATTGCCCAGTTTGTGTGTCATCAGCAACCTTGGAAATGTTGCAATTGGTTCTCTCACCTCGTTAATTTATATATATATTGTGAAGAGCTGTGACCCAAGTTCAATCCGAGCAGTACCCTATTAGTCACTGCCTGCCACTTGGAAAAAGATTCATTTACTTCGACTCTCTGGTTCTAAATCCATGCTAATATATTACCATCTATGCATGTGCTTTAACTTTGCCCACTAACCTCTTCTGAAGGACCTTGTCAAAAGCCTTCTCAAAATCCAGATACACCATGGCTACAGGTTTTCCCTTATCTATTTTACTGGTTACAGCCTCAAAAAAATCTCCATTAGATTTGTTAAGCATGATTTTCTTTTTATTAACCCATGCTGGCTTTGTCTAATCCAATCCAAGTGTTCTGTCATCGTGTCCTCTATAATAGACTCTAATGTTTTCCCCACTCATAATGTTAAGCATTCTGCGATGTCATTTTTATTTTCTCTCCCAACCTTTTTAGGTAGTGGGGTTACATTAGCTACCCTCAATATGTAGGAACCACTCCAAAGTCTAGAGAAGTTTGAAAGATGACCACCAATGTATTCAATATTTCGGGCCACTTGCTTTAATACTCTGGGACATAGATCAACAGGCTTTGATCATTTGGCAGCTGAATTAAATTCGAGATAAATGTGGGGTTAACGACTTTGATAGCAAAAACAGGCTAGTAGATTATTATCTGAATGGTGATAGATTGGGAAAGAGATATCTGAATGATACCTGGGTGGCCTTATCCACCAATCACTGAGAGTAAGCATGCAGGCGCTACAGGCAGTGAACAAGGTAAATTGTACATTGACCTTCATAGTGAGAGGATTTGAATACCAATTGGAGACATCCTCATGCAAACATACAAGGGGCTTTATTGAGACCATATCTAGAGTATTGTGTCCAGTTTTGGTCGTATAATGTTCTGGCTATGGAAGGAATGCAACAAAGATTTACCAGAGATGATTACTATAATCATTGGAGTTTAGAATAATGAAGGGAGATTTAATAGAAACGTATAAAATTCTAAGAAGCCTCAACAGGGTAAATGCAGGAAGGATGTTTCTGATGAGTTAGGAATCCAGAATCAGGGATCACAGTCTAAGGATATGTTCAACTACCAAGGTAGCCTGGTTAAATTGGCACTTTTTAAAACACAGGTTCCTTGGGTCTGGGTGAAAGGTATCCACAAGTGAAGGGATCTTTTTCAAATTAAACTTGCTGTGACCGAGGGGGGAGCCAGTTCATTCTTCCTCATCTGGGAGCTTACAATTTAGGGTATCCCATCAGGAACCATAATAAATTGATGAACCTCGAGAGGCAGAATACACCATATCTAAACCTGACACCCTCTTGGATGTAGGAAATGCACAAAATTGGAGGCATTGTTCTTCAAAAGGTTTGAAAATTGCTTTCATCAGGCTGGAGGGAGCTTTGTTAATTGTAGCACAGAGTCTGGAGCTGATGATGTATTTGTGGAGAGAAGGGGTATGTTATGGGTTAGGGAGAGGTCTATTGCACTCATTGTCCTCATTACACTTATTGCTATTGAGCTCTGGCCATTACTGAGGGCAATCTGATTAGTCCAGCTCAAAAAGAGGCCAGCCCTGGGTCCTGACCTCAGGTAAGAAACATGGTTAGATTCGTAAGTGACCAGATCCTGTTTGATCTTTGAGATGGGATATTTTAATTCCCTGACACTATATTAATGCACACCCAATGACCCTTCGTATTTTATGAGGGAAGCTTGGTAAAGTACTGGCACGAGGTCACAGCAGTCAGCTTTGCTGCCTTGCAGCACCAGAGACCTGGGTATGATTCCAGCCTCAGGCAATTGCCTGTGTGGAGTTTACACTTTCTCCCCATGTCATAGTGGGTTTCCTCTGGATGTTCTGGTTTCTTCCTATAGTCCAAAGGTGTGCAGGTTATGTAGATTATACATTGGAAATATGGGGTTAGAGTGATAGGATGGGTCTGGGTGGGATGCTCTTGGGAGGGTTGGTGTGGACTCAATGGGCCAAATGACCTACTTCCACACTGTAGGAATTCTATCCTATTCTAAATTTCACTCAGTCTCATAGCACAAATCCCTTCAAAAGTTCAATAGCCCCAAAAAGCATAGGGTTCAACACCTGTTTTTATGGGAGATATTTGAGTAATTTTAGTCTTGGGTTTTTTTTGTTATAATTCATGGAGATACTATTTTAAAAAGGTTCCAATAAATAGACTGTGCTTGCTGTAAAATAAATTGCATCTATCCACCTCCAACACACATTTATGCTTATATTATTCTATATGTTTTGCGTACCTCACAAAATGAGCTTTACATTTCCTGCTGTTGAACAATCCTTTGTTGTATCTGCTGTATTTTTTGTGAGGACATATCCTCCTTTTTTCACAAGATATTTGTGTGTGTGTGTGTTTGTGTGTGTCGTGGATCACAATACTACACAATTATGAGTGATATCCATAAAGGTAATGTTAACGTGGACAGTTGAACTAATGGCCTTATTTGTAGGCTTAATTACTATAATCAGGTTGATGTACTGAAAGCTCCATTCAACTTATAATACATTTACTGCTAATTTTTACTGGAGTATGCTTTCCCTGATGTGTAAAGTTAACAACAAATCATGAACTAATAACAGTTTGGTAAATTTAAGTTTTACTTTTCAGACACACAACAAATGTCTCTTCATTCTGCACTAGCAATGACAATGTCTGATATACAAACAAAGCATATTGGAAACATTCAGCAGTTCAGGCAGCATCTGGGGAGAAAGGAAGGTCAGATTAACTTTTCAGATTAATGACCTTTTGTCAGATGCATGAAAACAGCCATGTATTTGTAATCTGAATTAAAACAGACAGAACTACTTGGTAACAATTAACAAGGGAATCTAGCACAATAATGAAATCTATCATCAGACTGTTATTGTTGAACGGAGATGATTAAATTCTAAAATAACGGCCAGTCGTCACTCTCTCTACACATTGTTCTGATTTTTGTTTACACATTGAATATAACCCCTGAAGAATGCAGTTATGTAACCTAAAATAATCATTCATAACTTGCAAATAATTAAGTTTTACGGCACACTGAGTTTGACCTTAAATTAAACCACCTCGCCTTTCAACTCCGACAGGCTAAATATTGAATTCCTTGTGCTATTAATCAAAATGAGTAGCCGGAGACTGGAAAGAAATACATTAATACTGGTGAACTGGATTTCATATCATTTTGCAAAACTCACCGGTTCATTGGAAACACATCCTATCATATCAGTCATTTGGATAATTTTGCAACAAACCCTAGTGCACTGCAATCCACCAAACCACAATTATGAAATAATTCATGCCTCACTGCAAGTGGCAAACCAATTGATCTTTGGGGGCAGCTCAGTAAGAGTAGAATGGGGATTCTACAGGGCCCTCATACATAATTGCTATCTGCACTAGAATAAAGATAAATGGGGTAAAAAACATCTGGGCCATTGGCAATCTAGCATTTCAATCAAACCCTCTTTTGCACGATACTACACTCTGCACATAAGGCAGCAGTGGCCAGGAAAGGGCCATGAGATTTTGTACCACAATAGGGTCAGATTATGGGCTGTTATTGACTAGGCACTTGTAGCTGTGAGGGCACAGCCCAAAAACAGCCGGCAGCCATCATGAATGGAAAGGGCCATCTTTCCCCCAATGCTCAGCTGTTAAGTGATCGTGACCAACAAGTCCAGCTGATCTGTGCCAGATAATCTGGCAATGACTAAGATACCTACACCACAACCGCCCAATATCTAACTATGGTCTGCAGAATGGGGGCTCGCTGTTTGAACTAAAGCTGTCTGTACAAACGGTTCACAACCCCTCTATGAAAGTCATGCTTGCTTCCAAAAGAGATTGAACAGAACCCAGGAAATGCAAGCATCAACACAGGACACTATGTTGGGCTCTTCACACTGATTGGATTTGAAGGTTTTCAGGAATACAACTCACAGGCTGTGTCTCACATTTTGTGGCTATCTACCACATGCTGTATGGGTGTGGAAGTGTTAGCACACCGAGCCACAGCACCTCCTGATTTTTTTCCTACCTAACATTTTCTGTGTAATTATTTCGGTAACTGTTCAACATCTCCCAATCTAATTTAAGAGTCAGAAATATTTTTGGTGGGATTCCCAGGAGCCACAGAGTCCTTACAGCACACAGTGAGGCCATTCACCCCATCGTATCTTACTAGCTCTTCAAATGAGCATCATTACAAGCCACCAATCTCCTGCTTTCCCCCTTATCCCTTGCAATCATCAAATGCCCTCTTAAATGCCTCCATTGAACTTGCCTCCAATAAACTTTCAGGAAGTGCATTCCAAACCTTAACCATTCATTGACTGAAAATGATATTTTTCTCATATTAACAACATTTCTTTCACAAATCACTTTAAATCTTTGCCATCTCACACTTATTCATTTTATAAAGATGAACAGTTTCTTCCAATCTACTCTGTCCAGTCCACACATGATTTTAAATCTTGTATAAAATCTCCCTTACCCTTCTTCTCTCCAAGGAGAGCTTATTCAATCTATCCTCATAAGTGAAGACTCTTATTCCTTGAATCATTATCGTAAATCACTGCTGCACTTTCTCCAATGCATTCATAAACTTCTTATAAGGTGACACCCAGAAATATACACAGTAGAAATCGAACAAGTCTCTTATACATCGCTTCATTGGTCTTGTACCCTATGCGCCTGTTAATAAAGCTGAGGATACAGTATGCTTTACTGACTGCAGGAAATTGCCCAACAAATTTCTTAGGCATTCCAATGCAGGTCAGCTGTTGAGACAATCATCTTGAGACTGGAAAATCTGGTGATTGTTTCCTGTGCAAGGGCCTTAGAATAGTTTTCTGTGTCATTGGTGCTGTGTAATTACAGTTGTTGTTGTTTCTCTCATTCTAACACTCCTACCATCTCTCCCTGTCATCAGGCTCCACAAGGCAAATTGTCAGCTTGTCAATGTATCAGATCTGCATCCCATTTTGTAGGTCTTCCAAATCTGTCTTGCTCTTCCACTGCTGCCAGTGAATAATTCCCAGTATGCAGTTCCTGATTCTCCAATTCACAGCTTCATCCCAATGCTTTTGGCAGAGTTCGAGGAGGAATGTTGCTCACCTCTCCAGAAGATAAGTCAATCACAAACTGACCAACATTTGAAACGACAGTCCTGTGATAATAATGTACTGCTGAGGGCCTTAACAAACTGAGGAATACTGCCCTTCAGAACTCCCAGTCAATTTGATTGGTCAGTAGATATAGCCGTCCCACAGTGCTGGAAGAGAGAAATGTAGTGACACTGTTAGGACTGCAAGAAGTACCAGGATGAAGCGTGGATCCCAGGAAAAGACACGCTCGGCATATTTTGGGCAGGGAGGGGATCAAACAGCTGAGGGATGAGTATAAAGAAATTGGCAAGGGAGAGGGTGGTGTTGGGGGGAGTTGGAATGGGTGTAGAAAGCTTCAAAGGGGACCTACAAACTTAGGGAGTACCCCTCAATAGGCAAAGTGCACACCTCAAAGATGGCACACCCCTTTCTTACTTTCCTTTGTGAGAAACACAGGTCTGTTATTATGGTCTAAAGAGTGGGATTCACTCATATCGAAAGGAGTCAAGGCTAAAACATTGCAGATTTCAGGAAGAGTTAGATATAGTACTTGGGCTGAAAGGGATCAAAAGACAATGGGCGAAAGCGGGAACAACGTTCAGAGTTCGATGAGCAGCAATGATCATAATGAATGGCGGACAGGCTCAAAAGGCCAAATAGTTTACTCCAGCTCCTATTTTTATGTTTCTATCTTATCTGCCCAGTGTAATAAAGCAGTGGAGGGGGAGAATGAGCCCATTAATTGTCACTAAAGCAGGCAATAATAGTCTCAATTGGCCTAAGGGAGAATGAGCTGCCAGTTGCCTGAGCTGCTGGCATAGTTGAGCAGGCAGCTTGCAGGTGAATAGCATGCCATTGAATTAGTCTACTTAGTGTATTTCATGTTTGGATATGTGGGGCTGTGGGTAAATAAAATTCCCACCTTTAAAAGTACTCTACATGCTCGCCAACTGCAGTTAAATACTGCATGATAGCAAGGTAAGCAACGCACAGTGTTCTTGTTCGCAAATTATTTAGTCAAGTTATTTAATGGTATTTCTGACCGACAGCCTAGTCTAGATTGACACCATGGTGTGTACCTCGGGGCCAGCTGTGTCCACGTGGCATGAATCCAGAGCAGCAGATAGAGAAAGCATAATCAGTTGCTTTGATAAAGATCTTTTGTATCTTCTAAAAGAAATGCAGTATGGGAACCTGACGTTCCTGGGCCTGTTCTTCACCAGGCCAGAGGCCAACTTTGGTCAACTCAGTAGCATGAAACTAGTGCTGGTATTCACTTCTTTCATTTTATACAGTACACTGATCAACTGCACCGAGCTTTTCACAATGATGGGCAGAGGCCACTTATCGCCAGACTTGCCCACAACTCTCAACCCATTCCATGTGCTGTCGCACTCTTCAACTTCTTAAAGCAACAAATGCAAAGATCTTTACAGTCTGCCAAGAGAACCTAGAACTCCACTAACGCTCATCAACTGCCTTCTGAATCAACATCCTGCATCCCATAATACCTCATCTGTCACGTTACCTCTCTATTACATCACTAATTACATCACTAATAAAACACATTCCTTACCCAACAAGCATATCCTTTTGAATGGAACTTCTAAGTTATTAGTGAATTTGATCTCATCCATCTGAAGAAGACAAGCTGGATTATTTTCTTAATGGTGAGAAATTAGCAGCTGATGAAGAGCAAAGCTATTTAACTGAAAGAGAAGAGAGTGAGAGGCAACAGCTTTTACTTGTCATTTCTATCATATACAACTGATACAGTAAAAAACAACACAGCATTCTTCCAGGACCAAGATGCTACGTGAACAGTACAAACTACTCTATCATACACAGGGTGGCATAAAGTGCATAGAGGTGCAAAACACGCAAATTACAGTGCAATAAAATAGTGATAATTAATAAATATTGTTCGTGCAGAAATTGAAGTTGTGCAAAGAATTTCAGATGGAAAAGAGTCTGATCATACAGTATTAAGATGCCTGATGGCTTGGGGGAAGAAACTGTTGTACAGTCTGGCCATGAGAGACAGAATGTTCTGGTATCTTCTGCCAGATGGCAGGAGGGAGAAGAGTTAATGGGGTCTTCTACAATCCTCTTAGCCTTTCAGATACGGCATGTGGTGTAAATGTCTATATTGGAGGGAAGAGAGACTCTGATGATCTTCTCAGCTGTCCTCACTTTCCATTGTAGAGTCTTACAATCTGAGATGGTGCAAATCCCAAAACAGACAATGATGCAGCAGCTCAGGGTACTCTCAATGAACCCTCTGTAGAATGCGGTGAGGATGGGGGTTGATTGGTTAAACTACCAGTCTTGAAACAAAACACACTTTATTCATACACTATAATTAAAATACGGACAAAATAAAAAGAAAAGATTTGGCTTAACTGCAACTCTATTGCAATGTTTAATAAAATCATATTTCTTTTTTTATTTATTCACGGATGAAGGCATTCCCAGCTAGGTCAGCATTTATGTCCCATCCCTAATTGCCTGGAACATTAAGAGTCAACCACATTGTTGTTGGTCTGGAGGCCAGACCAGGTAAGGATGGCAGTTTCCTACGCTAGAGGACGTTTGTGAACGAGATGGATTTTTTCCGACAATCGATAATGGTTTCATGGGCATCATGAGATTTATTAATTCCAGATTTTTAAATTGAATTCAACTTCCATTGTTTGCTATGGTGGGATTAAAACCAGGTTTCCAGAACATTACTTGGGCCTCAGCATTAACAGTCTAGGGATAAAATCACTAGGCCATCACCTATGTAGAGTCGAGAATGTAGTGTTGGAAAAGCAAAGCAGGTCAGGCAGCATCTGAGGAATCAGTTGAAGGGCTTATGCCCAAAAAGTCGATTCTCCTGCTCCTTGGATGCTGCTTGACCTGCTGCACTTTTCCAGTGCCACACTCTCGACTCTGATTTTCAGCATCTGCAGTCCTCACTTTCTCTATCAGCTATATAGTAACTACTACTAATTAACTTTTCCAATATAGTAAACACACCCGAGGCTAAGACAAACTCCGGAAGGTAGATTGTCTCACATGCAATCCTAGCAGCAGGAAGGGAACTCCAGCATTTAGTTGTAACAAAGAGAGGAATAAGAGCTTCCGTATACAGCTTCAAAACCCCAGCAACTGCTGAAAGATAAAATTTTAAAAAGTTCTGGTTTTGTGGCAACTTGCCCCCACCCATTCAGGCTGTTTCTTTTGTTCCAACTTTAAAACAAAACCAAGGCCTCACAAGTTGTTTACTTCATGGGCTCTGGAACAGACTGTTTGGTCTCTCTGTCCCATCCCTTCTTCATTTAAACAAACAGGATGAAACATACCTCTTAAAGCCATAGTATCATCACATGTAAATCAAAATAGAATGTGAGGATGTTTTCACAATGAGCATGGGGATCCTTTGGAGATTTTTGGAGGGATCTCCACTGTGAGTTTTCCTTGCTGTGTCTGGTCAAACTTGCTTCATTATCAGCCTACCCTGCTATGTGGCATTGTTTATATCTGATTGCCGCTCCACCTTACCAGGCGCAGCCTCCTGAACAATTCACCAGTCAGCAGATAACCCAGAATTCACTGGCCGTCCTTGCACGCCTGTCATTTTTAAAAGGAGAAAGTGAGGTCTGCAGATGCTGGAGATCAGAGCTGAAAATGTTTTGCTGGAAAAGCGCAGCAGGTCAGGCAGCATCCAGGGAACAGGAGAAGGGCTTATGCCCGAAACGTCGATTCTCCTGTTCCCTGGATGCTGCCTGACCTGCTGCGCTTTTCCAGCAACACATTTTCAGCTGTCATTTTTAAAAGCCCATTGTGCATTTGGCCAAGCAGTGCCAGTGCAGAGTTGCACTGCTCAGTTCCTGACAATTGACCTGGCCAATGGCAGACAATGGGATATCAGTGCTCCACTGTAGGGGAGCAGGTAGACCTGCTGGATGGGGTGGTGCTGACAACAAAATTTCTTATCTCCCAGAACTAGCAGTGGAGGACATGATTCCAGACCATGCCAGCCTAGTCTGTGGTTGGTATTGAGGTTAAAGCATCCTCAGTCATCTCAAGGAACCTTGTAGACAGCATTCTGATTTTGATCACCCCAAGTAGCTGACTGACTTTCCAAACTCCTGGAATGGTATCAGAGGCTGTTCTTGTGTTGGGACACACAGAGTGAAGGCTATCCTAGTTGACTTGACTGAGTTCAGCTGTCAACCACAATAAGTTTCCTTCCTTTGTATCTGCACTAAATGGCAATGAAAGGCAGGAAGTAATAAGAGCCTCCTATGACTGACTGAGGAGCCAATGGGCAAAAAGGAAAGGCAGTAAGAGCAAGATACTGTAGATGCCGCAAAGTTGAAACAAACCCAGAAAAATGCTTACGAAACTCAGTGCATCTGCAGCATTCATGGAGAGAGAAGCAGAGTTAATGTTGCAATTCCAGTATGATTCTTCTTCAGACCTCCACTAGGCCAAAGGGCAAGGTTATGCAAGGCAGGGATGCTGTGAACATCCAGGTAGGCTCAGAGTGAATGTGTGTTATGACAGTGAGCCAAGTGATGCAGCCAGGACTAATCCATTATCTTGGTGCAATTTCCTAAGTGCACAGTGCTCTTGCTGGAGCATTACAATTATAGCTTATGGTAAGGCTGAGGTGTAGTATTGAAGTGCAAAAATGTCTTGCATGCGGATCAGAGGTGTGGCATTAAGGTTCACATTGGATATGAATGTCTGTGGACATGGAGTGCGAGTGACCAACACCCATGTAGCATGCCCTGAAATGTTGGTGACCTGATGCTGAACATGGTAATCCGTTGGAGCAAGTGGTTAGCTGAATTGGGCAAGTCACCCTGGTATGGTGACCAAGACTGGTTTTCTTCACATTTGGTAAAATAAAAAGCTGAAAACCCATGATCTGAGTTCAGCAGTAAATGAGGTATTTAACAGGCAACAATCCAATTTCATTGACAATTCATCGCTGCTTGTGAAAAGAATGAAAGATGCAGCTAGGAATACATTCGTAGGCTGAGCCGAAAAACGTACTGGATTCAAGTTTGAATCTTTGCTATCAGTTGTGGCTAAGTTGACCAAGCGCTTTGCACCCTAAGATTCGTGGTTTAAGTCTTACTCTAGAGATCGTAAAAATTCAATGCAGCCGCTCCACTTTAACACTAAGGAAGTGTTGGATATGATAGCATAGTCTAAGATGCTGTATTTAAGCTCAGGTCTCTACTAAGTCATTGGTTTGAATCCCATCTCTACCTACACCAGACGTGGTTTACACTGTAAAGAAACTGCTATTCATTTGTGCCCCACTATTCAGTTTACAGCTCTTGGGTATAGTGCTAGTGTCCCCACGTTCAAGTCGTCATGCTTCAGAGGCATATGATAACAACTCTGAATAGGTTAATTAGGCAGTATCTAAAAGTTGCAGTGAGTTGCTCTCAACATTGAGATCGGTCTTGTCCATGCTAAATTGCCCATAGTGTCCAGGGATGTGCAGGGCAGGTGGGTTAGCCATGGGAAATGCAAGATTACCGAGGTAGGATTGGGGAAAGGTGAGGGGAGGTCAGCCTGGGTTGGATGCTCTTCAGAGATTCGGTGTGGACTCAATGGACTGAATGGCCTGCATCCATACTGTAGGGATTCTTTAATTCTATGTAAAATTCTGCCCAGTACTTTTGGTTCTACTTTAAAACTATTTTGTTCCAATGAAAGCTATATATATTAAATCAGTCAATAAAACTCAAAGCTCAATAGTTGTATTTATACCAGTATGTTAGGACATAAGAGTGCAGACACATAGAACGATAACAGTACATCAATAATTAAATTACAATGACAAGTTATATAAACATGGTTTGCACATGTTTGATTTTGGAAGATTTAAGTGTGATATAATTAAGGCACGTAAAATGGTAAAGAGATTTGATTGAGTAGATTTAGGAAAGCGAGTTCCTCTTGGTAGTAGAATACTGGACAGAACGGAAATGTCTTAAAATTTAAAGTATGAAATCAAGGATCACATTTATATAACAAAAGCTGATGGCAAGTTGAAATTCTGTTTCCCAAAAATACACATCATTTGCAGATTGTGACTGATAGATGTTTTGTTAGGGTATCAAAGGAAGTGGATCAAAGACTGGTAAATGGATGTGAGGAATGAATCACGCAGGAACTAACTAATTGCTTGAACAAGTTTGAGAGCCAAATGTCCTATTCTTGTTCCAATGTTCTCATAGCTTGCATGTAAAGATCCTTGAGATCTGAAATATCCTGGCTACTTGTCTTGTGATTTGTTATTTACAAATATTACACTAAGTCAGGAAATAAATTCACACTTCTTTGCTCTGTATAAATTCCTAGTAAGGGGCTGCTAGAACAAAGAGATCTGATTCAGTGTCAAATGTAGGTAGTGACAAAGAAAGAAAGTCCAAGAAACTGTCACAGCAGAGGATGTTCTGCAAAATCTGTCCTTAATTAAATTAGGTGTCCTTGCAGTGGTGAATGAAGACACAGTCTGGTTTCATCACAGCAAGCTGAAAGTCGTGAGAATAGAGCCCCTGCTTATTCACATATGTCAGTAGCTGTTCATTTAGCAGCTTCAGTGCCATGTTCAGGTTATTGTGGCACCCTGCACCCTGGGGGATCCAATTATCCTGGAGAAGCCGCTGACTTTGTGCCTGCTGTCTGGAGACAGGCTGAAGTGGATGAAATCAGATCCTTTCTAAACGAGGACAGTATGTGGCAATCTAGAGTGTGAGATGTGAAAGTTGAGAATGTTGTCCCTATAATTATCATGGACAAAATTGTCAGAACAGTGAGATGAGTCTGCAAGCTTTAATAACAAATGGGACATTCTTACAGAGAGAGAACAGTTGGATTCAGCTTCCCTATATAACTTATGCACCTTGTGCACTATTGGCCTTGTTATAGCCTCTGACTTCAGGACTGGTGACTGATTCTCCAGTACTGGCCATATTGTTCTTGCAATCTCTCCTTTATTGCGATAGCACAGTGTCATATCCTGATGCGGAAAGACATCCTTTGAATGAAGTTGAACTGAGTGGGACAAAGGAAGTCAGCAGCCCGAAATTCACTTCTTTCCAAAAGAGGAAGGGACCAGAGTAAAATGAAGTGCAGCTACCACTTACCAAATATAAAGGAAGTGTTTTTGGAATATTCAAATTGGCACATAACAATGAGACCCTTCTCAAATCATCAATTCCTCACTCATAAATCTCAGAAATAATCTGATGAGATATTAGACTATTGAAGAGTATACAAGGGCATGGTTTAAAAAGCCAATTTCAACTCTATTGGACTGAGCTAGTAGGATTGATCATTCTTGTCAGTGTTGGCCTGGGACTGAGCATTAGTGTCTGTGAAGATCACAGTCAAAGAACTATCTCATTGTCACCTCTTGTTGTGGATAAAGGAATTCTCTCACTCTGAGCCAGAAGTCAACTAGCTTGCAGCCAAACAAAAGCAAACAGGACAACAAAAGGATTCTGTCTTACTCTGAATACTGGAATTCAATCACAGTTGAAAAGAATCAGATACAGAATTTCAACCAAGCACCGAAACTAAGGATTGCAAATCAAACTGTTGAACTCATAATATTAATGCTGCCACGTATTTTCACTGTAAAGCAACAATGTCCAACTATCTACCTTTCACAAACAATTCAGATTCTGATCTGTATATTTGATTTTAAATTTCTCACTAACAGAATTGGCATCTACCAGACAATGTGGAAAATTGTCTAGCTATGTCCTGTACACAAAAGAAAGGGAGAAATCCAGTCCGACCAATTTGATGTTTGATATTCCATGTAGTCAAGATCACTGTTATTAACAGTGCTATCAAGCAGCACTGTGAGATACCCTGACAGATCAGCAATCAAGCCCAGCAATCTGTGATCCACCATGTAGTGCTGCCACTGAGATACCATTGGGAAATATAACTGCTAGCTCACAAGATTTCAATTGACCGGGCATGTCCTCGCTACAGTGTAGCAATGGTAATTGCTGTTGGGCCAACAGTGTAGCAGTGGCATGCAGAATGCTCCAGTAAATGGACCAGAAATGTGCTACAAGGGTTTGTGGATGCTGGCACAAAATGTCTATGGTCTGGGTGTGGCCAGTGCCATTAGAGGTTGTTCAGAGTAAATGGCAAACTGAATTCACTGCTCTGGCTTCAATTTTGAATTTTTCCAATGTCTAGCTAGTTTGGCAAGTTTGGTAAGGCAGAAAGCTGATTATTAAAGAATCAAAAGATATTTGTCTAGCAACAATAGACCTTAACTGGCGAATCACTATTACCTAGCAAGAGACATGCCATACAACTTGTGAAAAGCATAAAGGATGGAGCAAGAGGCCTCTGAAGGCAGAAGGCCCTGCCAAACATAATTTCCATTGGGGATCCTAGATTGCAACCTAGAGATTAATTTACACACCACCCCATTCTAGTCCAGAAATAATGAAGCCTATTGGAAATGCTGCCCTGATCAGCTCACTCAGCACAATCAGGAATCAAGACTGGAATTGCCTGTGCCTTCGTCCATATTTTCTGAGATGATGCTTGTGACTGAAATGTGGACTGGAATTGCATGCCAGGACCATTTGGAAGCCTTGACACAGCTAACTACAAGATTTGCCCGGGAGGTTGACTATTACCCACCCTTTGGGACCTTCTGGAAATATTCCCACATGCAAGTTAAAATCACACCTTAGTGGTTTCACCTTAGTTGCATTTATATATAGTCAGGACACTTTTGAGGAATGAGGCGCGGTTCTAACTTAAGGCTAAGTATAAACCCATGACTCACTACTGTATTACCTGACTGCTCCCTCTCTAGCTGTAGACTGTCCACTGACACCTAACAACCCCCTTGCCTGAACCTTGACATTCTCCAACCTTCCAGAGACCTGCAGATCCAACAGAACTCATTCAACCTGAACTCACCTGACATCCTACCCCAAACTACAATTTCCCACTCCACGAAACCCAAAACTCTTCTGATTCCTCTCCTCGCCAACTATCTCTAGCTCTCCACAAACACAGACTCCTAGTTCCAGACCCTCTGAGCTTCACAGCACTGCCTCTTCCTTGAGCTAACATAATTCACCCTCTACATTTGATTCCCCAACCCACTGCAATACAACACACCCTAAGTTTATAAGTTAGCTCGCTGAGCTGGAAGGTTTGTTTTCAGATGTTTCATCACCATGACGATGTAACATCATCAGTGAGAGTCTCTGGTGAAGCGCTGGTGGTATGACTCCCTCTCTATTTATAGGTCCTGTTTTCTTAAGGTGGGTGATGTCATTCCAGTTATTTTTTTCAAGGGAAGTAGATAGGATCTAATTCAATGTGTTTATTGATGGAATTCTGGTTAGAATGCCATACCCCTAAGAATTCTCATGTGTTTCTTTCTTTTGCCTATCCTAGGATGTGTGTGTTGTCCCAGTCAAAGTGGTGTCCTTCTTTGTCTGTATGTATAGAAACTAGTGATAGTGGGTCATGTCTTTTGGTGGCTAGATGGTGTTCATGTATCCTGATGGCAAGTTTCCTGCTACTTTGTCCGATGTAGTGTTTTTTACAGTTCTTGCATGGTATTTTGTAAATGACATTAGTTTTGTTAGTAGTATCTCATGGATCCTTTAGGTTCATTAGTTGCTGTTTAAATGTGTTGGTAGGTTTGTGGGTTACTGTGATGCCAAGTGGTCTGAATAGTCTGGAAGACATTTCTGATATGTCTTTGATCTAAGGTAATGTGGCTATAGTTTTTGGTTGCATTGCTTCTGCTTGTATGGGTTTGTTTCTGAGGAATCGGTGGCTTGTATTTATTGGGTACCCATTTTTCTTGAAAACGTTGCATAGATATTTTTCTTCTGCTTTTTGTAGTTCTAGGGTGCTGCAGTGTGATGAAGCTCATTGAAGTAATGCGTTGATGCAGGCCTGTTTGTGGGTGTTGGGATGACTGCTTCTGAAGTTAAGTATTTGGTCTGTGTTTGTTGTTTTTCTGTAGATGCTGGTTTGAAACTCTCCATTAACTGTATGTTCAACTGTCATGTCTAGATATAGGAGTCTGTTGTCGTTCTCCACTTTTGTGAATTTTATGCCTGTCAGGACAGTTAGGATTGGATAGATGGGAAGGCATCTTGTTCAAGTCTCTGTATTACTGCTTCTGCTATGAGCCCTGATATTGGTGATCCCTGTTGTGGTTCTGTTCGCCGAGCTGGAAGTTTTTGTTGCAAACGTTTCGTCCCCTGGCTAGGCGACATCATCAGTGCTTGGGAGCCTCCTGCGAAGCGCTTCTTTGATGTTTCCTCCAGTGTTTATAGTGGTCTGTCCCTGCCGCTTCCGGTTGTCAGTTTCAGCTGTCCGCTGTAGTGGTTGGTATATTGGGTCCAGGTCGATGTGTTTGTTGATGGAGTTTGTGGATGAATGCCATGCCTCTAGGAATTCCCTGGCTGTTCTCTGTCTGACTTGCCCTATGATAGTAGTGTTGTCCCAGTCGAATTCATGAGCAAAACTAATGTAGTGTACAAAATACCAAGCAAGGACTGCACTAAACACTATATAGGACAAACAGGAAGACAGCTAACAATCCGCATACATGAACAACAACTAGCCACGAAACGACA
>NC_057715.1:66166291-66206519 GCF_004010195.1 Chiloscyllium plagiosum | reverse complement strand
TTGTGGGTGAATGCCATGCCTCTAGGAATTCCCTGGCTGTTCTCTGTTTGGCTTGCCCTATGATAGTAGTGTTGTCCCAGTCGAATTCATGTTGCTTGTTGTCTGCGTGTGTGGCTACTAAGGATAGCTGGTCGTGTCGTTTCGTGGCTATCGAAACGACACGACCAGCTATCCTTAGTAGCCACACACGCAGACAACAAGCAACATGAATTCGACTGGGACAACACTACTATCATAGGGCAAGTCAGACAGAGAACAGCCAGGGAATTCCTAGAGGCATGGCATTCATCCACAAACTCCATCAACAAACACATCGACCTGGACCCAATATACCAACCACTACAGCGGACAGCTGAAACTGACAACCGGAAGCGGCAGGGACAGACCACTATAAACACTGGAGGAAACATCAAAGAAGCGCTTCGCAGGAGGCTCCCAAGCACTGATGATGTCGCCTAGCCAGGGGATGAAACGTTTGCAACAAAAACTTCCAGCTCGGCGAACAGAACCACAACAACGAGCACCCGAGCTACAAATCTTCGCACAAACTTTGAATTGGTGATCCCTCTTATGTAACCCAGTTACTTGCCAAGCTAACTGCAAGCTTCTTACCTACCTTGCCCACCCACCTGACTTGCAACTTCCTCACCACTTGCCACCCTCCCTCCTCACTTCCTTTTCACACTTATCTTCTCTCCAGTAACTGTCAAATTGACATCAGGACCTTTACACCACAGAATACAGCAGCTACTGCTGCAAAAGAGTACTATGGTTTCAGTTTCAATCCACTCTGCCCAGTGCATTACTCGACTGGACTGTGCTGCTTGGGATAGGGAATCTCCTGCCCTGGAAGTTTGGTTCTAAAACTCCCTTAAAGTTAATTTCTAATGTAATCTGGATTGGGATCCTGAACCTGATTGGAGCCAGTGGGCCCTTACGTTGTTTTAACTGGTGTTGTTACCCACAAGGTGATTCAAAGGGCTTAAAGTGATTTCTTTATTGGCTTTCTTTTAATATGTAGACCTTGTCAACTGAAATTGACTCCAGTTTGGTCTGAATTGAATTTTCTTCAGGTCTGTGTAAGTATTTCAATGTTGATGAACAGCAATGAGAATTGACAGGCTTTGCAAATGGCTGCCTGCACACATTTCTGTCGAGGTTTTCTGGGAAAATAGATGGATAGAGAATGAAAATATGACAACCTGCAATACTATATCTTTTGAATATTAATACCAATCTTGCAAATTTCCAGCTTTGTTCAAACCTTAGCATCAGGTTCAAGTCCCCAATCTCATGAATAATGCATTATGTTTGCGATCACCGCTGACTTGTACTCTTCTCCCAGTGATTCACGTATTTATGCAAATACTCATGAGTCTATTCTTTTGAAGTTTTTAATGTTTATTTTCTGTGTCAGTTTTTCCTGGTGTATATTACTGGAAGTGTGTTTAAAATAAAGCAAACACACAATTTTGTACAGTTGTAGTCGGTTCTACAGCATAAAGAGAGAAATGTACCACACAATACTGACATTGCTTTTAAAAGGCAGACGCCCAAGCTAAACATCAGTGCTTTGAAATATGCAAACAGTGTTTGGCACATTACTGTCAAGTTTCTATCATTTCTAGCTGCTTCTGCTGTAATAAATTGATTCCCATAACATATTTTTAATAAAATGCGTGCTGTTTTATAAATGAAGAGAAAACAATTTCTTTTGAAATGTGTTTATATCGTTTACATTATATAAATGGTTTTGCATTGAAAAGTGATAAATATGTTCTCAGAAAAAAAAATCTGACCGAGTTGATCATTTTTATGGCATCTGTTTAACAGTCCTTGAGCTAATTTATAAAATTATTATTACAATTATGTTTAAATGCATTTAGCTCTGCATTAAGAGTCCCTTTATGAGATTCCTTCCTGTGTGCCAGTGCTACTTAACAATTGATTCATAACTCGAGAGTTTAGCAGAAACAGAGTGAAGGCTTTGTTTCTGAGACAAACATCTCTAAGTGTAACAATAAGAACTGCACATCAATAATACCAGCTTTACTTCCAAGGCAGTAACTCTTCTGAAATAAAACTGTTAGGGTTTGTCCAGTGGTCTATGAGTAGATAAACCATAGGATTGAGAAAGTGTAAAGTTTGATGCTAGTTGTAGATGGAGAGAATCATCTAAACTGATAATTCCCTGATTGTACAGTGTGGAAAGATGGCCTATGGTAGCTTTTAGGAAGACAAAGGCATTAAGAGTTGCATGTTTCTAACATGAGAATTGTCATCACTTTAGGAACATAGGAACTCCAGTACGCCATCCATTCCATTGTGCCTGCCTCCAACATTAAATAATCCCGGAGTCATGTTTACTGCCACAGAAATATTTTTCTGATCGTTTGACCCCCTTAACTATTATTTTTCCATTCTTTTTCCTCCTCCCTTGTACTGAATCATGTGTAGTGCTATGGGGGGGCCTTGGCTCTGAATGCACTTTCCTGAACTAACATCACTCTCATCAGTTTCCAAAGTGAAATATCAATTATGAGGCATGATAAACTCAAGACACTACTGCACTACTTGTTTTTTTTTCTTGAATCATCTCGTAGTCAACCCATTCTCACTTTTCTGGTACATTTCTAGTCTGCAGCATGACCACCTTGCTATATTTGCTCTTCATTTAGTCCTCTATCATGGAGATGCACCATAGTGACTCCAGCCACCGCTTAAGTTCTGAATCCCAGAGCTCAAGCTTGTGCAACCCGTGATATTTCCACCAGGTGCATTTGTCTGAGACACATGGTACGTCCATGATTCCACACTCCACCTCTCCCTTTTGAGCTGCCATCTTGTAAGTCTTACAAACTATTTGTTACCCTTAGAATAAATATTGACTTATTATGAAAACTTAACAAGCCATTTCTCAGAAAAGGAGAGACAAAAAGACTGCAGACTTAAACACAAACCAACACCCCACTTTTTACTTTAAGATTGGAAATACTGACCAAATCTACTCACTAATCAGCCGCTTTCCCTGTACTTGTGGTGTTAAACTACCATTGGTCTCAGTACAGGTAAGTTTCTTGCTCCACCCTTTAATCCCTCTTCTGCTCACCTCTCTGGCGATTTTATTTCTTATTGGAGTAGATCTTAATTACCACCTTTATCACCTTGATCACCCCCGCATCACAAGTTGATCCAAATTCCCAGTAAGTCACTCTGTTTCACTCTGATAAAGCTTTCCTCACTCTGACTGTATACAGAGGAACCTCGATTATCCGAAGGACACAAGTGGGGAGTATTTCGTTTGGTTCATTGAATTCTGGATAATTGAATGCCAGACAACATAGTTTATCCAAGCATCGGGACCTTGTAATCTTGTTGGATAATCCGATATAAGTAAACTTGAGTATACATTTGATGGTGGGGGCATGGTGAGAGGGGTGGAAGGGGCTGGGGGACAGATTTGGAGGTCCCCAAAAAGATCTTTGGGAAGTGAAGATGGGTGTCGGTGAAGACTGGTGTGGGAGTAACAGGTTCAGGTTTGTGGGGCATTGGCACCAGTGCTAGGATAAGTGGGATCTGCACTGTATGGATAATGTATGTCTAAACCATGTTAGGTTCCAGTAAGCCACATTAATATTGAAATTATGAAATAGTGAGGGTCAAGGAATAAACTTTGGGGAGATGCAGTCAATCCAAGAGTTTAGATACAGCCAGAAAAGTATTAATACAGGAAATGATAAACTGATCATGACAGGAAAGGTTAAAGAGTTCAAATCTGGGAATATACCAACTGACTGGGCTAGAGATTATAAAATAAAAAGAAGGGCAACATTGAAGACTTTGTATCTGAATCATTTGGAATAAAACAAATGAATAGATATTTTAAAAGTCTGATCTAATAGCTATGACAGAGACGTGGTTGGAGAATGACAGATTAGGATCTGAATATTGAAGGGGCATACAACCTTTTGGAAGCTTGGAAAAGTTGGATGGGTTAGTTACTTATAGACAATAAAGACATGGAGATGTTCTGAAGAAGCGTCATATTGGACTTAGAGTCATAGAGTCATAGAGATGTACAGCATGGAAACAGACTGTTCGGTCCAACTCGCCCTGCTGACCAGATATCACAACCCAAACTAGTCCCACCTGCCAGCACCCGGCCCATATCGCTCCAAACCCTTCCTATTCATATACCCATCCAAATGCCTCTTGAATGTTGCAATTGTACCAGCCTCCACCACATCCTCTGGCAGCTCATTCCATATACGTACCACCCTCTGCGTAAAAATGTTGCCTCTTAGGTCTCTTTTATATCTTTCCCCTCTCACACTAAACCTATGCTCTCTAGCTCTGGACTCCCCGAGCCCAGGGAAAAGACTTTGTCTATTTATCCTATCCATGTCCCTCATAATTTTGTAAATCTCTATAAGGTCACCCCTTAGCCTCTGACGCTCAGGGAAAACAGCCCCAGTCTGTTCAGTCTCTCCCTGTAGCTCAGATCCTCCAACCCTGGCAACATCCTTGTAAATCTTTTCTGAACCCTTTCAAGTTTCACAACATCTTTCCGATAGGAAGGAGACCAGAATTGCATGCAATATTCCAACAGTGGCCTAACCAATGTCCTGTACAGCCGCAACATGACCTCCCAACTCCTGTACTCAATACTCTGACCAATAACGGAAAGCATACCAAACGCCTTCTTCGCTATCCTTTCTACCTGCGACTCCATTTTCAAGGAGCTATGAACCTGCACTCCAAGGTTTCTTTGTTCAGCAACATTCCCTAGGACCTTACCATTAAATGTATAAGTCCTGCTAAGATTTGCTTTCCCAAAATGCAGCACCTCACATTTATCTGAATTAAACTCCATCTGCCACTTCTCAGCCCATTGGCCCATCTGGCCCAGATCCTGTTGTAATCTGAGGTAACCCTCTTCGCTGTCCACTACACCTCCGATTTTGGTGTGATCTGCAAACTTACTAACTGTACCTCTTATGTTCACATCCAAATCATTTATTGAAATATCATTTCTGTTTCTCTCCCCACAGATGGTGCCAGAATTGCCAAGCTTTTCCAGAATTTTCTATGTTTGTCAAAGAAAGAGATGGCCTAAGATCAGGAAACCTGGATGTAGAATCAGTTTGGATAGAGGTAAGAAATGATAATGACAAGAAGTCACTAATGAGATAGGTGTACTGCCCCCTTAACCGTAACCACCATAAAGAAATATACTTGTCAGCATAGTATGGCGATAACATGGGGGATTTAACCTATGTCTAAATTGGAAATCAGTAACAAGAGTAACATAGATGAGTTTGTAGAATGATTTCAGGATAGTTTCTCAAAACAGCACTTACCGGAGTTGACCAGAAAACATATTAGTCCTGGTATAGTGCAATGCGATAGGAAAAAATTAATGAAATCATAGTGAAGTTACCCAAGTGGCAACAATCACGATATAATAGAATTTTATATTCAGTTTGAGGGTGAGGGAAGTGGTCCAAGACTAGATTTTTAAATTCGAATAAGGTAAGTATGACAGCATGAAAACTAAGCTAGATAAAGTGAACTGGAAAATGTTGCTAAGGTACAGGCCAATAGAGATGCAACACCAGACTTTTAAGGGAAAGAATGACTGAATTATTATTAACGAGGGAAAAGTTAGAACACAGAAGAAAGCTAGCTAGAAATATGAAAATAAAGAATACCCCGCTGTTTTTATTATCTGTTAGTATATAACCCCTCCAACTTTTCCTAGCTTCCAAAAAGTTGTATACCCTTCAATATTCAGATCCCAGTCTGTCATTCTCCAAGCATGTCTCTGCCATTGCAATTTTAAAAAGAGAAAAGTTAACAAAGTGAATGCTTGTCCTGTAGAAAGTGAGTCTAATACTAGGAAATAAGGAAATGTCAGATGGATTAAACAGATATTTTGCATCAGTCTTGATTAAAGGGAAGATAACAATCTTCCTCAATATAGCTGTAAACCACCAAATAGAAGGATGGAAGGTAGAGAAGAACTCAAGAAACTTAAAAATAAAAGCAAATTACTGCAGATATTGGAATCTGAAACCAAAAGAGAAAATTCTGGAAAATCTCAGCAGGTCTGGCAGCATCTGTAAGGAGAGAAAAGAGCTGATGTTTTGAGTGTAACTGACCCTTTGTCAAAGCTAAAAAAAGGGAGAAATAGGGAGGTATTTATACTAGGTATACTAGGTAAAGAAACTTAAATCCTCAGGAAGGTGGTAATGAGTGATTTGTTGAAGTTGCAGTGTGACAAAGCAGCGATCCTGAGTGAGTTCATTCTAGGGTCATAAAATAAATGGCTAGTGATGTAACTGCTCCATTAATTTTTATGTTCAAAAATACATGGAAGGTTCTGTTATAATGGAAAATAGTGAATGTAGTTCCTTCTTCAAAAAGTAAGTGAGACAGAGGGCAGGAAACCACAGGCCAGTTATCTTAACAACTGTCATAGGGAACAGTACAGCACATGCATGTTGGAAGTTATTATTAAAGATAACAGCAATGGAATCAGTCATAATCAACATGGTTAAGCGAAACAGAAATTATATTTCACCAATTTACTAGAGTTCTTGGAGGAAATAACATGTGCTATGGATAAAGGAAAATTCGTGGATATAATGTACTAGATTTCCAGAATGCATTTGATCAGGCCCAGCATCAAATGTTATTTCAGAAAACAAAAACTCATCAGGTAGGGTGTAAAATATGACATAGAAAAAATATTGGCTTGCTAACAGGAAACAGAGCAGTCATACATGGGCAATTTCAGGTTTGCATGTTGTGTGCCACATGGCTTGGTGCTGGGCCTTAACCATTTACAATGTATAGCAATGAGTTGAATATAATCCAAATAAGTGGTTGCTAAATCAATTCATGACACAAAGTAGACCAGATAGCAAGTTGAGAAGAGGACATAAGGAAGCTAAAGAAGGGTATAGTGAGTGGGCAAAGATCTGACAAATGAAGTATCATGTGTGAACATGTCAAATTATTCAGTTCAGCAGGAAGAATGAAGAAGAAGCATGTTGTCTAAAGAGTGAGAGATTGCAGATTTCTGAGCTATAGAAGAATTGGGAAATCTTAGTGTCTTGCAAAACATTAGTGTGCAGGTACAGCAACTAATTAGGAAAGCTGATGTTATCATTCTTTGTGAAAGGCGAGTAATTCAAAGCAGGAGGGAGGTTCTTTTTCAGTTATACAGGGCACTGAGGAGACCACACCTGGTCTGTTGTATGGAATACTCTTTATTTAAGTGGGTCTCATATATGATCCTGAGAGATCTTGACTGAATGGATGTGGAAAGGGTACTTCCTCTTCTGGGAGAATCTAAAACTGTATGTTACTGTTTAAAAATAAGGGATCACCTATTTAAAACAGAGATAAGGAAAATTTCTTCTCATGGAGGATGGCGATTCTTTGAAACTCTTGTATTTGAAAAAAAATTGAAACAAAATGTTGGAGCACTTTTTAAAGACAGAAATAAGGGTAAAGTCACAATGGACCATCGGGCCATTTTCCCATTCGAGATAATTGACTGGTGGTCGTTTAACCTGAGAGTCAGCATGCCTCATGGTAACCTCAGCCAGCAATGGAATTGAACCCATGCTGTTGGTAGACAGGTTCTTGATAACAAGGGGAAGAAAGGTTATCAGAGGTAGTTGCGAATGTTAAGTAATCAGATCAGCTATGATCATATTGAATGGTGGAGCAGGCTCAAAGAGCTGAGTGGCTTCCTTCTGCTCCTAATTTGTATGTGCACATGTTTGTAAGTTCACTACGATAAAATGAAATGCATGTGTCAGTGATTAGAAAGTTGTGATGGACTGAACTAAAAAAATGTTCCTTGGAATTCTGGATCAGTAAGTGGTGTCAATGCCCCCTTCTCCTAAGCAACACCTTACTTGAGCTTTATTAAATGCTAGGCTAGGGGAGGCTTTTGCCCGAAACGTCGATTTCAAAGCTCCTTGGATGCTGCCTGAACTGCTGTGCTCTACCAGCACCACTAATCCAGAATCTGGTTTCCAGCATCTGCAGTCATTGTTTTTACCTAGGGCAGCTGTGAAACTGGTTTAGAATGGATATAGTTATACCAATTACAGGAAGCTCAGGAAACTTCTGTGCACTTGAACACTACTGTTTTGTGAATATTTTCTGAATGGATTTGTTATGTTCAAGATTCTAACCATTAAAAAAGAATAAATGTATGTTCAATACACAACCTGCAGAAGTAACCCTGAATCAGTTAAAGAAAAACAATTCTTAAATATTTTGGTGCAGTAATGATGTAATAGTGAGGCAAGTGCTGAAGATACTAAGAAAATTCAGGGCCAATCAGCTATTAACTAAAGTTAATTGTGACTGCAGTGAGTATAATGCAGACAATTGTAGGACTCCATTGAATTATTCAGCAGTGTGACACCAACCTCAAGCAAGACTAGAAACACAGTTTCTATAACTTTACTAGCTTGTAATGAGTTCACATCAGGAGCTTAAAACTCATAGATTAGCTAAGGTGGCAGATGATACAGTGGTCAAAGTCATTTATTGCTCTTTCTCTCTGAAACCCTTGCACTGAAAGGCACAAGTCACCTCTCATTGCTCCCTGCTACAGCTTATGAATACAATTAATTTAATGAGTAGAGTATGGCAATGTGTAGACCTTCACCACAGCTGCCTGCTAGTTCCAATTATTCTTATACACAATAAGGCAAAAAGTACAAGGTCATTAAACTAGAATGCAGAGGAGGCAGAAATTCTTAGACAAAAGTTCCAACTATAAAGTCATATCCCAAAATGCCATATTAAAAAAAGGTTCACAAAGAGTTTTGATTTCTGAAGAAGTTTTCCTGAAGGCATTTTCATTTGATTACATATTGCAGGTGAAGCAGTCTTATAATCCAATGCTTTATATTCATTTTGTCAAATACAAAAGAACTGACTGTTAAGAACATGTGAAAGGTGTTTAGGACAGATATGCATTCTAAACCAAATTTCTTGATTGCAGAACACGGACCACACAAAAAAAGGGAAACTCAAATCATACTTTGTTAGAGGTTTCCATTCACCTTGTTTGCTTTAGTTTCTCAAGCGCAGTTGTACATTTTTCCCCAGATCGAGTATAAATATCTAATTCTGACCTTTGACTTTTGTTTGAAGTGTTATGTTATTCTATTGCTGAGAAAGAGATAAAGTTCACAGGAAATGGATTTTTTTGACTGGAACCCTGCGGTGAAAATCCTGGTTGGCACTAACATCTGTTTGCATCCTGCACTCAGCAAACACAAAAAAAAGGACAAAGAATTACACAGAATACACAGCTCAGAAATGAGCCAATTGGCCGAATTATTCACATTAGCTTAACCTTATATTCAGCACCACCTAAACATAAATTCACAGCAAATAAGTAATAAAGCTTGTCAAAATACTAATGGGAGCCATACTTTTCACTATTATCGACTTAAGCATAATGGACCACATCTTTCTTGGAATGACAAGTAATGCCAACCATTATTTTTCCCATCGACATCCAACAAGGTTTTGCATGGCAAGCTGTTATGAGTTGAGAGTGTGGTGCTAGAAAAGCACAGCTCATCAGGTAGCATCCAAAGAGCAGGAGAATCAATGTTTTGAGCATAAGCTCTTCATCAGGATTCCTGATGAAGAGCTTATGCTCGAAATGTTGATTCTCCTGCTGTTTGGACGCTGCCTGACTAGCTGTGTTTTTTCCAGCACCGCACTCTCGACTGATCTCCAGCATCTCCAGTCCTCGCTTTCTCCAAGCTGTTATGAGTGTAATCCAAGATGGTGCATGCCATCCATTCAGAATCTAGGCTCTATACGAATGAGGTCAAAACAATGTATCTCCTTAATCAGTAAGGGTGAAGAATAATGAATGGGAAGAGCAGGAAGTGTAATTGAATAATGAATTATCAAATCATGTACTAAAAGCAAAACAGAGAGAAGGAAAGATCCGATTACAAGATAATTAAGAAATGGAGAAAGAAAAATGTTTTTTGTAATAAATCTTTGATGAAAATAAAAATTGAAGAAATAAGTCCCCAAATTTGAAAAAGTAAACATTAAATGCTCAATGGGTATTATCATTAAAACACCCTGTTGAAAGGGTCTTTCAACTGAAATTAGAAAACCTTAAATTTTTATGGTGAGTTTAATCCATATGTACACCACCAGTGCAAAACCTTTCTCTGATTTAATGCATATGAAGTGAAAGCCAAAAGGTGAGATGGTGTTTTCATGTAGTTTATGGTGAACTGATAGTTCTTGAACACCAACTTCAAGATTTTTGCTTTTATCTGCACATCTGTGTTCACTAGTAGCATTATTAGTTCAGCTATTGATTTTACCACAATATAGGCCAGTATACTTTCTGATGAACAAGTTTCACTCTACTTGTACATTATGCTGTAATAAACATTGAAAAAAAGTGTACACCATGACACAAATGTACAACAATACTGGCTGTATTACCATATAGAGAGGATAACTGGGACATAGGGGTTATATTTTAACACCCAGAGAGTGACAGATAGGAACATAATTTTCCATTCATTTACCATTGCAGAAAATGATCTTCACAAATTCAATCAGCTCATTAACATGCTGTTGATTGGCTTCCTGTTCCAGTTTGCACCTTTTGATAAAGTTGGGAGCAGTGTTCAGGGCAAAAGAAGCCTACAATTTCTATGAAAGGTCTGTAGGAGCAATTCTGCATCTCCTTGCCTCATTTACTCTCTTAAAAAAGACAGTAAAAGTCTTGCCTGGAGTGGCCTCTTCTGCTCTGACTTAAGTATGACTTAAGTGTACCTGCTGCAAAAGCTGCAGCAACTTTCCTAATCGGTCAAAGTTAATTGGATTCTGATTTGCATATTTAAGGAAGCCCCACAATGGTATTAGTTGCCATTTGATTAAAATGGTAGGCAATAGAAGGGACATCACTATAAATGTCACCGTTGATGACAGCTACCCACTCACCCAGCTTCAGCCCAACAGATAGAGTTAAAATGGACACTTTAGTAGTTGAATGTATTAGTTTAACACCAGGACCAACTACTTTATATCAAAATTCAGAACTGTTTCTATAGAACCGTAAGGTAATCCAAGATTTTGTATTATTACTTTGTAAATGAACTGTGAACTGAGATGAAGGAAGAGAATAAAAGCAAGTTCCGATTTTTGTAATATAGAACTGCGTCACAAACTGACAATACCCTCAGATTTCATTTCTCTTGTGTTCAGAACTGTATTTAGGAAGGAAGAAGAAGCAGGCTGGTTGGCATTGGTTTCTGTGACATTTGTAGGAAAATAGTCAATTAACAGCCTTGTTCATGTTCAGGCTGAGGTATACAATCACTTCTACCATGTATTGCTTGTATGTGAATGTCAATTGAGGATGGAATTTGGCTCAGTTGAAAAGCTTTGGAAAATCTATCGCCTGGACGCATACATAAAGAATAACCATTTGCGTGTCGTATTGGACTGGAGCAACAAATATCCCACTAATTAGAAGTCAAAGTCTGCCTGAGGCAATGCCTGCAGGAGAGAAAAGAAGAAAACTGGAGGGAGGAAAAAATAAAAGTTAATTCAAAAATAAAGGAAACACGGAGTTTAAAACAAATGCATGGTTGGCATCAGCTGTCGAGAATAAAAAGTAGAAAATGTTTTGAAGAATAAATTAATAAGGGTGAAGGTTTGTGGAAGAGCAGCTAATTGCATCCAAAAAGTTAACAGGTTAGTTAAACTTAAATTAATCAACAGAGTGAGATTGTAAACCTCCATGATGATGGGATTCATGTAGAACTAAGACCCAGTCTATAGAATTTTGAAAATAGTTGATTGCTTATATTTCCTTATTTTTCTACTTTGTACTTAAGATTTTGTACGTAGGTACCTTTGCATGTAAGATGGTGCCAGGAATGGTGACACTTTTCACTGTACTCCTGTACCATTGTGCCTTGAGTACAGGTGACAATAAAATCTCCTTGTAATTCTATTTCTAAACACACACACACTAATATATATGTTTCCCAATTTAAAACATCCACATGTCATTGAAATATTTAAGTAGAGTTTTAGTAAGCATTATGTTAAACTTGCCTTCAAGTCTAAACATTCAGGTGAAAGTCATTAAAATTTTGACTGTCTTCATTATTATTATTTTGAAGCTGCTTCTCTCAAGCATCAAAGTGTGTCTGGTGATTGCTGAAGTAATTGAACCACTCTTCAGTTGCTGTACACAGGGCATCTTATCTTCCTTTCATCACTTCGTCCATGGCTTCTGTTTTATTCCCATGAAATCCACGTACACACACTTTAGAAGCCTCCTGAACAAGCCTGCTTCTAACTTTCACGGATCCCTTAGCATGATTTGAATACGAAAGAGATACTAAATAAGATGCTTTAATCTTTTCTCTATCGCTCTGCTTTTTTGCCTCTCTTCATCTTCCTTCTCCTCCAAGTGCTTTTCTATTTAAGTAAAATGCACACTTAATGTATAAAGAACACATAAAATGAGGGGGAAGGTGCATTTGCAAAAAGAAATAAAATTGCTGGCCTGTGAATGGCTCACCTTAGCATCACTTGTGCTAAATTTACTCATGCCTAAGCTTTTGCAGGTAAAGATTAGTAAAGAGCTCTTTTTAACAAAGCATTCAATCACTGAGAAGCGGGCTGTATCAAATGTGCTCTCCCTCTCAAATGCTTTGGCTCTCTTTCTTCTGTTACCTCTTTCCTCAGTTAAGCCGAAGCTGTTTTGAAAGAGCTTTCTGTTCTCCAGTTTCTTGTCGATCTGAATACCAGGAAATGAGCTCCTTTTGTAAGATTAATTAATAGCAGGAGCAGATCGGCCTCAGCCCAATCATCAGGCAACAAAGCTGTAATTGCTACTTTGTCGACAGGAACAAAAGTTTGGGTTGTATTTTGAGGAGATGGTTTAAGGGAAGTTCATTTGGACTGCAGGCTTCACTAGTGTGGATTAAAGTGTAAAGCAAGGAAGCCTTTGAAGTAGTTCTTTCGAAGAAGAGTTTGGAGAAAAAGTGAAGTTGGGTGGTAAAATAGAAGGAGACAACATCAAAAATCCTTATCTGTTATTTTCACCTGTTTGTGGTGTGAGGTAGCAAATTGAAGGCATCTCTAGTTGGAGCTTGGACATTTTTCACCAGCTGGTTTCTGGACTTCCCAATGAACAATAAATTAATAAGCAATATGAGAGTTAATTTTATAAATTGAATTTAGAAATCTTGTCAAGAAAGTGCAGAATTGATAGGGTGAACCTTTTGTTTTCCCTCTTTAAATTCTTACCTTAGTAATATTTAATGTAATACTATTAATGATAATTGGCAACTTCAAGAAAACAAATTTCGAAGTGTTATGGTGACAATTTTTATTGAATGTTTAAAAAGGTGGAATTGTGAGTGGTTCCAACCCCCAAACTCCAAATATATTTAACAAAAAAGAGAATGGTTTTATAATTCTGCTTTGACATAACAAAATATTTTTGTTCTTCAGGTACATAAAATAATCATTCCCGATCTTACTGACCTTAAGTTGCTTCTCTACTAAGGTGGGCTCTTTCTCTCCTGATAAGGCAAAAATCAAGATTTAAGCCCAAGATTACTATGGAGAAACTAGGAAAGCAGTTAGTTTATTGAAATGTACAATGATTAAAAACCTGCTTAGGGGAAGCTTGGTATGTCATATCATTATGGCATTGTACAAAATAAATAAGAGTCACATTTATCACCGTAGGTTAAGGAAACATTGTCCTATGCTTTTGTGTTTGTGTCTGTTGCAATAATTAAGTGTTAAAATATATGAAATAAGGGATAATTAATAATTGCAGTTTCCAGTAATATGACAGATTGTACCTGAGAAAGCTTGTTTTGTACATCTACATTATCTATAAAAGTGCTAAGCCCTCCCAGGTCATGTACTGTCTGGATTAGCAGTACAGTACTAATTCCAGACTGCTGACATATGCATCTAACATCAGCCTCAGAACAATATCCCGCCTATTGCACCATTGTGAAATTCCCAGTTCCCACATTAGCCAGTATTATAGCCACCTTTGATGAATTAGTGCCAGCTAGTATTGAATTATATGAAGATTTTTGTGCATGTGTGTCTGCGTATCTGACTGTACTAAGGACTCATGCCCACTGGGAACTGGCAAAACCATCAAAGAGATAAGACTTTTATCCCGTCTGCCTGGGCTGAATTCAGCCCCAAGTCCTAGAATTTAAAGGATAGTAGAATTAATAATTGCGACATACAGTTTCTCCATTTGGCAGAATCTTATTTTTACAGAGATTGATCATTTATTTTGCTTAGTAGCATTCAGAAGCTACTAAGCACATACAAACATTTATGTACAGCAATTCTTAGCAGCAAAGCTCAAATAATTGATCTTAATTTAATTCACTTAATTGTTTTGGGGTCTTCTTGATATTTAGTCATTATGCATTGTGACATCATGAACAAATCTGGAGGATTTGTGTTGTCCTTATTTCTAGTGGAATCATTAACATGTTAATTTAGAATATGCTGTCCTGATTTTACTAAAACTGGCAAATATATGAAATCTTGCATTATCTTTTGATGTTCCTGATGCACATAAAATATTTTCCTGATGTAAACCTTTATTATTTTAATGAATAACAAAAAGGTAGGTTTTTTTGATGGCTGGAAAATAGGCTTAGTTAGAGAATATGGTAGCCAATGCAATGCAGCAATATTTCGTTCAAACTGTTAGATTAGCAAAGTTGTAATAATTTATATTACCAAAATAAGCTCCACTACTTTCCATTCTTTGATAGTCTGCCATAGTAGGAGAAAGTGAGGACTGCAGATGCTGGAGATCAGAGCTGAAAATGTGTTGCTGGAAAAGCGCAGCAGATCAGGCAGCATTCAAGGAACAGGAGAATCGACGTTTCGGGCATAAGCCCTTCTTCAGAGCTTATGCCCGAAACGTCGATTCTCCTGTTCCTTGGATGCTGCCTGACTTGCTGCGCTTTTCCAGCAACACATTTTCAGTCTGCCATAGTAGGTAGGATATATTCAATATGCACGAAAATGGAGCTTATAATAGATAATTATTCTTGGAAGTACTGGAATAAGGTCAATTTTCAAAATGCAACAGTATATAAAGGTTCTCATTTCTTTTGCATAGAGTCATACCTCTGTATAGGAGACTATTACTCATCTTCACTGTTCTACCTCCAGCCAGAACCCAGCCTCTGGCTTCCTACCACTTTTTGATCTTTTTATATAGAATTTCTAAAGTGACTTCATCTGTCTCATTTTCACTGTACCCATCACTTTCTCCAATCTGTCTGCCTTTGGATGTACTACACTCTATATTTTCATGCCCAACCCCAATATTGTCACCAGACATGCTGAAATGATGGCACTGTTGTTTGGTATGTTGACCTTGAATTAGCAGAGGCCAAATTTCAACTCTCTGATACTTCCTCCTAATTCTATACTGAATCATGACTCCCACCACAATCAAGACATTACTTCCAAAGTTGCCACTGGATGAAACTCCCTGAGAGGTCTCCTAACCAAAACCTTGACCCTCATAGCTCCTAAATCCAAATAGTTACTTTCTATTTCCTTCCATCTGCCAAGGTCCACAGACAGGACTGTCCTGATAAACAATAACAATACATAAATTGCTGGAAAAGCTCAGCAGGTCTGGCAGTGTCTGTGGAGAGAAATTCAAGTTAACATTTCGGATCGAGTGACCCTTCCTCAGAAGCATGTATCTTGCTGCACTGAACTGATCTTTTTCCTATCTCAACACGTTTTTTCAGCTCATCCAGTAGCTTCTCATTTTCATCCAGGCACCTCCCACCACTTTAACTGATCACAATTTCTTGACCTTCCATGTTTAAGTTTCACCATGGACATTAACTCTCTAACCCCCATTCCTCAACAGATTGGCCTCCACATTTTCCTTGAATAGAGTTCAACAATTTCAGTCTGTGCTCGAATGAACTTGTTCTCACATTGAACAAACTTTCCTATAATTCCACCAATTCCTCCAAATTAGAGGTGCTGCTACAGGAACAGAGTACCGTAAGTACTAGTTAAACCCACCTTTGTGTGCAATATGTGGAGCATTCCCTGTTTTACTCTGTCTTATTCAGAATCCCTCTCGCACCTCTTATTCCAGCAATTGCTGTGACAGTAGTAATGTGGTAGAACTGATAGTCCAGAGATCTGTGTAATACCCAACTAAGAGTTCAAATCTCACACAGCAACCAATCCAATTAATAAATGAATATGAAACTGAAAGCAAATCTCAGTAATAGTGCCATGAAACTACCATTGATTGCTATAAAATTCCATTGGTTTAACTAATGCCTTTTAGGTAAGAAAATCTGCTGTGCTTACCTGGCCTACATGTGACTTCAGACCCATTACACTGTGGTCCACTGTTAACTGCCCTTTGAAATGATGGAGACAACCTCAGCTACAATAAATCATTACAATAAAGTCACAGTGGAATAAAACTGGGCCAAGCACCTTTTGTTGACAATTAAAAATGCCTTCTCACAGACATCTGAGGGTTTGAGCCAAATTTAGGACTACTGCCCTACAGCTGAGTATTACAACAGCCTAAGGCATTCATACAAATAGAATCATAACTTACAAAAAAAATGTTACAGACATCGCTGTCAATATCCCTTCAGTGTTCTGATGTCCTGGAAACCGTCGACGTTAACTTCAAACACCATTAAGTCTTGTTGTATCAGGTTACATGTGGGCAAGAAATCTTCCTGTGGGTTACCATGTACCACCTTCCCTCATTTGGTGAACTATTACTCACCCGTGTTGAACATCCTTAGAAGAAGCACCAACAGCGGAAATATAGGAATTAGGAATAGGAATGGGCAATTCACCCCTTTTGAGCTCACTTCATCATTCAGGGAAATTGCAGCTACTCTAATTTTTACCTTAACCCCATTCTCCTGTCAGGCACTCCCATAATCTTTGACTCTCTTGTCCAACAAAAGCCATTTATCTTTGCCTTGGTTGTTGGAGGTCAGGGCTAAAAATATTGCTTCAGGAGTTTGTCATCTCTTCAGCTGCTTCGTTAATGATCTTCCCTCCATCATAATCATTTGTCAATGATTGCACAATATTTAGTATCATTTGCAACTCCTCAGATACTGAGGCTGTCAGTTTTAATATGCAGCAATCATATTTGGGCTGATAACAGACAAGTAATATTGGTGCTACACAAGTACCAGACAATGACTATCTCCAATGATCTAATGATTTCCCCTTGACTTTCAAAGGAATTGCATTCTGAACTCTCTACTATCAACATTTTTGGGGTTTCTATTGATCCAAAACTGGACAAGCCATATAAATAGTGTGACTACAAGGATAGGTCAGAGAAATTAAATTCTGAAGTGTGTACCTCACCTCCTATCATCTCACTACCTGTCCATTTTGCAGCTTAACATTATCCAGAACAAAGTAGCCTATTTGATCAGTGCTCCTTTTGCAAAGTTAAACACACAGACCATACACAGCCAATGTACAGGGCAGTAGTATATAAGATGCATTGCATCAATTCCCAAAGTTGGCTTGACAGCACCATCTATATGTGTGATGTTTATCACTATGGCTATAATTTATCACTAAGGCAGACACATATGAACATCAAACCATGCTGGTTCTCCTCATAGCCGCATAGCTTCATGACTTGTAATTTATCATCATTCGTTCACTGTCAATAGATCAAAATCCTGGTACTCCAAATGGTTAACAGCACTGTGGTTCAAGAAAGTGCCTTATTGCCACTTTCTCTTTGGGAATTAGAAATGGGCGATACATTTTGGCCTGACCAGCTCTGCCCACATCCCGTGATGGAATGAAAAATAAAATTGTTTCATGTTGTCAGTTTGAACTGTAAAATTAACCAATATTTTCTTGTTCAATTACCTGGAATAGATAGGTTCCTAAAGAGAAAATATTTGCAGGCCTACAAGGGAGTGTGACTGGCTGAGTTGCTGTTGCAGAGAATTGTAACATTGGCATGATGGGCCACATGTTTCCCTTTGTACTTGGCCATTCTTTTGCTTTCACATAAGCTATTTGTGACTACTCAGTTCCCTTCCTCAACTTCTCTGGCTCCATATTCACAATAAACTCACGGATTGTAAAATTAACATTGGCAACAAATCCTCATATCCTGTTACTTGTAAAGATTCTATGATTTCTTACTACCGTGACTAACCTTTGCAATAAGAATCCTGAGCTCATCCTTGGAAACCATTTCCACCTTTTCTACTTTTTCGGAAGAATGGGAATCTCAGCATAACCATATTCAAATTATCCTGAGATAAAATCAGACACTTAGACTATGCAATGCTTGGCCAGTTGCACCTAATTTTCTATTGCTACTATTTGAGGAGAGTAGTTAGCACACTATTTTTAAACCAGGTAAAGCTTCTAAAACAAGAGCAGGATGAATTTCAGATGAAGACATTAGGCATTCTTAGATATCATTTCACATTTTGAGTGCTGAGACTTTAAGTCAGATGGAATTTTTATATGTCCCTAGGCACTTTTCAGACAAATCAGAAATGGTCATTTCGACAATTAAATGCACAGAAGCACCCCCCTTTTCATATTTTTATTATATTTCATAGTCATAATTATTTAAATAATTGTACTAATTAATCTTATAAAATTCCCAGTTTCTATTTTGTTTCATTGATACTGTAAATGTCCTTATCGTACAATTATCAACAAGGTGCAATGTGCCCTTTCCTCATGATTTGTTTTTAAAGTACTTGACCCTCTATGATTGGTCGTTAACACTCTAGCATAATTTGCCATGCTTTGAGCATTACAACATACCTGGGTGCCAAGTCCTGTGTGGCTGTTAGTGGGTCTAAAGGATGCTGGTTAAATCAGGTCTGGCATTATCCATTCCCATGGGCATGTTAAACTGCAGTGCACTGCAGCCGTCTCAGTTTCAGTGATGCAAGCTACAGCTCATTTACATTTTGCTGTTTTGAGATCTTGCTTCAGGCCTGTCTCAGCAGTGAATGGTGGGCTGCAGAAGGTGGTTTGTGGCTGCCAATATGAATGTGCCAGAATCAAGCTGCTTCACTAATCAGCTGTGCTGTGCCAAATTTGAAATCCTATCTGGACATGGTGCAGAAGAGTTATTTTGAAAACAGTACATAGCAAGAAACAGATTTGTGCAAAAATCTATACTTGCCTGATACTCAGTAATCTTGGAGAAATGTTAGTCTTTATTCAATGAGCTACTAGTGACCCCTATGGGCAGGTTTTCCTATTGTATTTCTTTCTACCTTAGATTGAAAGCAAATTATGGGAAATATATTTTAAAAATTTTATAGATTATTTTACTGTTTTATGAAAACATGAGGCATGGATTAAACCAACCAGTGAATGATATAATACTGAATTTCACAAATCATTAGGATCGACAATTTTTATAGTATTTTATTTCAAACCCATGAACAGCCACTAAAGTCTTGAATTAACTATTAATAATATTAGCCAGCAAATTCCTCAACTGTTCACATAACATTCCTCTGTGCGTTATTTGGAAATATACTTTAACTAATTTAAATTGAATGATGTTACAGCAGTACTGAAAAAGGAAGTAAATGTAAAATGAATATGCTAAATGGTAATCTGTCATTAATCATCAACAACCTAACATTTCTATGTCTTTTTTTTTGAAATTCAAAGAAACAAAATGGTAAGACTTTGCAATAATTCATCAACTCAAACAGATTTAATGCACAATTCTGCTTTTTTCCGGTTGTCAATTAGGCAATGAAAATCAATAGAGCAAACCAGACTTGTGCCTCAAAAAACATCATTAGGTTACACAAAAATTCCTATGACTGCTTGAAAACAAGGATTCAGACTGGAAAAAATGTTAGAGATAAGTAGTTGATTTCATGTTAATAAATGTTTATAACTGGACAAACATTTCTTGTGCAGTACAGATAATACTGGGAATGATAATTAAGTTCAGCACAATTAGCTAACCTATGCTAGTTTATAACAGAGTTAAGGCAGAAAACGTGAGTTTGTTTGATTGAAGAGTTTCACTAAGTAGGGATCATTGTATCATCTGCAAAAATGAAGTACTTTTATAAACGCTCATTAAAAAAAACAATTGTGTCCAAAGGGTCATATGAACAGCATATGGTAAAACTAAGCCAAAATAGCTATGTTGTCTTGACTAAAACCAAACTACTCATCTGGAAGCATATTAAACAATTGTAAAATAAATCACACTAAAAATAATAGGATAAGTGTCAATCTCAGCTGTGGCAACAAAATCTGTCATGAGATTAGTTAACAGTGGAATAAAGAAGATGATAGTTGATAGGCGTTGTAAAGATGTCAAGTTCCTTTTCCTTTTCAGCTTTTTAAGATGTCATAGGGCCATTACGAAATATATAGAGCCTTTGATGGATTTTGAAAGACTGATTTGAGTGGCCAAGATGTGGCTGAGGCTTTAAATAGCTACTTTGTACCAGTCTTCAGTGCTGATGTTGAATTATCAGTTCAGCAGCATACAGTTGTGCTAAAATTGAATGTGCTATAATGAATGCCCCTTGCTAGAATTAGAGCTCTTAAAGCAAATTAAGCGGTTGGTTCTGATTGTATTCATCCAAGAACGCCGTATGAAATACAGGCCATATTATGAAAAGTATAGCCGATAATCGTAATAACTCAGTGATGTTTGGAATATTTCCCACACATGGAAAGGGTCATTTATTATTTTAAAACTGCAAGTCCAGGCTAGGAAATTATAGGATAATTTGTCTATCCAGTTAAAAGTTAGTTATTACATGCTCATGTTCAAAAGGGATAAAATATGAGGGTTGGGTGGTAAGGGGTAATTTGAGTGGGGCAGTTTCTTTCAGATTACGAATAATTACATAGCCCAGTTGGGCCGAAAGGCATGTTTGAATGCTGCAGACTACATGCAATTCAGCATTTACTCAATCACATGTTTGGTTATTCTTAGGAAAGAGCAGTCTGCTGTTTGGGAATTGCAACATGACTTCAAGTGAATTTTGTGAGGAGCTTAGTTGTTGCATGATGTCAGTCCAGTTGATGATATTATAAAAATTAAAGGTTGTATTTTATAGTTGTGGAAAATCAGTTTTGGTAAATTGGTTGTATTCTCAAAGCTGTCACTTTTCCATGGGAACCAGACCCAACTGGATAAATACTGAATCAGTTGCTTTTCAAAAACACTTTGCATGATCTGGATGATTGTGTTCGGGACAAGTTCTCAGAAGATAGGAATGTGTAAAGATTAATACTTTTGATGAAAGAAAAATTGTAGAAGACTTAAATGCAATGAGAAAATTGGTCAATGTTTGGGAAGACATTTCCAAATATATCCAAGTGCAGAATGATGCAAATGGATAAGATCCATTCCCGGGAATGTACACACCATGCAAGGTTGCGTATTTAAAAATGTCATGTAAGAAAAGGGCCAAAGAGTAAATATTTATGATTCCATGACCAGTATCATGAAGATTGAGGAAAGATGTTATTCAGAATTCTAGTTAAAGCAAATAGGTATCAAACTTGCCTTTCAATAAAACAATATGTTTCTTATTCTATCCTTCATATGGTCAGAGATAATGAAGAAAAGTTCAGAGGAAGGCGATTCAATTACTCCCTAGTTAAATGGCCCTTAATTATCAGAGCAGGTTTGGAGAACTAAGGACTTGTATTGTGGAAAAGTGGAGATTTTGAGGGATATGATTGAAGTCTTTATAATTATGAAAGGATTAGAACCCATTCACTTGAAGAGGTTATTGAAACTAAATCGACACAGGATTAGGGGAGCAACAATGCAAGTTCCAAAAGCATAGAATAAAGCTAGATGCAAACAAAAATTCAGTTTTTTCAGAAATTAGTGTTAATTCTGTAATAAATGCAGAAAGTGACTGTGGATTTACGACAAGTGTAACCAAACAGCGATAAGTAATTTGCTTATAGCATTATAAATTTTGAGTTTCAGAGAGCAGGTAGTTAATGGGGACGAGTGACATCTGTCAACTATAGTTTCTTGGACTATGATTCTCTTTGCATTGGACAAAGAATTTGCCATTTTTCTTCCATACGTTAACAAATTAACTGGAGGCTGAGTAATGGAGCAGCACAGGTTGCACCATGCAAGGTGGCACACGTGAAAATCGTTTCCTGTAATGTTTCATGTGTTCATCGAAGCAATAGGGGATGTTTTCTGGATCTGGTTATATTTGACATTTAATCATTTAATAACTCAAAGAAAGTCTTAACTTGATTTGGTTTGCTCCCTAAATCAACAATTCATGACAAGAGATGATTCTTAATTGCATAGAAACATAGAAAATAGGAGTAGGCCACTTAAGCCTGCTCCACCTCCACCTCAGTATACTATTCCCACTTTCTCACCATGTCCTTTGATTCCTTTAGCCCTATGAATTATTTCCAACTCCTTCGTGAAAACATTCACTATTTTGGTCTCAACTGCTTTCTGTGGCAGATAATTCCACAGGCTCACCACTCTCTGGAAGTTCTCCTCATCTCAATCCTAAATTGCCCATCTATACACCTGAACTGTGACCCCAAGTTCTGGACTCCCCAGTCATCAGGAACACTCTTTCTGTCTTTCCCTATGTTCTGAATGGATGCTCTCACCTCCCAAACAGAGGCTCTGGGGAAAAATTGCATATAAGCACCAGGATAGGTTAACTGAGCAGAAGAGAATCAAGCTATTTCTCAAGGAAATTTCTTCAGTATTTCTGTTGATTATTAAATGCAAGTGTAATTGTAATGTTTGATAAATTTGTTCATTGTTCTGAATTTGTGCTTTCAATGGTGTTGGTATTATAAAGCCTGTGTCTTTTTATTTTCTGTACTGTGGACTAAAATAGAAAGATGAATGTTTTGATGCTAGTGGAGAGAATTCCTACGCTTTTAGAAATACGTTGCTGTGAGATTGTTCCTCAATCTTCTCAATATCAGTGAATATAGTTCTAATTGATAGTGTCTCTTCATAGACCAGTCCTACCATCCCAGGAATCAGTCTGGTGAACCTTCATTGCACTCCTTCCTTCGCTAGAACATCTTTCTGCAAGTAAAGAAACCAAATCTGCACACAACACTTCAGGTCTGGTCTCATCAAGGCCATGTACAATTGCAGCAAGCCATCCCTGCAACTTTTAAACCTTTTCTTTGCATCGGGAGATTCAATATAAAGTGTTAATTATAACATGGCAAACTATGGAAGGTAGAATCTGTATTAATTATAAGGATGCACTAATCATTGATAAGTGATTAGGCCCCAACGATGAAAAGTCCAAGATTTCATCACAAGTGAAATAAATGATGCATCTTATGTTTTGACATTGAGCAATGTTTATCGTTTGTAATAGGCTATATGCATTCAGCTACCATAAAGAGCCATTGAAGTGTTCTCAATCGATGCTCAGCAGCCTCTAACCTCCCAAACAGAGGTTCCAGGGAAAAATTGTTGATACGCACAAGGATAAGTTAACTAAGCAGAAAAGAATGAAGCTTTTTCTCAAGGAAATTCCTTCAATATTTCTGTTGATTATTAAATGCAAGTGGAATTGTAATGTTTGATAAATTTGTTTGTTTTTTCTGAATTTGATGTTTCCAGTGGTGTTGGTATTACAAAGCCTATGTCTTTTTATTTTCTGTATCATGGACTAAAATGGAAAAATAAATGTTTTGATGCTAATGGAGGGACTTCCTATACTTTTAGAAATAAGCTATTGAAACTTATTGTGTGCGGTGCTTACTATGGACTGGCGCCATTGAACTATGTTTCTCAGGTTTTTTTTCCATCAATGCATCAATGGTTTTGTTTTGTTTATCTGCTCCTGTCTGTAGTGTGTGGAAGGGTTAGAGAAATAAATTAATTGTGAAGCCATATGTTGATAGTTCATAGATGTTTGCTGTTTTGAAGAAAGTCAAAAATAGAACAGGAGCAGCAAAACCTTTCCCACAAATTAGAATTCAGTTTTCTGTGGGAAAACTAAGCAAATGATTTTCAAAAATCAACCAGCAGGTCCAAAAGACAAGACAGCTTTGAACCCACTCTTGAAAGAGTGCGGTCGTCTGCTGCTGTAAACATCCTCTTAGCATGAGTCACAGAAAATGGGACACTTTATCTATCTATTTTAGTCATTAGTTACTTTCTTCCAGTGCTTGCTCTGGATAATGAAGGGCTTATGCCCAAAACGTTGACTCTCCTGCTCCTCGGATGCTGCCTGACCTGCAATGCTTTTTCCAGAGCCACACTTTTCAACTCTTGCTTTGGATACCAACGGAGCAGTCTACCTCTTGTACATTATGGTGCCCAAGTTCATGGGTGTGCCATCTACTGCTCTGAATGCAAAACACACCTTTTGTATTTCATGCATGGTGAGTCAAACGTTAAATTTTGAGGTCGCCATATTTTTACCTTAGTCAGAGATTATCTGATAAATTTTCTGTAGTATGCCCACTAAAAGATGGCCCTGATTTATTTCATGTAAATGTTGGAAGAACACACAGAGAAACAATTTTATTAATAAAGCATACTCTAGAGGCATGCGATAAGTGAACTTTACTTTGTATCATTACTGGTTAAATGTTTTACTAATGCTCAATGGAGTTAAATTAATTGCTGAGCTATTAGAGATGTTACTAATTAAGAACAAAAAGCAAGGATATAAGACAGTTGCTAATTATGTTAAAGTTTTCACTTCGTGACTGGAGTCTGAAATTATTAGAGAAAATTCCTTTTTTATCGGTAAACAGTAAAGTGTTACAGTAAATGAGTTTGGTCAGTTCACAGTAAACAATGGCATGTAACTCAGCACTTTATTAAATTTTCATTCATTGTCACCAAATTAGCAGTTTCATTATGAGTGTCAATAAAAAGGTGAATGTGGGAGATGACACTGAGGCGCATTGTTGAATCTGGTGGAGAACCTCATTAGATCACCTACAATATATTTGATCCTGATGTGGATTTCTGCCCTTTTATGTGGTCAGTCCAATGTCTCACTTCACCTGTGCACATTCACGATAAAGTTTATCAATATATTCAGTGTTTTGCTGCATGGACCATGTGTTGGTCAATATCTCAATTCTGAATTTCTCAGCATCCATTTAAATCTCTCCATGAACATGTCAGCCATGATCAAATGATGGAGCAGACTTAATGGGCCGAATGGCCTTATTCTGTTTCTGTATTTTATTAACTTATGATCCTATGTCCCTCCTTATTTCCGTAACTATTTTTCAATCATGATAATCCTATGAATTATTTGTGCTTCTCCAAATTTGTTGTCTTGTACGTCCTCATTGTAATCTTTCTATGATCAGAAACAATAATGTCAGCTGCCTTTGTCTTAAATTCTGAAACTCACTTTAAAAATTCTCTGGCTCTTTATTATATTCTCTCTCTCTTCCGTTACAACACTCCTTTATTATTACTACTTTAATAAATCTTGTGATTATCAGACCTGTGATCTCTTTAAATGTCTGGGTACCATTTTGTTCGATGATCCCCTTGCCCCCGCTTCCCTTCTGAAATGCCTTGGTGTCCTGAAGCTTATTGTTTGATAAAATAGTATATACATTTGCTGTAATCACATTGTTATGGCGAAGGAATAGTTGCTGGTGAATTAGGAGCCAAGGATGGAAAGTCTTCTTCCAGTGTTACTAACCTGTTAAAGGACGAGTTGTACGAACAATGTGGCCTGAAATTTTGCCATAAAATGTCAGTTTATTTCAGATCCTATGCTACCTTTACAGACATACCTAATCAAGAAGAACCTCGTCAGATGACAAGCTCAAAAGTTATTGACATATGCATCAAAAAAAATGTTCAATAAAAGGAAGACACACTCTCAATGTCATTGGATGCGTGCTTGGTTGCTTAGCAACCTGCGGGCAGCAACTCAACATCTGCAAGTTCAAAACAGCTTCATCCATTTAGCATGGAGCAGGAGGTGGAGGGAGATGATTTAAATGCACGAATATAAATAAATTACATGACTGAGGAAGGAACAGAATAGCTAGTCTATTCATAAAAAAATTGAAACATTTATAGTGACATGCTTATGCTGTTCAAATGTGCAGAGTTTGATTATATGTCAGGAATTGCAGAGACAACAAACATCAACAGCAATGAAATACCATATTAAATAGAAAAAAGAACGTTCATTTGTTTGCAAATTATTTCCTATCTAGTTTTTAATTGTGTTTCCAGCAACACATGCCATTAATGGTTGAAAGGATAAATTGGAACTCTGGCCCATACATCTGTAACCATGTGGTCCTGTGCAGTAAAAGGTTAACTATACCTTGACTCCAAGAATAGCTACTGAGCAGCTTATAAGAAAATGGAGCCTGAGTCCGTAGGGTTCCATAAGATAACCCTTCTTGCCACTCATTGTACACAGTTATTTTCAATAAGGCTATTAATGTTTACTCACTTAAGTGTAGACCTGGTCTTGATACATGGTAACAATGGTGGCCAGACCTATGGAACCTGAAACAAGTGGCAAGGAATAACTGAAGTGGAGTTCAGAAACAGTACAGAATTAAGAATGAGGGACAAGGTCAAACCAGCACTCTGTCCACAGAGGTGGGGAAAAAACCTGAAGAGAAGCTCAGTAACAAGAGTGAGCAGCAGGTGATAGAAATATGTCCAACTAAGCACCAGACAGTGTAGAGGTAAAGCTGACAAAGTGCAGGGAGCATGCAAATGGCAAGAAAATTTGTCGGCCATAAAGAGTAATAGATTATATAAATCATCAGTTTTTACAGAGAGGAAACATTATACAAAAGAAGAAAGCCTGAAGGGCGAGATGTGTAATGCTAGAATTATAGAAGGAGCCTTGCCTTTATCAAACCTGTTAGATCATACAGAGGACTCTGACCAGACAGTATATTTGTAACAACTGGTACTGGTGGTTTAGAACTTCTATAGTCAAAAGAAGACCTGACATTATTAAAAGCAATACTGTCCACCAGACAAACTTTACAAGGGCTTAGCAAGTTTTACAGAGGTTAGACCACTGACTCTGACTTGGTCCTCATTATTAATCAGAATGCTGCCAGTTTCCCAGTGAGACACTAACCATGATGGAAGATACCATTGATCGTCATACACATTGTGGTGGGAAAGCTCTGCATCAGTTAGCAATGTTGAATTACATACATGCCATAAGATAAGCAATTTTCATGTGGTTTGCTGAAGCAGCAATAGGTGAATTCAACCAACAGCATCAAAGTTTAATATCGGATACTCTGATCTGCAACTGTCCAAGAACTAAATGCTATCCACGATGAAGAAACCTTTTTTCATGGGATGTGATAGATTCACAAGATGATTTCTAACATGCAGAAGTCATGGCTAATGGAGAAAAAAATTCCAATTTTAAGCAGGTTACATGGCAAAGCATATTCATTTTTCTAATTCCATGTCAAGGCTGAAAGTATTATTTCTCCAGCTGCCTTCCATTAAACTCAAGTTGCAAGATGAATCACAGTAAGAGCATAAAGTCAGATGCAAGTTATGCTGCAGTGGAGTGGGAGATAGATTATTGATAGGCTATATGTCATTCTTCAATCAGCACTGTTCATTATGATACAGAGCTACATATGTAGCTTTCAAGCAAAATGTTAAAGGTTCAAACTTTAGAGCTCCTAGAAATGTGGAAAAGCTTCCTTGGGAAAGCTTCAAGTCGAACATCAGCATGAGGTGAAGTAGATTAAAAATTAACACGAGTTTGAGAAGTCTAGCTACCTGAAAGAGACTGCTAAGATGAACCCACAGCTACTAGAAGTCATACAGTGCTATCAAGATTCAGAGACTGAAAAAGAAGAGTTAGAGAAGATTTGTACAATTCTTATGCAGAGACAGAAGATCGTTGAATCTCTACAGTGAGGAAGCAAGCCATTCAGCCCATCAAGACAACACTGACTTTCCAAATAGCATTCACCCAGTTCTATCCCTGCATTTCCCTTGGCTAATCTACCTAGCTTCCACATGACTAGACACAATGGGTAATTTAGCACAGCCAATCCACCCAACCTACACACCTTTGGACTGTGGGAGGGAGACAAAGGAAGAATGTGCAAACTCCACACAGCCTGATGTTGTGAAGTAGCATTGCTAACCACTGAGCTACTGTGCTTAGCCAGCTAAGCTACTGGCAAAACAAAGTGGTACTTTGATGGGAATAAAAGTCTTACTGAAATGTTCAAAGCTCAAAGATCATTGTGACATATTAGGTCAGGAAAGCTTGCTGCAATAATCAATCATTTGATAAATTGACTTTTGAGAGGCAGTAAATAAATCTTTGTTTAAGTTTGCCAAAGACTATCAAAGAGCAGCATATTCTTACAAACGATGGAGTTTATCTATAGAATCATAACATTATTCCGAAAAAATGATTAGACATAAAGGAACAGAAAAATCCATAATATAAGCATTCAACATCTAGCCAGTTCAAATTTTTGGTTGAGGGAAAACTAATGTGGTTCCAGTGTTCCCCAAGGTTGGGGGAGATAAACCAGGGAAGTACTGACCAATGAGTCTCATTTCTGTTCTAGGAGAACTATTTGACAAAATTTTGAGGCAGAGAATTAAATTCTGCTTGGAGACACAAGGTTTGATCAGGGATAGTCAGCATGACTTGCTCAAATTTGATTAGAAGTTTTGAGGAGATGACTAAGTGTTCAGATGAGGGTAGTGCAGTTTATGTAGTTTATATGGATTTCAGCAAAGCCTTTGACAGGTTTGTACAGGGGAGACTTTTAAGGTAAAAACACATGGGATCAAGGATAATTTGGCAAGATAGATCCAAAAGTGGCTTAATGGCAGGAGACAGTGGGTGGTGATACATGGCTGATTGCGTGACTGGAGGCCAGTGTCCAGTAGCATACCACAGGGATTAGACCTGTGTCCTTCATTGTTTGTCATATATATAATAACATGTGGTGGTATAATAAGTACATTTGTGGATGACACGAAGGCTGGATGGATGTTTGACAATGAGGATGAAGATCTGAGATTGCAGGAGGATACAGGTGAATTGGTGAGATGGTAGCTCAGTGACAAATGGAATTTAATACTGATAAGTGTGAAGTGATACACTTTAGAAGATGTAACAGGACAAGGGAATACACAATGAATGACAGTACACTAGGAAACTCAGTGATCTTGAGGCGCTTGTTCACAGATCCCTGAAGGCAGCAAGACAGGTTAATAAGGTAATTAAGAAGACACACAGGAGACTTGTCTTTATCAGTCATAATATAGATAATAAGGACGGGGTGGGGAGGGAAGTGGGGGGTTATGTTGGAGCAGTCAGGACTTTGGTTAGTCCACAGCTGGAATATTGTGTGCAGTTCTAGTCACTGCACTATAGGAAGAATGTATTTGCAGAGGACATTCACCAAGGTGTTGCATGGGATGGAGTATTTTAACTGTGAACAAAGGCTGGATAAGTTTGGGGTTTTTTTAAGATAGAAAAGGCTGAGAGGGGATTTGCTGGATTATACTGAGATCAACTATGTGTTGAACGACAGGAGATGGAAAAGATACAAAATGAATATTTCATTTCAGTATTTATTGTGGAGAGAATTATGGAAGCTAGGGAATTCAGGGAAATAAATGTTGATGTTTTGAAATGGTTCACATTATAGAAGAGGAGATTCTGGAGGTCTTAAAGGACCTGTTTCCCAGTGTTTCCCAGGACATTGTGGAAAGCTAGGGAAGAAATTGGTAGAATTATAGGCCTAACATACGATGAACAGCTGAGGATCCTGGGATTGTATTCATTAGAGTTTAGAAGGTTGAGGGGAGGTCTAATAGAAACTTAAAAATAATGTATGGCTTAGAAAGGGTGGACACTGGGAATTTGTTTCCATTAGGCGGGGATACTAAGACCCATAGGCATAGCCTTAGAATTAGAGGGGGTCAGCCACAGAGTGGTGGGCCTGTGGAATTCATTGTCATGAGCACAGTGGAGGCCAGGACTTTGAATGTCTTCAAGGCAGAGATTGATAAATTCTTGATCTCGCAATGAATTAAGGGCTAGGGTAAATGGAGTTGAAATGCCCTTCAACCATGATTGAATGGCAAAGTGAACTCGATAGGCTGAATGGCCTCACTTCCACCTCTATGTCTTTTGGTCTTATGGCCTTAAATTGTGGGGCCCCTAGCAGAGATATTTTTATCATCTACAGCCATGGCTGAGGTGCTAGAAGGCTGGAGGATGGCAAATGTTATACATTTACTTAAAAAAGGCTGCAAAGTGAAGCTGGGCAACTGTAGACTGGTGAAGTTGACGTCAGTGATTTGATGGGAAGAGACAGACAGTGGTGGTGGCGGAAGACTGTTTTTTTTTGGAGTGGAGGCCTGTGACCGGCAGTGTGCACAGGGATTGGTGCTGAATCCACAGTTGATTGTCATTTATATGAACAATTTGTATGAGACTACAGGAAGCATGGTTAGTAAGTTTGTGGATGCCACCAGCATTGGTGGTGTAGTAGGCAGTGAAGAAGGTGATTTCAGAGCTCAAAGGGATACAATGGGCTAAGAAATAGTAGATGGAGTTTAATTTAGATAAATGTGGGGTGTTGCATTTTGAAAAAATGAACAAGAGCAGGAGTTACATAGTTAATGGTAGGATCTTGGGTAGTGTTGTTGAATAGAGAGACCGAAGGGTTCAGGTACATAGTTCCTTGAAAATTGCATCACAGGTAGAGAGGGTGAAGAATGTAGACAGGGTAAAGAATGCATTTGGCAGTGCTCTGAGCTTTGAGTATAGGAGTTGGGACATTTTGTTGTGGTTGAACAGCATATTGGTGAGGCCACATTTGGAGCACTGTGTGCAGTTATGGTTGGCCTGCTATATACTGGAAAGAGTGCAGAGATGATTTACAGGGATGTTGCTGGGACTGGAGCATTTGAGGTATAAAGACAGGCTGGATAGGCTGGGACTGTTTTCACTGGAACATGGGAGGTTGAGGGATGACCTTATAGATATTTATAAAATCATGAAGGGCATAGATAAAGTGAATAGTAGAAGTCTTTTCTCTACAGTAGGGGAATTCAAAAGTAGTGGGCTTAGGTTTAAGGTGAGAGGGGAAAGATTTAAAAGGGACCTGAGGTGCAACATTTTCACACAGAAGGTGGTGCCCATATGGAATGAACTGCCAGGGGAAGTGGTAGATGCAGGTACAGTTACAACATTTAAAAGACATTTGGATAGGTACATGAGTAGGAAAGGTTTATAGGTATATGAGCCAAATGCCAACAAATGGGACTAGCTTAGTTTGAGAAATCTGGTCAGCATGGACAAGTTGGATCGAAGGATCTGTTTCGTGCCGTATGACTCAATAAAATTATAAGGGAAATGGAAAGGGTAGATAGAAAACAACATTGTCAGAAGTGGGGATTGAGAGATTAAACATTTTGGAGGTGCAGGAGAGTGAATACTTTTAGAGGTTTGTTTACAGATAAATTACGCTCATGTCTAAAATTGACCATGGTGACATATAATACCAAACAGAAGAAAAAAGATTACTCCAAGATCTTTGACTCAAAGCTTTTTCATGATTTCTGATCCAACAACAGCATAAGGAGAGAGCTATGTCAGTATTTCTGAAGAAAACTATATGTCACTTTTGCACTGGAACTGTTGTACAGGTAAATTTCCTGCGCCCAAGTTAGATTGAAATTTGAATTAGCTCATTAATGTATCTTCACCTGGCCCATGCAAAAGGACCAGAGACATCAGGTTGCCTGTACTTACATTGGCTCTGAATGAAAAGGCACAAAACATGACTACCTCATTTAAATTCCATGGAGCTGAGATTATTCAGCTTTGACTAAGGTCTCAAATATTATCTGAGGTTTTTTATTCGTGTTTTTTTTAAATTTTCTGTTTCGGGCCCACGCAATATTTTATATTTCTTTGAATGTATTATGATGAGATCTGTAACCTCAAAAAGGGTATAAGTTTTCACAAATGCATTTTTTCTAAACTTGCACGAATGATGACCTAGTACCTTCAAATTGATGTTTCCAGTATACAACAGTAAAACAGCAAACCAACATATATTCCAAGATTCCTAATGGTTGTGTTAAATTTAGTCTAGCTTCCTGTCAGTTTTAACAAAGATCCAAGAACATATCTGATAGCAATATTTGTACAAATTCTGTAGGATTGTAACATCTGGGTTACTGATTTAAGAAAATTCATTAAAAATGAATACTAAAAAACAACTTTTTAAAAACCTTGACACTTTTTAAAAGAGATGTACCCTTGTCGTTATATTTTCAGTTCACGACATCTTGAATAAAAATGAACAATATAATTCAACAAAATGAGATGTAATGGCACATTTGCATGCAGGTGATTTTTACCCAAATGGAATAAAAATTGTCTATTTTTTTCTCTCCAGATGGGGAAAGCTCAGAAAATGAAGAATCTGAAATCATGGATGATGAAAGAGCTAATAACTTGAATAGTGAACAGATAATAACTGTGATGGTGCAGATCCTCACATACATATATGGCCCTGCCTCTGGCAGTAATCCTGGCTTTAGGGATCTGAAATTTCCTAAAGATGTATTAGTGTCTCATACACATGTGCTCTTGTGCACTCTTAATCCCTTTCACCAGCTTCTTAGCTAGTTTCTTTGTATTTAAATTTTTTCCCTCTGACCAGCTAAATCCCTTTGGATGAAGTGACAGGAGCTTTTCAGCACTCAGGGCTGGGTGACAGCTGGTGTGGAGTTTCTAAAAGACTGCAAAGTGTTCCTTGCTAGCTGCCTTCAAGAACGGTGTCAGCCACCAGCTGAGCGATTTGTTAGTTTCTTCCCTCAGGCGGCAGTCAATCGAAGCGACTCACATCACGCTCTGAAGTATGATCATGGTTGTCCATACAGATATATAAAAAAACTTAAGAAAGGGGAAGAGGTTTCAACAATTCCATATTGCAATTAAATTCAAGGAAACAATTTTGACTAAAAATGGACTCCAGCTTTACTAATCTTGAATGATAACGTATTTTCTTCATGTTAACTTTAAAGTATAATTGCTCTTTGCAGACCGAATATTATAAGGGAATGATGTGTATCCTTTCCTGATGTTGCTGTGAATTTACTCAGTGAGTACTAAATCCTTTTGGACAAAAGTGGGCCATGCTTCAGTCTGCACTTATTAAATTGTTCTTAGCAGAACAGCAGTGTGGTGCTACAATTGATTTTAGTGTTCCTGAACCATAAACTCTATAAAAGCCAGAACTTAAATTATAGACAATCGGATAAGCTACAGGTGAGTGATGAGTGCTCAGGAATAGCACATTAGTGAGGAATCAATAAATGGGAGGACATAAAGCGAAATAATTGGTAAGAAAAATAGAAAACATGTTGAATGCAAATTGAATACAAATTTTAAAACTATCTCACAAGCTGATTAAGGTACTTTTGTCACTTTGATTTCCATATAATTTAAATAGCTAATTATTCAAATTCTAGATCGTTTTATGAGTTACTGTGGTTAACTGGAACAAAATCCAATAAAATACCAAAATGTTTATGTTGAACGTCATTCATTTTAAGCAACTAAATTTGAATCAAATATTTAACCTGCAATTCATGTTTCACTGTCATTTTATTTACTTTATCCACAATCTGATGGGTTGCTACTGACACCATCACGTTTTCATTTGTAGCAAAATAAAAAGTAATGCCAAGCATCACCATCAAAACATACTGCTCATCAAACTGTTGACAATTATTGTTGAATGGGATAGTTGTAAGAGATTGGAAAGAAGCCAAAAAAATTGTATTTGTCAAATTTCAATATCGGAAGTGTGTTGTAACTCCATGGAAACACAGCTTCTAAGAGTTGAAGGTGAACCTTAAGTGTATCTACTTAAGATAAGTATTGAAATCATAATGAGCCAATTCAGTTAACCCGAAACTCTGGCTGTGGTGAAGCTGTCAACCATTCTTGCCAGCAGAGTAGGAAATTCAGCTATTGAATGACAGTTGAATAGGAATACCTGTGATAAGCCCCACTTCTGACTGGGAACCCTGGATGAATAAAACCTGTATACATTTGCCATATGACCATGTTGCAGCTGAGTTAGACTGCACTAAAATGAAAAATCATGGAGCTCTGGGCAATTCATCATTTGACATCAAGATCTCTCTGTGAAAGGACATTAAAGGCTGCAGGTGTGACTAAACCTGTGAGAAAGTTACAAGTATTATTGATTGGAGACAAAGTGAAACTGATGCAGCAAGTGGAAAATTGTGATGAGAAACAAGAATCACACATTGCTAAGGAGTGCGATATTCCACTGTAGGTTTTTCAATTGTTCTGAAGTACAATGCGGACATCATGGAACAGCTCTAAAAGCAGCATTCTCTCCTGCAAGGAAGGGAATGAGTTTGGTTGCCTATTCCAACATCAAACAGAGAATGTTCCTATTTCTGGAGTAAAACTGCAAGAAAAAGAAGCCATCTTGGTAAAGAGGCTAGATTACAAGATGTTCCATTGCTGCGATGGATGAGTGGACTGATTCCAGACAAGGCACAGCATCATCTTCCCAATAGTAACTGATGAGAGTGCAGCAAATATGGCAACAGCGACAGGTGATTGGCTGCAAAATACTCTCATCCAAATTGTGAATAGGTATACACAAAGAGACAATTTAATATTTAAACCAGACTGTCAAACTGATGTTCTTGCCTGTTATAACAGTATGGCCAAGTTCCAGCCAGTAGATCAAAGAGACAATTTATAAGCTAAAAGTTGGCTCCCAACAGCAGTTAATTTCTCAAGCTATCGAGGCCATGAATAAGTAAGTGTACAACACAACTAATCTAAATGAAGAAGGCTTGGTAGATGATAAGGAAGCCACAGTTATCAAGTCCATTTCTCATGCTATGTTCAAACAAACTATGGCTACACAAGATGGTAGCAATGAAGAGGTGTAGTGTGAGGCTATCCAGCTCAATGCCAAGGCTCTGTTCACTTGCCTTTGGCAGGGCAGTATGTCAAGTCCAGCAGTGATAACCACTGCAGCAGATGCACATTGCATGCTGAACAATACAACTGGACTGACAGGTGAGGCATTATAGATGTAGTATGTTCTTACACTGGAGAACAGGAGGAGGCTGATAAATGTTCATCCAGCTGTTTCCCCAGCTGAAGCCACAAAGGCTATAGAGATGCTCTGGGAATTTACACTGCATCACAAAAACATGGAAAACATGTTTGACTGCATCAATGACATGGTAAACTATATCACACTCATCCAAAGACAGCACTTGAAGCAGAAAAATATTACTGAGATTCCCAGAGTTAACTCGCAAAATGTTTCAATGCTTTTTACAATACAAGGTCAAACAATTGTAAGGTGTGAACATATTGATAAAAAAACAGAAATTTTTCACATATTTATTGCTTTACAGTGTTTTATTTTCTTTTGACATCAAGCGGATCTGCAGGCAACTCTGGTTATATCGGAGCTTCCTCAGCTATCGGAGCTTCTTAACCCAAATTTGTGGGCACTATGATTATTGCAAATCGACTGCAGTAAGCAATTTGTAACAATGTCAATTGTGCACATTACCGCTTTGATACACTAAGCATATTTCTTTTGTATAAGTGCAGACTTTCTTTAACATTTCTGAAGGCACCGCATTCAGTCGGATGAGTTCACAGTAACTAAGCATTTCCAAAACTGTTAGGCTATGTGTTTACATTCTCCAAGTTTCCAAGTAAAACTGCTGCCTGATTTTCAACACTTCACATGTGACAGTAGTGCAATATGTAGCAGGATGAGTTACAAAAACAAGGTAATCGCAGGCATTTTTAATTGAGAAAGAATGATAGAATTTAGTGACTACAGACTCCAAACTTCAGGCATCATTCCAATTTTGATGTGTGCTGCACAAAACATAATTGTTTGATTATGACACATAGAACCTGGGCGTAGTGAGCTTCATTCTTTCAGGATTGTTTGAGAGAAAAAGAAAGACAGGATCTTGTAGTAAAGTGACTGTGAAATTCATAAAGTCCTATGTTACCACATTAAGTTGTCACAAAAGATCATTAAGAAAGATTTTTACTTCCAAAGAAGACTCATATTGGACTTGAAATATTAACCAACTATCAACATCCAGAACGTGAACTGGACTAGCTAGATAAACACAGTGGTCATAAGAGCAGGTCAGACGCTGGGAATCCTGCAGCAAGTAACTCACCTCCTGACTCCACAAAACCTATCAAGCATCTATAAGGCACAGATCAACAGTGTGATGGAATAATCTCCACTTTTTTGGATAAGCACAGCTCCAATAACACTCAAAAAACATTACACAATCGAGGTCAAAGCAGCCCACTTGATTGGCACCACAGCCACAAACATTCAAATTCTCTACAACTGGCACTCAAGCAGTACACACCACGGAAATTCATCACCTCTACTTGGACAGCCCCTTCCAAAACTATGATCACTTCTGTCATGAAGGCCAAGAGCTGCAGATTCAAGGGAACACCATCACCTACAAGATCCCATCCAAACCACTCGCCAGTCTGATTTCAAAATATATATCACCAATCCTCCAGTGTCACTGGCTCAAAACCTTGGAGTTCCCTCCCAAATGGCATTGGGGATCTATCTACCCCCATGGCTTTTAGAAGTTCAAGAAGGCAGTTTACCTCCACCTTTTTAACAGCAATTAGGGCTGGGCAATAAATGCTGACCCATCCTGCGAAACCCACATCCCATGAATGAATAAAAAAAAGCTTCTGTCTCCACAAAACCTGACAGATCTGTGGAGTTTCTCCAGAGCTTTTCACATTCCATAAGCCATAAGCAATCCATTGAAATAAAGTTTGTTGTCATAATGACGTATCAGAGCTTACTGTATTAAACTAACAGCAATTTCTTGCCTTGGTAATGCACAGCCAAATGTGGAATTCTGAAAGTGGCTGTCAATGACACTATACAGTACTTCTCTTCAGAGTATGCTGCATCAGTCTTCCCACACGCACTAAAGAAAGAAAGACTCACAATTACAAAGCACTTTTCCTGACCACCAGATGTCTCAAAGTGCTTTATAGGCAATGAAGTATATTACAACAGTGAGAATACTTTGGCAAGTAAACTACTCAAGCAGCAATGTAAAAATGAGAACCAGAATATCTTCTTTTCGCAACATTGTTTGAGGGATGAATATTGATTTAGACACTTAAGGATAATTTTCCTTCCTTTCTTCAAAAGGCCAAGGGATTTTTACATCCACCTAAGCTTGCAGCTGGGATCTCAATTTAATGTCTCATCTCAAAGACAGTATTTCCCACAGTGCAATACTTCCTCTTTCTATTGCATTGGAGCATCAGCCTTCGTTTTTTTGTGGGAGAAAGTGAGGCCTGCAGAGGCTGGAGATCAGTGTCAGAGAGTGTGGTGCTAAAAAAGCACAGCTGGTCAGGCAGCATCCAAGGAGCAGCTTCCTGATGAATAGCTTATACTCAAACCATCAACTCTCCTGCTCTTCAGATGCTGCCTGACCAACTGTGCTTTTCCAGCACCACACTCTTCGACTTCATTTTGCATCCAAGCCATGGGCTGGATCTTAAAACCAAAGGTTCAGAGGTGAAAGCATTGCAAACTGAGTTACAATTGGCATGTATTTAATGTTGAATTCTTTATTTAATTTGAACTTCAGTGTTGTACAGACTACTTTTTGTTGCAAAACACAATTGAAATCTTCTGAGCTAAGTGGATATTGTCAATATTAGAGAATAAAAATGCAGGCAGTAATAGACATCTGCTCTGAATCAAAAGATTAAATGCATAACAAATTACAGAAGTCAATGTTTGAGATTGGGGGGTCTCCATTACTGTGCCCTTTCCTTGCCGAATAGACATTAAGTCTTTCAGTGCTGCCCCAGGCTACCCTTTCCAGCAAATAAAATGAAATAGTCATTGTAGTCTGTTTTGTCTCCTTGCTTGACAGTGAACATAAGAACATAAGAAATACAAGAGGAGTCAGCCATTTGTCCCTCGAGCCTGCTCCACCATTCAATAAAATAATGGGCTGATCTTTTCATGGACTCAGCTCCACCGATCAACGTGCTCCCCATAACCTTTAATTTCCTTCCTGTTCAAAAATTTATCTATGTTTGTCTTAAGAACATTCAGTGAGGTAGCCTCAACTGCTTCGCTGGACAGGGATTTCCACTGATTCACAACTCTTTGAGTGAAGAAGTTTCTCCTCAACGCAGCCATAATTTTATGTGTTTCTCTCTAAGATCCACCCTAATTCTTCTAAATTCCAATTAGTATACTCCCAGTCTACTCAATCTCTCCTCATAAGCCAATCCTCTCAACTCCAGAATCAACCAAGTGAATCTCCTTGGCACCCCCTCTAGTGCCAGTATATCCTTTCTCAAGTAGGGAGACCAAAACTGTACACAATGATATTTGGTGGGGCAGTGAATAGGCAGCTGGTAAGCTTCACTACTGTGAAAGTAAAGGAAGGTAGCAACGTGTGGTTATGTCACTGGTCAAGTAATCCAGAGCCACACAGTAATGTTCTGAGGATAGGTGTTCCAATCTCCATGAAAATGGTGAAATGGAGAAAGAACAAAGATCTGGAATGGAAAGCTTAGAAAAAGTAACCGTTGTTGATTTCTGTAAATGCCCATCTGGTTCACTGATGACCTTTCGAGTAGGAAATCTGCCACCCTTACCTAATCTTGCCTCCAGACTCACAACAGTATGATTGAACTCTTCGTTGCTTCTCTGAAATGGTGCTAGATCAAGGGGCAACTTGGGATCAATAAAAGTACTTGTCCAGTCAGCAATATCCCATTCCTAATTATGAAAATTACCATATGAAAATACCAAATTATGAAAAAGAATTCACATCGGAGCTAAGAGTTCATCTTGTGCCATTTGGCCTTTCTATCTGAGTTTGCTTGATTCTGTGGAAGAAAAAGGCCCGAGAGTTCTGAACAGCAGAATAGAACCTCCAAGCAAAGAGCAAGAATGGATCTCCTTGAAATTAACTGTTGTATAATAGCTTTCTGCTGGTTGTTTGGACAACTTGATTAATTTTTAAGAAAGAAATCCCTGTGATTTAGACTGACAAAGCTGAAAAGTATTTGAGACCTTAAGTAAATATGTGAGGAGCTTTATGAACACGGGGCAGTGTATCAAAGTGGTGAGCTGACACCAATATTTGTAGTAGGAATACAAGACACATGAGCAGATCTTCTTTATGAGAGTGTTACATCATAACATATCTATAGAAAAGACATTTTAACAGGATTGTTCCTGTTTGACAGACTGACTTGCGTTTGTGAGTTAATGGAGAAAGTATTTTAAATAACCTAATTTGGTATGTAAATGATATTTAATTAGTATAATTCAATACGTGCTAATGGCATACTAATTATACTTCCAAAATTTCATAAAATAGATTTACGGTTCCTGACATATAGAAGTGTACTTTCTAACAGACGTTACTTGGTTTGTAAATTGAGTTCAATTACCATAACATTAATATGTTCATGCGAATAATGTAACAAATACGTGCACTGACATTCATAACAAGAGACCTTGTGCATTTTAAGCATTGGTGAGGGTTGGCAAAAAGCTGGGTAGGCATTGGTTGGTCAATGGATAGGGATAGGATTGTTGAGTTAATGATCATTTCATGCTACCAAAAAGACCTTATGTTCTCAGTTTGAAAGAAAATATAACTACTTGTTAATTGGCATATTCACTAATATGTTTGATCAGTTCTCCATGAAAAAGAGATACCATATGAGAATCAATATCTTTCTCCCGACAGATGAAATCTCCAGAATTAAAATCCTTGGACCAAAACAACACCTGACGTGACAAAAAGGGGCACTAGGTACAATTATTATTTACCAGAGCTGGCCACAATCTTGACCACAACTATTCTAAGAGAAAGTGAGGACTGCAGATGCTGGAGATCAGAGCTGAAAATGTGTTGCTGGAAAAGCGCAGCAGGTCAGGCAGCATCCAAGGAGCAGGAGAATCGATGTTTCGGGCATGAGCCCTTCTTCAGGAA
>NC_057715.1:66152725-66165504 GCF_004010195.1 Chiloscyllium plagiosum | reverse complement strand
TGACCTCTCCGCCCCCACCCCCACTCCGGTCTATCACCCTCACCTTATCACCCTCACCTTAACCTCCTTCCACTTATCACATTTCCAATGCCCCGCCCCAAGTCCCTCCTCCCTACCTTTTATCTTAGCCTGCTTGGCACACTTTCCTCATTCCTGAAGAAGGGCTCATGCCCGAAACGTTGATTCTCCTGCTCCTTGGATGCTGCCTGACCTGCTGCGCTTTTCCAGCAACACATTTTCAGTTCACAACTATTCTAAAATGTACACAACATGATAGCATCTGCAGTCCTCACTTGTACCCACTACATGATTAATGTTCAGTGCCTCAATCATAGCAAAAACAAGAAAAGGAAGTCACAATTATGGTCCATGTTGTTTTTCTTCCATTCTTCATGTGATTCAAGTATGCAATTTTCTGTAATGTACTCCCAAAGGTTGAGACTCCTCAATGGAAGACCACATAAGTTATAAGATCCTATGCTGCTAATCTGACTTTTTAGATGATTATGCCACTTACAGAAGACCTGAGGAGCTACTCAAAACTGGTCAAAGATGAATCTTCAAATGGAGATTCAGCAATCAGTTATCGACATCAGGCACTCCTCTCTCTGCTGACCTGGTGTCTTGTTCCCCTCCCACCTACCACTGCTAAATAAAGCTGATGAACAAAGTGATGGTATACATGTCATTGCACATCTCTGGCATTTATTTAGTAGCCTGTTGAAACAGCCTTTCATGTTGGCCACCAACCTCTTATTGGAGGAACTCATGTGCACACCCATGAAAGAATGGCAGCACTCAAGAGCTAGATGGACCTTTCCATTGCCAGTGCATAAGAAGCTGCACCAAATGTTTACATACTTGCTAACAGAGTTGTAGCATTTACCGTGCCATGGGTGCCTCCAGAAGAATGTCAGAGGCAGAGGCTGGGGCTCATTCTCAAACTGGCCTTGCACAGACCTCCAACTGTTGATTTCTTCAGCTGTCACAGTTTCGGTTAGCTGTGTCTGTGATGAGTTCCCCAGCCTCTTACCTTGAACCTGATTGTGAAATAATTCCAACTTATATGAGAGGGTCTGCATTGGTGGAGGGTGCAGGGGAATAATGTGATACTGCATCCTCTGAAGATCACTTCTTCTCTTTAGAGGGGGCTGACCTGCTCTCCGGTCTCTTGACCTCTTCTTGCCTCAGCTTGACCCTAATCTACATGTGAATATTAACAAATAATGGCTAAAGCCTTCCCGCATCATTATCCCAACTATGCTTGTTGTCAGGCTTCATGTTTTCAGTGAATGGGCACGTTGCATCACTGCCTTCTGCACTGGCACTTGTTAAACTCATCCACTTGGATTGACATTCCTGTATTGCCATTTGCAATGGTGGAGTCACCCTGGTGGCCTTCTATCCCACACTCATCACTGCTTTAGTGAATGCTTAATGGGCACAGGTTTATTCAATCCCTACATGCATTTATATTTGGATAGCTCAGTGGTTAGCACTATTGCCCCACAGCACCAGGGACTGGGTTCAAATCCATCTGCAGTCAACCGTCTGGGTGGAATTTACACATTCTCTCTGTGTCTGTGTGGGTTTCATCTGGGTGCTCTGGTTTCCTCCCATAGTGCAAAGATGTGCAGGCTTGGTGGATTGACCATGGTAATTTGTCTGTAGTGGTGACCAGGGGTGTACAGGGTAGGTGGGTTAGCCATGGGAAATGCAGGTTTATGGGGATAGGGTGTGTCTGCATTGATGTTTTATGGAAGGTCAGTGTGGTCTCAATGAACTGAAGGGATTCCACGTTGAAGGGATTCCATGAAATCGCCCTGAATGTGGAGTTATGGCATCCTTCCTCTGCTCTTTATTGTTGTTTGCCATCTTTGCCTGCTCTCAAAATTGAAAAATTGTTAATTTTCTTCTGGATTCTTGCCTTCACAGGTTGGGGGTCCAGCAGCCCATGACAAGAGTACACAAATGCCACCTGTCCAATGCCCATTCTTGAGGGGCTTTTGGTCAATCACAGATGGGCACTGTCAGTGAAATGCTGTCATGTCTCTGACAGGATAGGCAGCAACTTGGCATCCCTCTTCACAGACTTGATGGCCACACACTTTCCACCAAACTCTTGCTTTCCTGCATACGGCAGAAGAAGAAAGAGGAATGGAGAATTTATTTTGGCAGACACAATGAGGTCCTTTATATACTTTTAGCACTGAATCCAAAAAAGTGGGTGACCCCACAACTACCGATCACCTCTCTGATCTCTGTTCAGAATAGCCTGATCAGGTGGGATCGTAGCTTGTATCCAACCTTTCCCTTGCAGATTGGAAGACAGGAGACATCAATGGACATTGTCATTGTCCATTCTATCATTGTTGCTGTTGCATCATAATGAACATCTCAGATGCTTTGAGTCTTCAGTGATGTCAGCTGTAGTGAATGTGCCAGTACATCCTCCATTGCAAGATACAATAAAGTTCTGGACAATTCCAATAACCTGTGTATAGAAATTCATAACAGTACATTGAAGCTATCAAACAAAAAATGGGCTTGTGGCCCAACAAATCTATATGAATATTTAATGTCTAAAAAGGCAAGACGTTCTAGCCACATATATCCATCCTGTTCCAAACTCTTCGTACCTTATTTGTTTCATTGACAAGTACAATCTAATTTTGAATGTTAACATAGTATCTGCTTTAGATATTTAGAGATTTACCATTGTGTTGCTGGGAATGGAAGGTTTGAGTTATAAGGAAAGGCTTGATAGCCTCGGATCTTTTTTCACTGGAGTGTAGGAGGTTAAGAGGTGACCTTATAGAGGTTTATAAAATAATGAGGAATATAGATAGAGTGAATGACAGTTGTCTTTTCCCTAGAATCTGGTATTTCAAGACTGGGGGTATGTTTTTAAGGTGAAAGAAGAAAAATTTTAAGAAGTTGTGAGGGACAACTTTTTTTGACAGAGTTGTTCGTGTGTGGGATGAACTTCCAGAGGAAGTGGTGGATATGGGGTACAATTACAATGTTTTGAAGACATTTGGATAAGTACATGAATAAGAAATGTTTGGAGGGAAATAGGCTAAGTGCAGGCAAGTGGGACTAGTTTCGTTTGGGATTATATTCGGCATGGACTGGTTGGACCAAAGAGACTGTTTGTGTGCTATATGACTTGATAACTCTAGTCATCAAACCTGCATGTGCATGTAAAACCTCTCAACTTTCCGTCAAAATGTTTTGTTTGCCCTCTAATATGAACCACTTATAGTTAATCTAATGTCTGTGGTTCCTTGTACATGAATTGTCAATTACTGCAAACCGTCTGGTTTTAGCAGCACTGTCCCAACCATTGATAATTTTAAACAATTCTATTACTTCCCTCCAAACCTTTCAAAAAGCAACTCCATTCTTCACATCTTTTTTCTGTATTTATGTTTCTTCACCCCAGGCTTTCCTTTCACTTTTACATTTTACGAGATCGTCGAAATCCCTTGAGGGTGTTACACATTCATATACATCATTTATTCTCAATATCTCTCAGCATACAAATTATACTCTCCATCTTTTGTGATTTCTTTACAGTCACACAGGGAAATTTTATTTTCCAATCAACCTTATTTGCATAAATAAATTAACTCCAATTAACATAATTCATTAATACGTTAGATTACAAACAATTACACTGATATTTGTGGATAAATTAAATGAATTTACCTCAGAATTTCAACATTGCTCCTGCTTCTGCTCAAATTGAGATTGCAATCAACACACATTCTGACAGTTGTCTTCTGATTAAAAGCGCACAAGAAAGCATCAGAGCCATTACATCTAAAGAACTAAAACCAGTTGCCATTTTACAGACTCTGCAAAGAGTCATAGAGTCATAGAGCGCTACAGCAACTTTGGTCCAACTTTTCCATGCCGACCACAAATCCTAAATTAATCTAGTCTCATTTGCCAACATTTGGCCCCTTTAAATCATTCCTATTCATGTATCCATCCAAATGCCTTTTAAATGTTGCAAGTGTACCAGCCTCCACCACTTCCTCTGGCAGCTCATCCCATATACACACACACACACCCTCTGCACGAAAAAGTTGCCTCTTAAGTCCCTTTTAAATGTTTTCCCTCTCAACTTAAACCTATGTCCTCTAGTTTTCGATTCCCCTACCCTGGGGAAAATATCTTGTCTGTTTATCCTATCCATGCCGCTCATGATTTTATAAACCTCTATACGGTCGCCCCTCAGCCTCTAATGCTTCAGGGAAAACAGCCATAGCCTATTTAACCTCTCCCTATAGCTCAAATCCTCTAACCGCAGCAACATCCTTGTAAATCTTTTCTGAATCCTTTCAAGTTTCATAACATCCATCTTATGGGAGGGAGACCAGAATTGCACACAGTATTCCAAAAGTGGCCTAACCAATGTCCTGTTTAATCACAACATGACCTCCCGACTTCTCTAGTCAATGCACTGACCAATAAAGCAAAGCAAACTAAATGTCTTCACTATCCTATCTGCCTATGGCTTCACTTTTAAGGAACTATGAACCTGCACTCCAAGGTCACTTTGTTCGGCAACACTCCCCAGGACATTACCATTAAGTGTATAAGCCCTGCCTTTCCACCACCACCCTCTGTTTTCTACCTTGAGCCAGTTCTGTATTCAAATGACTCATTCTCCCTGTATTCCATGTGAGCTTTGAAAAAAAAACTTTGTGTCTCCAGAAAGCACATGAATAAGGTTCCAGAATACTTACCTAACCTTGTAACCTACATTGCATATTTTTGCCTGCATTTTCAAACAGTGCAATATTTCTATGATGGTGACGTGTGGCTATAGAGTATCTATTTGTACAAATCCTCATAATACTTTGGCCAATTTTAAACCAGATATCTGTTTGGACTTGTTAAAGGACTTAATCCATACAGTATGCATTGTTTTTTGCTGTGTGTTCATTACGCAAATCTACTGCTTCGTGAGAAAACTCTTCCTCTCTCTCATTTTTCTTAAGGTTTATTATTTTTATTCTCACTTGTGTTCTGCCTCAGTTCACAAATCAAGTACCTTTTACAAACCTAATATCTATGCATGTCACATTTTAAGGATTAAATTATGATCTCAAAAAAAACTCTCATTTTCAAGCTTTTAAATCAATGCCCAAACATTACATGACTGTTGTCCACTAAGTATGTGTTGGAAAAGAGAAAGCTTGAAGTAAACTGTTCTGCTGAACCAAAAACCTATCTTGCATATAGGTTATAGAGACCTGTTGGCCACTAATAACAAAATTAACTAATTAAATCAAATTGACCAGCAATACCTCCATCAGAAGCAAATTGTGAAAGAAAACTTGCAAAATTAAAAGTAAAGTTTGGCTTTAGATAGAGAAGTTGCACTTGGGTAGAGGGTATACAGGCACAAACTGTTGAATGTGGCAGTGTGGATTGAAGAAATGACTCTCAAGGCAAAAGGAATTCTGAGCTAATAGAGAAATAAAGCACAAAAACAAAGAAGTAATGCTGAACAACTTTAATTGCAGAATTGTGTACAATCCTGGACATAACATTTTAGGATGGTTTCAAGGCTTTCGGGAAGATGCAGAAAAGATTTACAAGCCTATTTCATGGAACGAAGGACTTTCATTAGATAGACAGATTGCAGAAAACTGAAAACTTTCTTCTTAGAGAAAAATAAGTTGGAAAGAGATTTTATGAATGTTGTTATGATCCCCATGGAGTTCAATAAATTAAAAGGTCTGAACTTGCCAAACAACTCCAACAAAAAGCTACTAAACATAATTTCAGTTTCTTAAACTTTGACTTCAACTAATGGACCAAGTTAAGCATGAATCAAGAGACAAATTATGGTCAATATGAAACTATAACTTGCTCTTTAAGTTGCAGGTACAACAAAGATAAATGTCACAGCTTTAAAAGACAGTCCAATTACTATATGCAGGGGGTCCCCAATTTACTAATGTCTGACTTAACAAGCTCTTGTACGTATGAACACAACCTGTAAAGGGATGTAATCTAAAAATCCAACATGCAAATATTTCCTGTTCATATAAACAGCTTTTCATGAAATAGGCTTGTAAATCTTTTCTGCACCCTTCCTAAAGCATTTAGGGTCCTGTCAACCATGGTGGCAGGGATTCTTCAGTTGGGGGAAAAGTTTGGCATGTCTGCACCACAGTAAGGAAGAATTGGAATTGCATCATTGGAACAGATGCAACAGAGATGGAGAAACTGGGAGAATGGAATTGAGTTCTTCCAGGTAGTAGGGTGTGAAAATGTATAGTCAAGGTCATTGTGAGAGTCTATGCCTTGCCATCAGTGGCCAGCCTATCCCTAGAAATGGAGATAGAGATGTCAAGGAAGGGAAAGGAGGATTCAGAAATGGACCAGGTGAGATCATTGATGTTGGACATCTTCAGTCACCCACTGTGATTGCTTTACTGATCAAGTTCAAACTCTCAGTTGTGTTACTGAAAGATTGTTGCTCATTCAGCATTACTTATGTCACTGATATTTACTGTACTGTTTTAGAACATAGAACAGATTGAACAAATCCATAAGTCTGTGACTTACTTAATGTTAATTATGGTAAGCAGCTCTCATATGTTAACATCAGTCATTTCGCTTGAACCTTTCTTCTGTTCATGTTCTGCCTTGAGTCTGAGAAGCACAATTAACTCTTTTTCTGGTTACCTTTGGACGATTTGGTCAATAAACATTTGTTTATGGACCAATGTTTGGATGGCTGGTTGTTTTTGTTCTTGGAGATGCTGGCTCCTCCAATACCTTGATGACACTGACATCAAGTCAAGTCTCAAAAGTGAAGGTAATTAATTGCAAACAATGTGCACTCTTGTATCTGCTTTGTAGTATGACTTGCAGCATTCCTATGATTCTGATGGTTATTTCACCCATACCATTCAGGCTTATCTCTCTGTATGCTATAACTTCTGCTTCTTCAGCCATGAAGGCATTATAGAAACAATGGCTAAAATTTAATTAAGGAATGGCCTGTTTGAATTCAGGAGAAAGTGATGACTGCAGATACTGGAGAGTCAGATTCGAAACATGTGGTGCTGGAAAAACACAGCAGGTCAGGCAGCATCCGAGGAGCAGGAGAGTCAACGTTTCAGCATGAACCCTCCATCAGGAAAGTGAAGGGGGTTGAGAGATAAATAGGGTTTTTGGGTGTGGGAATGGAGGAAGTGGTTGGGAAGGTGCTAGGTGGATGCATGTTGGGGGGTAATAGTAGTAGGTCGGTGGGGAGGGTGGAGCGGCTAGATGGACAGGAAAATGGACAGGTAGAACAGGTCAAGACAGCAGTGCCAAGTTAGGTGGTTAGATCAGGTATGAGGTGGGGGGGAGGGGAGATGGAAAATGGTGAAGTTGATATTGATGCCGTGTATTTGGAGGGTCTTGAGGTAGAAGATGAGGTGTTCTTCCTCCAGGTGGTGGGTGGCTTTGCTTTTCTGGTGGAGGAGACCCAGGATTTGCATGCCTTTGGGGAAGTGGGAAGGGGAGTTGAAGTGGTTGGCCACAGGGCAGTGGAGTTGTTTGGTACATGTGTCCCAGAGATATTCCTTGAAACGCTCCGTGAGTTGGCGTTCTGTCTCCCCAATGTAGAGGAGACTACATCGAGAGCAAGGAACGCAGTAGATGAGGTGGGTGATATGCAGGAAAATCTCCACTGGATTTGATCCTTTGGAGAGGTGTGAGGCGGAGGCGGAGGTGTGGGTGCAGGATTTACACCTTGTGTGGTGGCAAGGGAAGGTACTGGGAGTGAGGGGTGGGTTGGTTGGGGACGTGGACCCAATGAGGGAGCTACAGAGGGAATGGTTTCTGTGGAATGCAGATAGGGGTAGGGCGGGAAATATACCTTTGGTGTTGGGATCTGTTTGTAGGTGGTGGAAATGGCAGAGGATGATGCAATGTATGTGGAGATTAGTGGGGTGGAAGGTGAGGACCAGGGCAGTTGTATCCTTATTGCAGTTGGAGGGGTTGAGTTCAAGGGTGGATGTGCGGGAAGTGGATGAGATGCACTGGAGGGCATTGTTGACCACGTGGGAGGGGAAATTGTGGTCCTTGAAATAAGAAGTAATCTGGGATGTCCTGGAGTGGAATTACTCCTCCTGGCAACCGATGCAGTGGAGGCTGGGGAATTGGAAATAAGGGGGAGCATTTTATGGCCGGAGGGAGGGTGGTGGTTGAGGGTTGGGGGTGTGGGGGCTGGGGAGGAGGAAGTGGAGTCAAGTTAGCTGTGGGACTCGGAAGGTTTGAAATAGATGTTCAAGGTGAGTCGGTTGCCGAAGACAGAGACGAAGAGGTCCAGGAAGGTCTGGGAGGTACTGGAGATGGAGGAACATGTATTAGCTTTTTGGGGATGAGATACATGTCTCCTGAGGAGTATCTTTAAAGGAAGACAGGTCATTGTATCAGAATCATTGCGACTTGATAGTCTTCAACAACTTCAACACTCACACAGGCATGGATCAGACAAGAAGGCTGACAATAGAGTAATTACATGGGTATCAGGAGTCACATTTGTTTAGAACTGCAAAGCATGTCAAGAGCACATGTTAACTCAGCACTAAGAACCATTAATACCATACAAAGTCCCTGTACATCCTGAGTCCAAAATCACAATGGACATTTTTCATGTCTTTGAAAGGGATCACTTTATTAGCTTGATTACTTTACAAAGTACCCAGTACTCGTTTGTTGCACAATACATCAAGCACAACTGATGTCACATTCTGGGCTCCATTTTTAGTTTATTTGGCACCTATAAAGGAATTATAATGGACAATTTGTTGGTATGCCGTTCCAAGACATTGTATGTATGCGTGTGTGTGTATTTTGTGTGTGTGTATATATATATATATATATATATACACACATATATTTGCGTATGTTAAGCTAATAATTAACTTATTCACATTTCTGTAGATATGTTGATTTATTTTTAAATAGTTTTTGAAGAATAGCTTTAAAATTGATTGGTTTCTAAGTGCCAATGATGAAATTTTGTTTAGTTTATTTTGTGATCCAGCAAGGTAATAATATGCCTTCAAGAATTGTTAAAGATTTCTGAAACTTTTTTTTAGCTTAAAGAAAACATCCCGAGCTTAGGGGGAGATTTTTATGTTTTGATTTACTTAGAGTTTTGGACAGTCCTATGAAGGCCTTGGATGAAGATGGTGCCCCTCTGAAAGGAAAGATATAATGAAACCAGATTATGTGGAGTAAAGAGCTAGTATTATTCCCAGACCAGAAGTGTTGGGATAAGACTTTAAAGAGATTAGACCTGAGTACTTTTAAGCCCAGTGTATAATAATTCCAGGAAGAAGCTAGCTGCAGTTCCAATTAATAATTTAAAGTCTGACAAGAGTTAAACATATGTAGGTGTTAGAGACAAGAATTATTCTGTTTGTATTGTATGAGTGGTGTATTTGGGCACTATACAAAGTGTGTTTTCTGGTACAGTACCGGTGTTGTGTTTTGGGTACAATTTGTAAAGGAGTGCTTTGGGATTAATAGAATTACCGTTTTAATGTCTGCTAAAAATTTTTGAATTTGTGTTATAGGTAGATAGTGTGGTTTATTCTATTATATTTCAATTTTTTCTGTTTCAAAACTTGGTTTATAGCCAAAAAAAAAATCTACTGCATTGTGTAGGTTTCTTTTAGAAAAATACAAAACACCTTGACAAAATTAAAGGAATCGATCAAACCAAATGAGGTTTAAAAAAAAGTGGGCAGCACGGTGGCACAGTGGTTAGCACTGCTGCTTCACAGTTTAGAGACCCGGGTTCAATTCCCGCCTCAGGCGAGTGACTGTGTGGGATTTGCACATTCTCCCCATGTCTGCGTGGGTTTCCTCCGGGTGCTCCGGTTTCTTCCCATAGTCCAAAAAAAAATGTGCAGGTTAGGTGAATTGGCCATGCTAAATTGCCCATTGTGTTAGGTGAAGGGATAAATGCAGGGGAATGGGTCTGTGTGGGTTGCACTTCGGTGGGTCGGTGTGGACTTGTTGGGCTGAAGGGCCTGTTTCCACACTGTAAGTAATCTAATCTAAAACCAGGCTTCAGTTTGCAATCTGACTTATTCAATAATAATATTAACTGGATTTTTAAGAATATGCTAGAGAATTGGAGGATCCAGCAGATTACTTCTTAAACAGTTCAATAGTCTAGCTAGACACATGATTCACATGGAAAGACCAAGCAAGATCTACACTTTGCACTGTTATTTTTGAGTGTAATCATTCCATCACTGGCAGAGCTCATGTTTGGCTCACCAATGCATTGCAATTTACTAACTCTGAACTGAAATACTCTTTGTGAACCTTGAGAGTAATTTGTAATGAAAGTGGCCAATCTGCATGATAAAAGTGTGGATATTGGAATTTTAAAAAAGCAATTGGGACAAAACGTTCACCTTCATGATCCTGCAGAAGGTACATGGTGACCAGCTGAGCTGCCTTGATGTGCTGAGAACCCAGATCCTGCGAGCTCCATAGACATGGCAGCATAATAATGAAAAGGACCAGATGACAAATCAGGTACATTTCAATTTCCCAACCATTTCTTAGTATTTTTATGCCTCATGGAAGATCAGGGACACAAGCAAGAATGACAGAGAAAAATCACTAATGATTGTGGCAAATCAACAACACATGCAGACATAATTACTATCTTAAGATCTGGACCTATCAGCAAATTACATATATAGGTTATGGAGATCTGTAGGCTACTTGTTATTGTAAATCGTTCAAGCTTTTATTTTGAAAATGAGGGAATGTTGTTGTATGAATATTTTGCCTTTAAGATTGTTTGCTTTTAGGGCAGCATTGTGGCTCAGTGGTTATCTCTGCTGCTTCACAATACCAAGGACCAAATCCTCTGGATGCTCTGATTCCCTCTCACAATCCAAATATGTGCAGGTTAGTTGGATTACCCATGCTAAGTTGCCCATTGTGTCCAGGGATGTGTCGGTTTGGTGGATTAGCAATGGGAAATGCAGGGTTGTGGGGATAGAGTAGGGGTTAGGTCTGGTTGTGATGCAATTCAGAGGGTCAGTGCAGACTCGACAGGCCAAATGGCCTGCCTCTGTAGTGTAGGATTCAATGAAAAACTCTGAATATGTGATGTTGCACCTTTGCTTGGCAGTTAACCTGCTGTGGGCTTGCAAGCTGAACTCACACAATTGTTAATTACTTTTCCAGAAGTCTGCTTCATAACTGATAATATGCTGCACCATTTTGAATAAGAGTTAATCAACACCTGACAAGCAATTGATCATTAGACTATTATCATCAATATGCCAATAACTGGACATTGTTACCCCTCGGTGCTCATATTTGTTTTTAACATCAAGTATTTGGCTTGTTTTTTGTGTTGGGTTGTCATGAGACACTGTCAACCATCCATACAATAATAAGACAATCGACTATGATGCCCCCTTGAAATGGGTGTTGGTCTTCTTCTTTCAGGAGGTTCTGATGAGTCCATCTGGTTTCCCCTTGCAGCTCAATTTGATTAGCTTTCTCCAAAGTCACATTAAGAATTCCAACAACAATTCTGTCTCTTATGAATTCTAATTTAAATGTTCCATATTCACATGTTTCCATTAATCTGTAGAGGTCATTAATAAAATTGTCTATGAATTTTCTGAGAAGCTGAACTCTTTTGTTCATTCAAGAAATTGAATGCGTTTAGGCCGTTCTCAAAAGTGCTTTTAATCTCTTTGATATTTTGTCTGTTAACAACATAGTCTGTAATTAGACAGGCTCATTTACTCAACTTCAGTCTTGGTTTTTAATTCTGAGTATTCTACAGCAAAGTCTATGGCCGCTTCCATGAAGTCTAATCTTGTACCATATGTGGTCCTTCTTTGAATCTGGATCTGCTAAAAAGTATTACATTTTTATTCAATATCTTCTCACAGCGATCCTTATCAATCCTGAGTAATTTTATTACTGAAAAGGCATTTTAAATCTGGATAATTTCAACATCCCTTTAAAGCTGCTGCTCTTTAATCTTTCTTCTATTCACCAATGCTACTTTAACTTGAATGATAGTAGAGGTTGTAGACTGTACAGCTCTGTATTTCTTTAATACTGCATTGAATTCTACAACAAAGCTTTAAACAGTACTTGTGGCTGTTATGTTTTAATTTACTGCTTCCAGCCTTATAAAATAGATTTGTTGTAATCTGCTATTTCTGCAATGTTTCCAGGGTTTTCCTGCCTTTTTCAGCATTTTCTTGACTTATCCAACAATCGAAATGGTGGCTCTAAAAGTCTTCAACGATTTTCACCTTCTGTATTCAAGTTTACATCTTCTTGTTTCTTCACAGGTCAAGTAGATGTTTTCCCACCTTTCATTGTCTGAAGCAGTAATCACTTTCTTCAACACAAATTTGTAAGTAAAGGTGTCTAGCTGTGGCTTTTATAACTCCTGTCATCAAAATCATGGTTTAGTAGCCAAGTTCTGGTCTTTTTAAAGAATTTAATTATTAGATATTTTCCAACATTTCTTTTCAATGAACCAAATTGTCTTCCTCTATGTTGCTACTATTCTCTAATTCTATGAAATTCTATGTAACACATCGAAAGACCTTTGATCACATTTTTGGACCACTGGAATCTCTTTTGAGTGGAAGTGACCTGTACAAGAAGGACGGTTTGCACCTAAATTGGAAGGGGACTAATATACTGGCAGGGAAATTTGCTAGAGCTGTTTGGGAGGATTTAAACTAGTT
>NC_057715.1:66124413-66152314 GCF_004010195.1 Chiloscyllium plagiosum | reverse complement strand
GGGAGTCCAGAACTAGAGGGCATAGGTTTAGGGTGAGAGGGGAAAGATATAAAAGGGACCTAAGGTGCAACATTTTCATTCAGAGGGTGGTACATGTATGGAATTAGCTGCCAGAGGAAGTCGTGGAGGCTGGTACAATTGCAACATTTCAAAGGCATTTGGATGGGTATATGAATAGGAAGGGTTTGGAGGGATATGGGCTGGGTGCTGGCAGGTGGGACTAGATTGTGTTGGGTTATCTGGTCAGCATGTAAGGGTTGGACCGGAGGGTCTGTTTCCATGCTGTACATCTCTATGACTCTATGTTAGGTGTTCAACCTGTGTGCAATCGTTATTTTAAGTGTAAACTCATTAAAGATCTAAGCAAGGTTAGAAAAACCTACTTAAACAAATAATCAAGTGCTTTGTCGATGCATCCCAGTAATTAGCTTTGCTTTTCAACATGGATTTAGAAAAGTTCAATCTTCTAACTATTTGTTGCTTGTCATTGGCTTTAACTATCGGCAAAGCATTACTGGCCGAGTTCACTGTGAGTTTTCTTTGAATAAAAGCAATGCAGAAATAAATTAAATTTTTTGGAGCACACATATACTATATTGATGTGTATTTTTGGTTGGCAAAGCTCAGCACTGGGAATGAACATGCTGAAAGTTGGACAGGGATTCTTTGCTCAGAGAACTGCAGTGGATGAATGATATCCATTGACATTTAACAGCAATCCAAATATACAAGACTAATTAAAAAGTCTGATCCTATTAGGCTCATGGTACTAATAACAAACATGATTTAATAATAGGAAACAGTTGTGATGAATAGGCAAAATGGAAAATGAATGGAAATTAGTTTAATAAAGAGTTTGTGCTTCATCTCCTATCTTTCATGCTATTTTTCAATTATATAAATGAAAATGTTATTTGCAACCTTATAAATACAAGTATCAGGGGTCCTTGTGGTGGTCTGGTAGTGTCCCTATCTTTGAGCCAGGAGACCAAGGTTTCAGTCCTACCCCCTCCAGAGCTGTATTATAACATTTCTGATTAGATTTTTCTTTATGAATGAATACGGATGCATCTCTTGTGGCATAAATCATGGTGAGTCCAAAGATATGGCAAGGAATCAATTTTAAAAATTACTTGGCAGTGAGTGTGAACTCAATCAGTCCATGAGATAAAAAAAAAAGTTAATTCTATTATTATACTTGGTGAGATGCCTGTGCCTATTGATCACCTTATGAACTACTGAGCAATTAAGAGAGTGGGATTATCCAGGTCCTACTGAAATCTAGCCTCCATCACTTTAAAAGGGAAATGTGAATTCTGGAGTTAAAAATCACACAACACCAGGTTATAATCCAACAGGTTTAATTGGAAGCACACTAGCTTTCGGAGCGACACTCCTTAAGCTAGTGTGCTTCCAATTAAACCTGTTGGACTATAACCTGGTGTTGTGTGATTTTTAACTTTGTACACCCCAGTCCAACACCGGCATCTCCAAATGGTGAATTCTGGAGGTGGCTTATGAAAAGGTATTTTCTATAACAGTAGATAAAGCCTTGGTCCAAAGACCCCTAAATTGTTAGATGCAGCAATTAGGAGGTTACTGGAGGAAAAAAATAGAAATATTCTTGCTGCTCATGTCCCAAAGGATGTGTCGAAGTGATACTTACTTTCTGAGGCCAGACTTTCAGGTGTCTTTTTATTTGTTGCATTTCCCTAAGGCTTGGGTAAACCAAACATCATCTATTATAAAATTCGAAGGCTTATCAAAACTGTGTCATGCCAACTTCTCGAAAGATTTCAATGAGCAACTTTCTACCGGAGGCTGTTTTGGTCACCTGTCTTCATGCTGAGATTTTTAACAAGAGTAACAGGAGGACCACAGCAGGATTGCTTCCTTTAGCATATGCCGACTAGCCACCTATTCTACTCGCTGGCCTGCCTCCACTGTGTTCTGTGGCTCTATTAGGTTTCTGAATTATAGTTACTGATATTTGAAGTCAATATTTGGACAGATAAAGGAATGAGATTCTTGGACATATATGAGCATGCCTTTTGTAGCTAAATGCCCCTTTCTCTGGAACAATTGAACCATCTTCTAAGAAACTGGCCAATTTTCTGGGAAGAGAATGAAGAGGGAAGAGGGTATTAGTACCATAAAGTAGGATGATTCTATGCTAGTTCATGTAGTATAATGGTATTTACAAATGACGATGATGTAACTGATGATATTCTGTTGACATTAGTATAGCAGACTCGGCAAGCGAATAAGACTGAAGGGAGAAATATGTAAAAGAGAAGGACTCAGCCACTAACCTGCAAAACTGTATTCAATGACCTGTAAATGTTAAAACAAAGAGTTTTATAGTACTGAAGAGAGTGAGAACTTTGCTCTCAAATAAGGATGGATTAGAAATACCGTATACTATGAAAAGAGGTAAGTGAGAAATAAGGGAGCAGTCATTATGGGTGTCTCTGTAGATATCACATCCAGAGGTATATAGAAGTAGCTTTGAACAATGTTAACAGTGAGGTTCACACAGAGAATGACTTAAAATATGGTGGCAGCAAGGGAGACTTCATAATCATCGATTTGAAGACAGATCACAGTCCATGAGGCAAAGAGGAAACATCCCAATAGGCACAAGTGAGCTATTAGTGGATTACAAACACAAGAGAGCAAAGCAGAAGGATTTGAAGGACAGGATAGACACTGAGAAGACTTTGATGACAAAGCAGGACTTTGAAAAGACTTGCGAGAGGAAACACAGTCAAATAGAGGAATTCCAGTAAAAAAAGGTAAAAGGAACTTCATAGATAAAGTGAGAATGACTGTTCTTTATATCAAGGCAGCATTTGACTGAGTATGTCATCAAGGAGCTCTGGAAAAATTAGAGTCAATGGGAATTAGGGGAACATCTCTCCACTGGTTGGAGTTATACATAACACAAGGGAAGCGGTTGTTGGAAGTTAATCATCTCAATCCAAGGACATCGCTGCAGGAAATCCTTAGGGTAATGTCCTAACTGAAAATGTGTTGCTGGAAAAGCACAGCAGGTCAGGCAGCATCCAAGGAACAGGAGAATCGATGTTTCGGGCATGAGCAGGAGGGACTTGGGGGAGGGGCGTTGGAAATGTGATAGGTGAAAGGAGGTTAAGGTGAGGGTGATAGGCTGGAGTGAGGGTGGGGGTGGAGAGGTCAGGAAGAAGATTGCAGATTAGGAAGGCGGTCTGACTTTGAGGGATTTGACTGAGACAAGGTGGGGGGAGGGGAAATGAGGAAACTGGAGAAATCTGAGTTCATCTCTTGTGGTTGGAGGGTTCTGAGGCGGAAGATGAGGCGCTCTTCCTCCAGCCATCATGTTGCTATGGTCTGGCGATGGAGGAGTCCAAGGACCAGCATGTTCTTGGTGGAGTGGGAGGGGGAGTTGAAGTGTTGAGCCATGGGGTGGTTGGATTGGTTGGTCCAGGTGTCCCAGAGGTGTTCTCTGAAATGTTCCGCAAGTAGGCTGCCTGTCTCCCCAATATAGAGTAGGCCACATCGGGTGCAGCGGATGCAATAAATGATGTGTGTGGAAGTCCAGGTGAATTTGTGGTGGATATGGAAGTATCCCTTGGGACCTTGGAGGGAAGTAAGGGGGGAGATGTGGGCGCAAGTTTTGCATTTCTTGCGGTTGCAGGGGAAGGTGCCGGGAGTGGAGGTTGGGTTAGTGGGGGGTGTGGACCTGACGAGAGAGTCACGGAGGGAGTGGTCTTTTTGGAACGCTGATAGGGGAGGGGAGGGAAATATGTCCTAGGCCCAGCATCTTCAGCTGTTTCATTCCCTCCATCATAAAGTCAGAAGTGAAGATGTTTGTTGAAAGACATTTAGCACCATTTATTATTCCTCAGTTTTGAAGCACTCCATGTTGATATGCAACAAGGCCTGGAAAATATCTAGGCTTGGGCTGATAAGTGGCAAGTACCATATTCATGGTACTCAAGTGTTTTGATATTTAATAGCATTTCCACTGTTGACCACACCACTTCTAGTATTCTGTAGTTTACTGTTAACCAAGCCTGAACTGGACTAACCATATAAATACTATAACATACAAAAGCAGGTCAGAAACTATGAATTCATTGGTGAATAACTTGCCTTATATCTCTCTAATGCCTGTCTACAAGACAGAAGAGTGATAGGATACTTTCCAATGACCAAGATGAATGCAGCTCCAATGACTAAAGAAGTTCAGCACCATCCAGGAAAAAGCAGCACACTTAATTGGCACCAACCCACCACCATTATCAGTCACTTCCTCCACCAGTGACATACTGTGACATTAATGCATACAATCTACAAGACATGCTGCAGTAACTCACAAAGACTTCTTCACAGCACCTTCCAGATGTGTCACCTCCATCACCTCGAAAAACTAAGGCAGCAGATCCAATGGGAGCCCCACCCACCTAAAAATTCCCCTCCAAGCCACAGACTATCCTGACTTGGAACTATATCACTTTGCCTTCATTGTCACTGAGTCAAAATCCTAAAACTCCATTTCTAACAGCACTCTCCGTGTCACTGCAAGACACGGACTGCAGCAGTTCATGAGGGCAGCTAACTGTCACCTTCTCTAGGGCAAATGGTGATGGGCAATAAGTGATTCCCACTTTTTTTTGGATTAGATTCCCTACAGAATGGAAACAGGCCCTTTGGCCCAAGAAATCAACACTGACCCTGTATTTACTCCTGACTAATGCACCTAACGCTATGGGCAATTTAGCGTAGCCAATTCACCTGACCTACACACTTTTGGATTGTGGAAGGAAACGCACACAGACACGGAGAGAATGTATAAAGTCAGCACAGACCGTCATCTGAGGTGGGAATAGAACCCAGGTCCCTGGTGCTGTTAGGCAGCAGTACCATGCTGTGGTGTTATAGTGAATGAATAAAAAGAATTAAATTATGTAGGCCAGTGCATAATTGATTATGTTGGCAGCTCCAAATGTGGCAATACCATTGTCACAACAACTTGGAAATACTGAGCGTCCATAACAAGGGCAAAAATGTGACCTTTGGAAGCAGCAGTAAAAGGAAGTATTACCACTTTGAAGTGCTCATCAGGGCATGCAACGTATACTTTAGTCCAAATCAAATTCTGATCAGAGAAAGAATGAGCTTTAATCAACAGTGTCAGAGGCAAGGGAAGCTGACTGAAGAGTTTTTAACAAATTTATACAGATTATCAGAATGTTGTGGATAGGCAGCCTTAAAGGACAAGTTAATAAAAGATTGTAGGTCAGTCTGCGATCAAGTCATAGAGTTAACAACATTCTTATAAAATGGCACGTAACATGTAATTCAGCTCATCAATACATAGGAAACTAACATTCTTGTGTTAGTCTTTTAAAAATTTGGGAGCAAGTTAATGTGTAAATGGTCACCATACTCTAAGGTTAAAAGATAAAAAAAAGTAAAAAAAACTAGATTGAAACTGTTCAAAATGTAACCTGACAGAAACTGAAACAAGGCTAATGGTAATTGTTTCCTTATTTTGTGGTCATCATGTGCAGTGTAACATTGTTATTTGTTTGATTCCAGTGTTGTGGTGATGAGCCCCTTGAAATAAAACAGCAAATTTAATAACAAGCGCACAGCACCACAGAATTAATCCTTCCCAGTTTAAAAACTGGGACACGGCAATTTTTTATTGAATCCGCCTGCAGCGCTCAAATTATAATGTGCTTTCAGTAGATTACAGGTCAGTCACACCAATCTTGAGGATATTATTTTCATTCCTTTGCTCTTATTCTCTACATTCAGTCAGCACTATTGATGAAGACCTCAGGAAAAAAATTCCAAAGCCCAAGACACTCTGATGGCCTTTCCTCTATGTAATTATACTTACTCTTGATAACGCTACAGACATGCCTTATTGGTAGTGGCACTGGCTGGTTTCCCCTTCAGAGAGATGGATTGTTTCTGGGGGCCTGATGGTCTTCAAATTATCCAAGCAGAGTAAAAGAAAGCAGAATGAATTTTATTTTAACTCATTTTATTTCTAAATTTATTCCTTGGTAGCTGGAAGGTGATGACTGCCCTGGCAGTCACAACAATTGTTATCTGTGAACTTGATTACATTTAGGCCCAGTCTCTCATTTTGAGAAATACACAGTTAATGAGAAGAGAAATGAAAAGTGCATTGAGTCAAAGTGTGTTTGTGGCAATTTGTGACATATTCATGCCAGTCAGTACTTTATTTATTCTTCTTTCCATAGTCATGGTTCTTTGAGAGAAGAAAGGAGCGGATAAGCAAATTCACAAGAAGACCGTTAGTGCCACTGAAGGTAATGAAACTATTTGTATTTCTCCTTCCATTGTTGGTGGTAATTGGAGCAGTGTTCTTCCATTGAACAAAATGCTAGCAAAGCCCATCTGAACAAAACATCTTTCTCCATTATATTACAACACATTTTTCATTGACACTGCCAGTTTTATTCTCCATGTGAGGCTTTTTTTTAACGGACCTTTTCTGCTTCAGTAAATAATAGGTCATTAAATAACTTGTTTGAGCTCTGAAAGGAAATTCACGATGGCAAGAAAATGACTGGCTGATACTAATTGTGAGAGAAAGTCATTTCTCTTTCTGTAATAAATGGCAGAAGTAGAAGTACCTGGAACAGATATCTTCACAACAGGAAAATAATTACTTCTACTCATTAAACAGAACACAAGTCTTCACCTTTCATTTGGGTACATCCTGATCTCGATGGAATGAAAAATCAGGAGAGATGTCCAATAGGCTGCAAATTCATTGTAAACAAATTTACAATATTGCACAAAGTCAAGATCTACCCAATTGCTAATTTTGGATTTTACTATCTTAATTCAACCGTTAGTTTTGTTAGGTGTCAAGTGTGGGTCAATTAGCAGCACTCTGCCCTGAGTTGCAAAGTTGTAAGTTTAAGACCCACTCCACTGACCTGAGCATAAAAATCAAGGCTGACTTTTCAGTTCAGTATTGAGAGGGTGCTATCTTTCACATGAAGTGTGAAACAAAGGTCTGATCTACTTTCAAAGGTGGATGTAAAAACAAATCCATTGGCGTTATTTTGAAGAACAGTGAGGTGTTATCTTTGGTGTTGTGGTCGATATGTATCTCTCAACTAATGTCACAAAAATAGGTTACCTCCTCATTATCATTTTGTAATGTGCTTACTTATTTGCTAATTACCAATTTACATTCTAATTCATTTAATTTTTTTTCTCAACAAAATTTATAAGCAACCTTATGCCTCGATTTGAAATTGAACGGAGGTCTAACTAGTTTCCATCCAGCACCCCTCCTGCTCCTGGCTGACCTTGCTTTCACATTAACCAAACGTTCTTTTTTAATTAATTCCATTTTTTCAATTAAAATGTGCTGCTGTGGTTCTCACATGGGCCCAACTGAACTTGTGGTTTTTGTAGAATGTGTAGACTCGAACATTTCAAGCCATGCCCTACTCTCACCTCAAATTGGAAAGCTCCATCAAAGGTTTGCTTTTAATTACCAACCTTCTTGCAACTTCACACATTTCATTTTGAATAATTCCCTTCCTGGACAGGGGACAATTTCAAATCTTACATGTGATACAAAACTTGAAAGAATTGTAAAATGTGGAAATGACAGTGTAGACATTTAAAAGGACGTTGATAAATTGGTAGAGTTTAGGCAAATATGCAGCAGGTGATGTTCAATGCAGACAAGTGTGAGATGATATATTTTGGTGGAAATTATATAAAGATACAATATAAAATAAAGGATACTAATCTATTGGATGTGCAGGAGCAGAGAGACTTGTGTATATGTGTGCATAAGTCCTTTAAGATGGCAGGGCTGGTAGAGACATCAGTTAATAATATATACTGTATCCTAGGTTTATTAATAAGATGAAGGAGTTTATATTGAATTTGTAAAAAAACACTAGTTAGACCTCAGCTGGAGTACTGTACAGTACTAAGTGACATACTTAGGAAACAGCATGAATACTTTGGAGAGAGTGCAGAAGAGGTTTATGAGCATGATTCTGGTGTAAGAAAATTCAATTATGAAGATAAATTGGAGAAGTTGGGAATGCTTTTCCTTGGAACAGAGAAGGCTGAGAGCAGACTTGATAGAAGTTTTAAAAATCATGAAGGGTCTGTAGACAGTGGATAGGAAGAAAATGTTCACACTCGTGCTAAAATTGAGAACCAGAGAGCACAGATATAAAGGAATTTACAGAAAAAAAATGTGATATGAGAAAAATAGTGAGCAGTTAGGGTCAAGAATGCACTGTTTGGAAGGTTGGTGGAAGCAGTTCATTTGAGGCTTTCAAGAGGTTGGTAGGTGATTATTGGAATAGAAAGGATATGCAGGACTACAGGGAAAAGACATGATAATTGCACCAGGTCATAATCATAATTTGAAGAGCTGGTGCAGGCGTTATTAGCTGAATGGGCTCCTACACGGTAACAATTCTATGATTCTGTGATTTCTGAGCATTGGTTATTAACGAACATTCCTCATAATTCAATACCTACACCTACATCAATTAACCTCCTCAGAGCCTATAAGGATTCCATTCGATATTTTCTACTTTCTCTGTCTCAGTTGAACCTGTTTTGATGATACAATCTTACAAATCAATGCTTCTGAAGCATCATTTTTCTCCAAATTGAGGATGTCCTGGCCTTTCCCTCCCACCCTAACAACAGTTGACAGGATCTTTCACAAGGTTAGATCAATTTTGCTCATTATTTTTCATTACCGCTTGCCCTCTCTACCATAACAATGGTGGAGTTCTCTTTCTTCAGCCAATTCATTCACCAGATCAATCTCTTTACCATTTCTTCCAGGATTGATGCCACAACCAAATCCATCCTCCATTCCCTTTTTAGCATCCTAAAGCAACCATTCCCACGTGGCACTCAGTCCAATTCTAGGTCAACTCCAAAACGCAAACCCCCTTCAATGGCATTTCTTCATTAAAATACAGGAAATGTAACACCAGCTCTTTTACCTCTTCTTTTCTTATCATCCAAGGGCCTGAACTCACGTTCCAATTGAGAAACTGGCTTACATGGACTTCTTTCAATTTAGCAGAATGCAGCCTGTTCTATATTTGGGTAAACCAAATGCTTATTGTGTGGCTCGTGGAACAATTAAATCAGTCCAGAGCATAATCCTGAGCAGCAATGGCCTGTCATTTTAATTCTTCATCTTACTCTTACACTGACATCTCTGCCCTTGCCCTATTGTATGGTCGCAATGAAGTTTAAAGCATTTTGAGACCAATGAGGCACTTCGAAACACAACACTGAATTCAAAATTTCAGTTCAGAAGTTTTGTTTTCCATGTTGGATTATTTCCTTTGCATTTGTCAATCGTAAACTTGTGTGGAATCATCCCAGCCCCTGGAAAACATCGACAGTGGTGAATCAGTTGGGAAAATATTGTGAGATCAGAAAAAATGAGATTCTCAAAATGGAGGAAATCAAGTCTGATTCTGCACCAAGTTTTGATTAGCAAGACGGGAATTTTACTACTTGCAAATATTTTCATTTCATTAACACCTAATCTTGCCTCATTGATGCATATTTTCATGTACTTCCAAGTGCAGGAGTGAAATTATACAATGACAGTTCCTGACATGGAAGTCAGAGAGTGAATCTGGTCTCTCCAGCTAACTGCTTGCTTCACTGAGCCTTTATTTTGAACAATAGACCCCAACATCTCAAGGGCTCAATCTATTGTCAGTGACTGCCTGCACCTACTGCTCATGGAGGTTGGCATTGGACAAGTACCAGCCTCACCATATTTTTATGGCACATCTCCAACCCACTTACAATACATTCTCCACTTCAATGCTGCACTTTGTAGCACACTATACCTTTCATTATAATGCTGCTGCCAGGCCATTTTGCATGCAAGAACAAACTCAGGGCTCCATGCTTGCTTTCTTAACGCTCACTCACTTTGTGTTTACCTGGATGCTCACAGCATCTCTGCCTTGCTTTTTTGAGCTTATCCTCCCCATTCAGAATTTAAAGGCTTGCCTTGTTGTTTAGTACAGATACAAAGTCAGGCAACTTGTCATGGTTGTCAGTTAAGTGATGGACAAGTTGATGGACAGCACTGAGTTGAATCAATGTTACACCTACAACATGTGCCGGCAGCTTAAGTGGCAAATGCACTGCAGGTGCTTCAACCAAATAACCATCTCTCAAAATCTAAGAAGGGTAACCATCAGTTAGGTCATAGTGTTAAGTACTGTTTTTCCTGAGGTTCTTACACACTTGATGCAACAGCAAAGACTAAATTCTGTGAACAAGCAAATTTTATTAAGCACAGTACAAGCTTTGGAGAAACCTTTAACATACCTCTTAGGGCTTACAGGGTCATGGCAAAAGCTCTCTTTGAACAAAGGAAACAGTCCTTCCTCTCCAAACTCTTTACAGCACAGTTCATAATGCCCACAAGACTCTCGCTCACAGTCACATGCCACTCAAGATACAATGCAGTGACCACCTCACCTCCAGAGACAATGTAATGCAAATCATCCATTAATGGTCAAATCTGTTGCAAATCATTTTTGCAAGTATAGGTGAGTAGTCAAATTCCAACTGTAATGTTCTTACTGATTTCTGGATGAAAATGTAAATCATCCCTGAATGGCAAGGAAATGGCCATGTAAACCTCCCACATTCCACCTATAAGACAAAGACACACCACCTTACCCCAGGGTATTCAATTTCTTGCAGGTCAGTAGAGCAAATTAACTCTTTAATAAGTCAATGGGAGACGGGAGATGGGAGACAGCCTTCTCTCAGGGGGTACTAGAATCCAGTATCGGTCCAGGGATTTGTATAGGGTCAATTGGTCATTGGAATGTACAGTGGCAGCAAGCATAGGCTGTTGCAGTCTGGGGAACAGGCTCTCTCCAAACTGATTGGGGAATGGACCATGGCCAGGCCAGAGAAATCAAGGGGCAGTAGTGAGGCAACTGCCACTGTGTGGCGCGGTGGCTCAGTGGTTAGTACTGCTGCCTCACAGTGCTAGGAACCTGGGTTCGATTCTAGCCTCAGGCGACTGACTGTGTGGAGATTGCACACTCTCCCCGTGTCTGTGTGGGTTTCTTCTGGCTGCTCCGGATTCCTCCCATAGTCACAAAGATGTGCAGGTTAGGTGAATTGGCCGTGCTAAATTGCCCATAGTGTTCAGGGATGTGTAGGTTAGGTGCATTAGTCAGGAGTAAATATAGGGTAGAGGAATGGGTCTGGGTGGATTGCTCCTCTTGGTGGACCTATTTCCATACCGTAGGGATTCTATCACTGCATGCCTGAGACTCATGGGGTCAAACAGTTAAATAGCAGATGGGTAGGAAAATGGCAAAGAAGCTCATAGAAGAGCAAGGGAAAAAGGAATATGAAGGTACAGGGAGAGCTTAAGGCTGTAGCTCATGCGGTGAAGCATGGATGTGGTTTCGTCCCATCATCACCTAAATAGGAAGAGCACAATGGAAATGAAAATGGCTGCTGCTGCACATGGAGCGGGCAGAGTATATGGTTTATGCACTGAGGGTGGTGCCTCCCGTTCAATGTCATGAAAGACCATTGAAAGGGTACTGTTTGTGCACAGTACAGGCAGATCATGAGGAGCTGTTAATCTGATCCAAACAGGGAGCCCTGGCTGACAGATAAGAACAGAGGTGTCAGGGGTCCTGTTCACTGAGAGAGTTGCATTCATGTCAAGAATTCTTCCTGTGTAAATAAAGAGTGATTTGGTGGGGAAAACTAACATCTGTTGATTTATTTCAGGAGAGCGCTTCACTATTGTTCCATGCATACAATCTGTCAAATAGTTTGAACAGCAAACCTCTGAATCAGGGTCACATTGCACAAAGCTCACATTGAGGCATCTGATTGGCCTTCTCAAAATGGGGCCTCCATGTTCCAATGTCTAGAGGACACTGTTCAAATGTTATTAGCTCTTTGTTCTTATCAGTTTTGCTTTCAGACTGCATTTCATCATCATTCAGCCATTTACACCTTCACTGAATCCATCTTTTCAATAGCTTATCACAATGCCCTTTGACTCTGCCTAACAATTTTTTTCTCATTTGATGTGGTTCATTTTTCATGCTGTTCAGACCTTCTCTTAATTTTATTTTCCTACCCTCCTCAATTCACTTGACATATCTTTAGCTTTTCTCAGTTCTGAGAAACAGTCAGAATCTGAAATGTTAATTTGGTTCTTTGTTGCTTAGAGTCTTCCAGACCTGTTGAGCATTCCCAGTATTTTCTGTTTACATTTCAGACGTAATGACAGAAAATTATTGCGTAATTGAGAAAAACTACGTATATCACAAAATTGGAGGACACATTTGAATATCAATAGTGTTAATTTAATGTTCCAAGATGTTAGAGAGAGACGAGACATGACCCGAGAAAGGATAAGAGTAAATAAGAGAAAAGGTGCACCTTTTAGAGGAGATGATAAAATGAGGGATAACAAGAAACAAAATGGGATGGTAGGAGTGCAAAGAAAGAGATTTTAGACTAGAGTTACATTATGTAAGATAATAATTCTGATGGGGTTAATGCTCATAATACATTGGCTCCATCCATTTTGTTGATGCCAAACACAGTCTATGTATGGGAAGTTCCAATCTAGCTAATGGAGGGCAGACATATCTGAAGGCCCCAGTACTAATGCCTAACTCAGTGTAGTTGTACTTAGGATCAGTGCCTCTTCTCTAAGGTGGTTTAGTCTTAGCCAATAATCACTTGATGGGTACAGGACAAGGCAAAAGAGAAGGAGGATTGGTGGCAGTGGACAAGCAACCTTTATTTGTACCATATACTGGTAGAGGTGGCAAATACCAGTGGTGGTGGCCTGGGAAAATAGCACATGATTTCAGCAGTGCAAATTTGACCCCACTATCAGTAGTGAAATCCAAAAGACCAGAAGAAAATTCAAAATATCAAGCTAGTGAGTTTACTACTTTAAGAGCAACCCAACTTTATGAAGACACATATAGACATTCAACAGCTAACATGAAATTACTGGTAGTAGATGATAGAACAGCAACAGTGACAGCAGTAAAAGGGCAAGTGCAGCACTCCACAACCAAAATTTCCATTAGAATTGGCGAAAAAGAACTGGGGAAAGAATATGGGCTGGGAAAATAGGTAATTACTTAGAAAATGGAGAGGCTTTCATGAAGGAGACTCAATATGATACAGATAAAGATGCTCGGGGTAAAGTTAGCGATTCCTAATGGAAAGCGAATAACTTTGTGAAAAACTGATGCAAAGATCAGGAAGAAAAGGCAAGGAAGGAGTTTATAAGATCATTCTTACCTCTTATAATGAGTATAACCTCCATCGATAGGAGCATCCACGAGGGATAAATGCAAGGAATGGTGAAAAGCCCAGAAAATGATTTTGGATTGGTGCTACAGAATCAGGGAGGCCTCAGAATGTATCCAAGCTGAAAACAAACAAACAACAAATAAATACAGTCTAGCAGAAGAAGAAAAGTCATGAAAATTAAAAGGACTAGGATGCAGTAATTGAGTCAAACTTTTTGCAGGAATGTATTAATAATTTTGTAGAGAAGAAAGTGCTCGGTGTTTTGGATTGTGAAGTGTGGGTGACCATTCAATTTACCTGTGTAAAATTGGGAAAAATCTATATTGGCTGCGCAATATGGGAAAACTCTAAGAGAAGTAAGAAGCCACCATTATGATGATGAAAAAGGCAAGCCAGCCCTGAAAAAGGTGGAACAACTGAAGAAGCAAGACACAGATAAAGTATTATAAAGAACCAGATTTAAAAACCTTAAAAGGAGTAAGTTACTATAGAACAGCTTGTAATGGAATATAAAGCTTAATTGAAGAATCCAAAGCAGTTTCAAGAATTACAGAGTTAAATAGTCTGGCAAATAAAGGAAATACTGTGACATTGCTACAGGATAGTGTCTAGTAAGATTTGCAGTCATTCAATTTATACCAGCCTCACTGAATAAATGAATACTGGCTTAAACAACAATGGATTTAAAGCAATATTGAAATGATGCAGATGGAAAGTACCTTTACAGTGATAAGATTAATCAGCACAATGAGAAGAAATGGAAAATAGATAGAATGGTTCTGAACAGATTCAAAGTTAGAAGAGTATCATACAGGCTACAAGATTGGACTTTGTAAATTTGACAGTACTTAAGATTTAGCATTGCCTCAAAAATCAGACATTAAGTGCAGAAGTAGGACACAGTTATAAAGCTGCAGAAATGAGAAGGATACACATGCAAAGATCTCAATATGGTAGAGCCATCTCTTTTAGAAAAAAATAGCCAAGGCACTCTTAAGGGAAATAGATGATCTCAACAATCCAGGATTCACAGATCTTGTGTACGTTATTGGACATTATATTACATTTAAACTTGATACTGTAGTGATTGTAATGAGGTCAGCCAAGTGGCCCTCATAGAATATGAGTTCCTTAACTGGGGCTGTTAACCTGGTCCAATCAGGGAGTCCTGGCTGACAGATATAAACAGGAATGTGAGACATCCTGTTCAATCTGAGAACTTGTTCTGAGAGAGCTGGATCAGTGTCAAAGACTCTTCATTTGTAAATATAGGGTGACTTGGTGATGGAGTACCAATCTCTGTGAAGTTATTTCAGATACAAGTGTGAGGTCACTATTAGGAGAAAATGAGGACTGCAGATGCTGGAGATCAGAGCTGAAAATGTGTTACTGGAAAAGCGCAGCAGGTCAGGCAGCATCCAAGGAGCAGGAGAATCGACGTTTCGGGCATGAGTCCTTCTTCAGGAATCCATTCCTGAAGAAGGGCTCATGCCCGAAACGTCGATTCTCCTGCTCCTTAGATGCTGCCTGACCTGCTGTGCTTTTCCAGCAACACATTTTCAGCTCTGAGGTCACTATTATATTGGAATAGTAACAATAGGCTGACGAAGTAGGAGCTGCACTCTATAGATTTAAGACCATGTAGCGTAAATGGAATAACTGTCTATAGTATAAGAATCCTATAAAATACGCATCAATACATTGAGCATGACACAGTTGAACATGTATGCATAGTTTGCAAACAACTGCCTCAATTTTAAGACAGTATGTATATTTGGACTTCAATTTCCTTCAGAAATTAAAAAGAGCCCCATTAGTTCCAACTGAAGATCTTGTCCAGAAACAAATTGTTGTTGAATCATTGTTCAAGGTGCAGATTTCATTGGGCCTTCTAAACTCATGATAATACCCCTCAGATGAATCTATTGTGATTATGCCATGTCATAAAAATATTTCGTAGCAGCAAGAAGAAAAAAATGGACAGCAAGCTAAAAGAAGCTCAGACGAGTTCAAAAGTAAAAAAAAGGTAAACATGACTTTTTTTAAATCTTTTCATGGGCTAAGGGCATCACTTGCTGGGCCAGCATACATTGCCCATCCTTAGTTTCCCTTGAGAAGGTGGTAGTTACTGCCTGCTTGAACAGCTTTTGTCCATGTGCTATAGGCAGACACATAATGCCTGTCAGGAGGGGATCCAGGATTTTGAGCCAGTGTTGCAAAAGAAACAGCAATATATTTGCAAGTCAGGATGGTGAGTGGATCTTGCAGGTAGTAGTGCTCATATGTTGAGAAGGTATTGTCTAGGAAGCCTTGATGTATTTCTGCTGTGCATTTTGCACATGGTACACACCGCTGCTACTGTGCATCAGTGGTGGAGAGAGTGAATGTTTATCAATGTGGTGTCAATCAAGCAAACTCCTCCTATTAGAATGCTATTAATCGTCTTGAGTATTGTGGTAGCTCCATTCAGCCAAACAAGTAAGGAGTGTTCAGTCACATTACTGTCTAGTGTTTTGTAAGTGGTAGGCAGGTTTTGGGGATTCAAGAGGTCAGTTACTTGCCACAGGATTCTTAATGTCTGACCTACTCTTGCAGCCACAATATTTATATAGCCAGCCCAGTTCAGCTTCCGATCAATGGTAATCCCTGGGATGTTGATAGTGCATGAGTCAGTGATGGCAATCCCATTGAATGTCAAGGTTGGAGAGGGCCAATGCCTGGCACTTCTGTGTCAGGAAGGCCATGTACAACTTATCAGCCCAAGCCTGGACGTCATCCTAATCTTGCTGCAAATAACCTTTACAGAATACCACATACTAGTAGAGGTGGCAAATCCTAAAAGGTGAAAGCAGTATTGATCAGGGAAAATGCTACAAATGCCTCATTAAAGGAGACTAAATTCCCATATTTGGAGAGAAAAATGAGAAACTTTATTTTAAGACTAGACAACTAACTGATGCTGCTGGGAGTTGATTGATTTTGAGATTTACCAAGCCAATGTTATAAAACAAAGGGCCGAATTTTACCTGTGAGAATCATGGGAGGCATGAATGATGACAAAATGGTTTGGGAAGACAATGGGTGGGACATGTCTGTCATCCACTCAGAACCAAGTCACTTTTCCAGCAGAGAGGGACGATGACAAATAGCCTGTCTGCCTATAGCCAATTGAGCCACTTAGTTGGACAATTATGGTTCTCTTCCAACCTCCACAGGCCTTACAACTGCTGCTGATTAGCTCTCCACCCTGTGAGGAAACTGTCCGTGAGATTTCAGTCTGGGAGATTGGTGTCTTGTTTAAAAATTCTGTTGAAATTTATTGTGAGTTGTAATAATTTTACCTTGAATTTTCAGGAGATTTAAATCTTTGTCGATGGTATATGCTGATCTCGTCTGATTCTGCATTGTGAAGGTAACTTGCAGAAATTTCAGGCTTCAGCACCACTGGGAATCATTTGCTTATCAGAAAAGCAGGACTGTGAGAATTTGGTAGAAGGTCTTTTGTCATCTGTCCTTTTGCCTCAATATGAGTGGGTTCAAGACAGAGTGGTCGAGGGGAGGGCAAAGTAATGGATTTTTTTCATACTAAATACTTCTATATATGGTAATTGTACGCTCTGAATTACAGTTGCGTTAGATAATGATCATGTCCATATGCTCTCCAGAAACCCTCTAGTGTGTCTCCCAGTATGATCCTTTTAATGTGCATCTCCAGAGTTCTTCCTGGTCTAGTCTGCTGTCGTGTTATTTTAGACTGATCTAACTGCCTACATGATGATATGCATGTCCTGCAATGTGATTTCAAATAAAAGATAATTCCGGGATCTAATCTTCTTCTACACCAGAATGGGTGAGCCAAATTATGTCAGTTAATTCAGTTTTTAGACACAAAATGGTTTCCAACACAATGTTCAGGTCATAAAATAAATTGCCACGATTGAGTGCCATGCCAAAAGCAACATGGAATTTCAGGCCAAGCTCCATTGTGAAGGTTGGTTACATTTTCTAACAGCAACCAATGTTACATGTCCTTTAGAAGAGACAATCTGTTGCCTCTGATTTACATTTCAATTTCTGCTTCCTTAGGCCAGAATCACAACACAGCCTGTACCTAAAAGATGTGCATTTTCACCTGAAATCTTTGTTATTCATTGTTAAAATTTGAAACATACTTAGTAAGGTATCCATTTGTTATTTGATAGAGTAGATTTTGGAAAATAGCATAGCCAACAGGCTTTTTAATAATTTTCTTCAAATTCTCAATATTGTTTTGGACAGAATTTTAAATGTGATCCGCGCACATCAAAATGTTTATAAAGATGAATCTCAACCATTTGCAAACTCAATTTTGTATGTCATGCGTTAACATTTTATCTAAATCCTCATCTTTTGCAAAATGGATTTTGTGAGTTTTTTTGATAATAATTGCCTTCCTCAGTGTAGCCACCCAGTGACGATTAGCTCAAAATGCTTCAGGAATAATATAACCTTCATCCTATTAATCCATGAATGGTGTCATGACAATTGCAAAAACTGATATCAGGCCATGACATTTATGCTTAATTTTACACTTAAATAAGCTATGGAAGCTTCAAATTACATGAGTATCAGAAATGTGCAAACAACCAAATAAGTTGTAATATTATGATGTTACTTTAGTGTCTCAAACAGTAACAGGGTTACTATGTGCAGAAATTAATGAAATACGATAGTGGCACTAGTATGCTTTTTTTGTGATTGACCAATACAGTATTTTGCCTTTTGAACATCAGATTTTTGCATTTCGATGGCACACAAGGAAGCCTCATACAGGGAAAATGTTAATGCGAAATAGAAAGGGGTCTGAAATGTAGATATGATGTTAGATTTCTGTAAAATCTGAGTGTGTCTGGATACCAGCTCCAATTTCTGAACTTTGGTGTTTAATTCATATATGTTTATATGTGACCTCCTTGGAAAAGGCTTCTTAGCAATTTATATATGCAAATTATTGGTCTGCAGAAATAATACAACCCACTTTCAGATTTAACAGCACTTACACGGATTTCTTGGCCTTACAAAAATTTGAAATTGGAATCAAGTTTGAAAACCCAAAGGCAATATTATGGGACAAAAATCAAGCAATTAATGCCCTGTTTACAGCTGCCATTTTATCTGTCACCAGTTAAGTATTTGTTTCCAGTAGTTGGGATAGAGTTTAGTTTCTGTAGCTTAGATACTTTGAGATTTGGGTCGCAATAGTTGTCTTAAGTTGGACAAGAATCAAAACAAGCATGAGCAACAGATGCTTAGCAGGTGTAGGATAGAGAGTGGAACAGCAGATGTACCAAGCTTACAGTTTGGGATGACTCTCATATCATGATGTGTAGGTAGAAGTTGAACTTGTTTGATGTCTCTGAAGTGCACTGTTTCTGACAACTGTGGTTATTATTTGTCATAACAATAATCTGCAGGAACCAAAAGAAAAACCTATTCTCTGCTGGGATTTGGTCATGTTATGATCCCAGTAATAAGAATACTGGATACATTATAGGAAAGGCACAGCAGGTCAGCCAGCATCCGAGGAGCAGGAGAATCGACGTTTTAGGCAGAAGCCCTTCGTGTCCAAAATGTCGACTCTCCTGCTCCTCGGATGCTGCCTAACTTGCTATGCATTTCCAGCACCACACTCTCAACTCCAGCATCTGCAGTCCCCACTCACCCCTTATGGCTTGATAGGCCAGAATCATTTATAGAATACAATACTCATATGGATCAAGGGTAAGAAAACAACTGTCAAAGTTAAAATGAAATGCCAAAAGAATCTTTTCAAGATCTGAACAAAAGAAGCACAAGCAATAAGGACAATACAACAACACTGGACAAATAAGATAAAGATTACAAGCAATAACTTCTACCTTCACCCAATCTAACAGTCTTACCTCCGTTTGATCATTTTTACTGTTGATGATACTCTGATAGGCTTTTAAACATGCTCAGACTCTGGAAAGCAGTTTCTATTTCCAAGTGTGCATTGCTTATCAACACATGCCCTGACTGACCAGACTCATGTATTTATTCTGTAGTTAGAATTCTTCTGTCTTTACAGAGGTACTCAACCCCTGTCAACTCAATAAAAATCCCTTTCCCTCTCACTATAGGGGTGGCACAGTGACCAAGTGGTTTGCACTGCTGCCTCACAGCTCCAGGGACCTGGGTTTGATCCCAGCCTCGGTAGACTCTCTATGGAGGGGTGTACACATTCTCCACGTACCTGCGTGGGCTTCCTCTGGGTGCTTTGGTTTCCTCCCACAGTGCAAAGATGTTCAGGTTAGGTAGATTGGCCATGTTAAATTGACCATAGTGTCCAGAGATGTGTTGGTTAGGTGTGTTAACCATTGGGAATACAGGGATAAGGGCTGGGGTTGGGGCTGGATCTGGGTGGGATGCTCTTCAGAGGGTTGGTGTGGACCTGATGGGCTGAATGGCCTGCTTTCCCACTGTGGGGATTCTATGACACAGAACTGAGTTCTTTGGTTAACCACAATAGCCTCCAGGTTCATATGTCCTCTCTTCACTGACTGTTTTAAAACCAAAAGGCAAGACCAGCTGCTGTTCAGAGCAGAGTACCATCCTTAAACAATTATCTCCATAGCAACATTGGGGCTTTATTGCTTCCACAAGCTTCTCAGCCAGGCTATAAGCTTAAGTGTTGTCTGTTAGCGCATATAAGCATAATAAACAAAGTGAAAGTAAGCAGCCTCTAACGTACTTCAACCTGAAACCAAAACTCTACTTTTAACCCTGAACATAACCCATAATATAGCTTGTAACAGTGGCCAAGCACTATCAATGATTGTAAAATTGAGTATTTGCCTCTGCTGTATACATATCCAGCTGGCTTTACGTAAATGCATGAGGCAGGTGATTGAGGCATGTTTTCAATTTTCCAAGTATGCTAACTTTCCCTTTGACAATAACTATCAGAATGACTTTCCATATGGGTGCTATGTTATTGGCTACACACAGACAGTAATTCAGGCATCCCTTAGTTTTACAAGAGTTCTCCTACCTTATAAGGGATTCCATTCCATGAATACACCGCTGCTGTGCAATTACAAGAGTGTGTCATATTCCCAGAAAGATCCAATGATGCTTCCCTCTGCAACTATGAGATATCCATGACCTTTTTGTATTTGCTGGCAGACAAAAGTTATAAATGCTAAATAAAAACTACCTTCAAAGTTGACCAATGATACCCATGAGGAATGCAACTAATGAAGCTCCAGAATGGTACAGGTACAGCAAAAACCATGTGACTGGGACTGTCATTAGATAAGCCAATGATGTACTGAAGTAGATCTGCAGATACCCGGATAGATCTGAAGCTGCCCTTCAGTTTTCAGCAGCTAATAGCTTCTGAATGATTGAGGTTTGCAGTATACTGCACAGCGTTGTACGGCAGTGAGGACAGATGCTGCAAAAGGATCAAAATACCAAGCAAGCATTATCTACAGATTAATTTGAGGAGGTAAAGGAAGATGTCTACCCCATCCATCACAAGGCCAGGTGTACATTGCTACCAGAGACTTCCTTCGAGTTGTTTAGTTAGTTATTAGCATTGGAATCACGTTACAATCACATCCAAAATCACATTTTATCTGCTGCATAAAGAGACCTGGAAGCAATCAATTACCTATTGCACATCCCTCATATCTTTCCATTCATTAATAATTACATCACTTTTTAAAAGCAAGTTACTTGATACTCATTGTAATTGCTGTTTATATTGCTCTGTATTGAAACAGTGGAGAAAGCCTTGTTACAGACGAGCAAGAACCAGCGGGATCCGTGCCAACAAAGATTTGGCCTGCAATAACTAGATGATTAGTCTGTTGTGTGTTGACCAGTTGTTGATGACATGGCATTTTGCTTGCCAACAACTACACAATTGACTCCCAGGTAGCTGAACATTTTGTAGATGTGAATGGTTGAGGCAAAAACTATCAGGACCTCTAGAAGGGAAACTGTTATTTTGCCTCTGCTGTACAATGTATCTCAAGCCTGAAGGCAGTCACTTTATATCCCTTCATCAGTTGCTGTAAAGCTGTGACTTTTAGTTAATCTGTTGGGTCCTTGTGAACCAGCCACCCTGCGTTCCTATGAACAAGTGAAAACACCTGGAGAAGGAAAATTGAGAAACAACATTCTGAACAGCAAAAGGATCATCTCAGCAACCCTTGGACAGAGACCACTGAACTGCCTTTCCAGTCTTTGCCTCCACCCATAATCCCAGGGTTTTTTTGTGCCTGTGTATGTTTACAGAGGAAGTTTTATAAGTGGATTAGAGTATTAACAAGTAGAGTTATATGTTGATGGTTCAGTACTGTTAATCCACAGCTGACATATACTTATTTGTACTCAATATTCATTTTTGTTTGGGTCAGAAACATGGTCTGCACTTTCTGTCAACTTGGGTTTAAAGGACATATACATTTTGGAATTGCATGTACTCTTTAAATCTTTGACTTTTTGAGATGCATCTGGGAATAGTGGGACTTGATTTCCAGTGTGCTACGCCAGTGAGACATAACATTAGAGACAGGCCAAATAAACACAGAGTCGAACATCTTGGAGAAAGAAATCTTACAATTCAAAATTGATTCCAAGCTAGATAATTACACACAAGCTAGAGTCATAGGCTCATACAGCACGGAAGCAGGCCTTTCGGCCCAACTCATCCATGCTGACCAGGTTTCCAAAACTGTACTAGTCCCATTTGTTTATGTTTGGCCCATATCCTGGTGAACAAATATATTTTTCTTTATCCAGTTAGGAATATAACTCATGATGCTATTTTTGATGACATTCTAAAAGCCTTTGACTGTAACTTTAATCTCTGAACAAGCAAAATTTTTAAAATAACTTTATTTAATAGAACAGTTTAGTACCCAGGGGAATCAATTGATGATTTAATTAGTGATCTCTATAGATTAGCAGGAAAACCTAGTTATTTTAGAATTATTGACTTAAACTCATAATCAATAATATTTGATTCTCATTAAGCTTGGGAAATGCAGTACAATGGTGGAAGAACCTGAAAGTGTTAATGCTGATAAGTGCCTTTTACACCATCCAGTATGAGCTTGATGGGAGAATAGCCTAGTGCCTTGAAAGAATAAAGCATTCTACTTGGATATTTCTCATAGCCCCTCTAACAATATCTATCTCATCAATTTATCTTCTAAATAGTTGCTACAATCAATGAATTATATTGAATCTAAAACAAGAACCTTCTCTTATTAGATTATGAAGTTGTTTTGCTTTACCACACTAGATCAAGGAGGGTTTGATTAGTTTAGATTCTCTACAGTATGGAAACAGGCCCTTCGACCCAACAAGTCCACACCGCCCCTCTAAAGAGTAACCCACCCAGACCCATTCCCTTACTCTATACTTACCCTTGACTAATGCACTTAACATTATGGGCAATTTAGCATGGTCAATTCACTTGACCTATGCATCTTTGGATTGTGGGAGGAAACCAGAGCACCTGGAGGAAACCCACACAGACACAGGGAGAACATGCAAACTCCACACAGACAGTTGCCTGAGGTGGGAATCAAACCCAGGTCCCTGGTGCTGTGAGGCAGAAGTGCTAACCACTGAGCCACCATGTCTGCAGATGCCTACCAGGGAGGCTGATTGTAGCCAGATCAACAAGATCACTCATATAACATGATGAGCATTAGTGAAGATTCATCTTACATCATTCATCTGAAATAATGTGTTCTATTCAGGGTGCCACATTTGAGGGAGTGTATATTAACCTTGAAATGAATACAATTCAGATTTAACTGAATGATACATGGACTCCATGGGTTAAATTGCAAGGAGAGATTGTCTATGATATTCTTTGGAAATTAGCTGTTAAGGAATGACTTGATCAAGGGTTTCATGATATTGAGCTATGAGGCTGCTCTCTCATTGGAATCCCTACAGAATCCCAATAGTGTGGAAAAAGGCCTTTCGGTCCAACAAGTCTAGAAGGGCATCCCACCCAGACCCAAACCCCTACCCTATTACGCTGCATTTCCCTCTACCTAATGTACCTAACCTGCACATCCCTGAACACTATGGGCATTTTAGCTTGGCCAATTCACCTAAACTGCACATCTTTGGACTGTGGGAGGAAACCGGAGCTCCAGAGGAAACCCATGCAGCCATGGGAAGAATGTGCAAACTCCGCAAAGGTAGTCACCCGAGGCTTGAATCGAACCCAGGTCCCTGGTGCTATGAGGCAGCAGTGCCAATCTGACCAGAACGAGACAAATTGTGATGGCTATACCTGAGGGTCAACACCACCTTAGGTGAGTGGACAGATTCAGAAAGAGAGTCCTTCATAGTAACTTCAGCCAGTGCAGGAATTGAAGCCACACTATTGGTATCTCTCTGCATCAGAGGGGAGCTATTCAGCCAACTGACCAAACTGATAAATTTCTTTTTACCTTGAGTATAATATTTGATAAAATTTAACAAACATGGTGGACATTCTACCTCTTAAGGTGTGTCAGCTTTATAAATGTTGGAAGAATTTGGAAACATTCTTTGTCTATGAGAAGAACTTGTATTGGGCAGTATATTTCGAAAATGGCTAATCCCTATCTTAGCCATGTTGTCGGATAACCAGATACATGCATGCAGAAATGAGAAGAATACAAAGTTGAACTTCATAGTGTTCATAGCTGTGTTGCTACAGATGCAGATTTAGTATCTGTGCTGCTCACACCTTCCCTGTACAGCCTTGTCAAAGGACCTTCTGCTGAAGGTATTAGCTTAACTTTAGTAGCATACACCAGAAATATGCAGAACAGGCAAGATGTGATGTTATTAAGCATGCAATGCTGATTGGGCACTAGCAATGTCGTTTTGAAGAACTAGCCACTCTAATTTATGTTCCCTCTTAACCTTACACAGCTAACTGTTCATGCAGTGAAGGGGAAGGTCCTGAAAAAGCACTATTAAGGGGAACATCATTACTTCCACATTAGCTGTTGATTACTTTCCATTGGCTCCGTTTGAGTTTGTGAAATTGTTGGGTGTTTTGAGATGATGATTATAGTTGGTATTTGTAGGCAATATTGCAGGGTTGAAGGCATTGGTTGTAACTGCAAGTGTTCGATCAGATCACTTGCTCCCAGTCTTGGAGGCAATGGTAGCCCGACCCATAAGATTGATTGGCAGAAAACAGGAGGACAAATTAATTGCGAAGGAGAGTGAGCAGGACTCTGAGGAGAAAGCTTTATTCACTGAGACTGTTTCTGGAAAAAGATTTCAAGCCTCCAACTTAGCTAGGAGCTGTGTGCCTGTATCATGTGCGATTCTGAAGCTGAAGGGAACTGCTCATAGAACTCTGCTAATTCTCTGACTCAGAATTGTAGTATCAGTGTAGGGTGAGGATAGCACTGAAACAGACTGGGAAAGTGACCATACCTTGAATTTAATTGCACTAGGAATCTTTGGGCTGGAACAGATGAAGGTAAAAGCAATCTCCCAGTTGGCCATCTACTGCTGTGTCAAAGAGATGCCAGAGGCTCTTTATAGCAAAAAACATACTTCATTGTGTTCTCCCTGAACAGAAAAAAAGCAAGTCGAGTGCACATTAAGCGTTGCCAGGATAATGAGTTTTCCCATGGTGCAGAGTGCTTTTGACTGTGCGTACATAGCTTTGTGGGTTACACATCTCCACATTATGATGCACTACAATTGCAGAAGTTACCAAATGTAGAGAGTACAATTGATATATGCCTATGGTCAGTTCACCAGCCTGGAAGAGGCCATGATAAGTAAGTCTACTCCTGTTTTACCAGTTTTTCAGGCTTTTGGACAATGAAGTCTGTAAGAAAATGTGAACAATGAAATGAGGAGTAAAAGTAATCCATTCAGCCCTCAAACTTGTTCTGCCATTTGTCAAGAGTCAATCCATCTCTTCCTTACAAATATTCAATGAGCCTGTCTCCACTACTCTCTATGGGTTGAATTCTAGAGACTAATAACGCTCTGAAAGAAAAATAAGATTCTTCTTATCTCCATTTTAAATAACAATCTCTTAGTTTTAAAATGTGCTCCCTACTTCTCACCTCTCTCCTAAGGGGAAACAACACTTGAGCATTCCTATCACGTCTCCTCAAGATCATTCATATTTCAATAAAGTCACCTCTCATTCTTCTAAAAATCAATGGATACACATCTAACATGCCTAATCTTTCATCATAATGTAAGATCTTCATCCCAGAATTAGTTGAGTGAACCTTCTCTGAAATGCTTCTAATATAATTATATCCTTTCTAAAGTAAGGGGACCAAAACTATACATAATACTCCAGACATGATTTCACCAATGCCCCAAACAACAGTAGCAATTTGCCTCTACTACTCTATTCCAATTCCTTTGTAATAAACAGCAACATTCTATTTACTTTCACAATCACTTGTGAAGTACTAACTTCTTGTGATTCGTGTACCAATATACTCAGTTGAGACACTTACTTATTGCAGAGTTGTCTAACATCTTTTCATTTTAAAAATTATACTGCTTTTCTATTCATTCCACCAAAGTGGACAATTTCATGGTATATTTCATCTACTGAACTGTTGTCCACGCACTTAATTTATCTAAATCCTTTAACAGACTCCTTATGGTTATTCAGTACTTCATAATTCTAGCGTGTTATTTGTGTCTTCGACAGTGAAAGCAAAACAACAAATATCTGTTCAACTCTTCCATAATTTCATTATTTCTATTATTATTATTTCTCCAAAATAATGCTCTCAAATGTAACAGCTCACTTCTTTAAATACTTATAGAAATTCTTGCTACTTTGTTTACACTTCCAGCTGGTTTTCTCCCATACACGAATGTTTCTTACTCTTTAAAAAAAATCATTCTTTATTGTTTTTAAATAAGGTACAAATTTTGACCTAACACTAATCTTTGCAGATGTGTATGTTTTTTTTTCTTTCAATTTAATGCTATTTTTAACTTCATTTGTTAGTCATGAATGGTGCATTTGTTAGAAGCCTCACTGACTTTTGATTATTTTCATTTTTCTCTTTGATCAATTTAGATTTGGTACTGTGAGCTGGGAACTGTGAGCTAAAAATGATCTTTGTACGGTGGATAGCAGCTTGTCTTAAGAGGAAAATAGGCCAAACATGCTTTTGTTTATTCCTGGGGCCAGGACTGGAATTTACTTGCAGGTAGGTTGTTGGTCAAAATGTTCTGTAGAAGTTTCATTACTCGGGAAGAACATTATTTTTAAACAAATGGCAGAATTGGCTATTAACAAGGTAAGTACCTGGGAATTGGTTCCAGCAATTCTGGAAAAGACCTTATGCTCAAGCAGGTGACAGATATTGAGTGGCAATTGGGCCCTCATGGAGGAGACGGTTGGTTGGTCAGGGAGTAGTCAGTGAATTGGGTTTTTGACTGTGTTTTCTGTGGGAAAGGAATCTGGCTATTAATGCTACAGTATGAAGATTTAAAAGCTCTGTGCCTAACCTCCCATGAGAAGATCTTGGAATCTCAGAGAGAGAACAGAAAAGTAATTTATAAGTATTACTGCCTTAACCTGAGTGAACTGTAAAGATGACCCTGATTGACATCTTCAGAAATCCAACCATCAGCTATGCCTGTGAAGCAATGCATATGAAAACCACACATGTAATCTGAGTTGATAAAGTGTAGCACTGGAAAAAGCAAACGGGTCAGGCAGCATCTGAGGAACTAGAGTCAACATTTTGGGTATAACCCTTCTTCAGGACTCACCTGGCTAATCTTCAAATTTAAAAACCACACAACACCAGGTTATAGTCCAACAAGTTTAATTGGAAGCACACTAGCTTTCAGAGCGCCACTCAATCATCTGATGAAGGAGCAGTGCTCCGAAAGCTAGTGTGCTTCCAATTAAACCTGTTGGACTATAACCTGGTGTTGTGTGATTTTTAACTTTGCACACCCCAGTCCAACACCGTCATCTCCAAATCCTGGCTAATCGAGCCAGTCTTATTATGTTGTGTTTGTTTGTTGTCTGCCTTTTGTGTGAATGGGGTTGAAACTAAAATTATTTGAGTTTAAAGCATAGATTAATTAGATTAATTAGTTGTTTAACTTTATTCTGCTGAAGTTGCTGTATTGTTAAAATTGCTAAGTATTTTGTTTAAACTACAAATGCATGTCAAAACTGACTATTCACAAAGTCGAAGATTAGTGATTCAAACGTCTGATTAAAGAACCATTGGGTAAAAACAATGACTGCAGATACTGGAAACCGGATTCTGGATTAGTGGTGCTGGAAGAGCACAGCAGTTCAGGCAGCATCCGAGGAGCAGTAAAATCAACATTTCGGGGAAAAAAGCCCTTCATCAGGCAGAGAGCCTGAAGGGTGGAGAGATAAGTGAGAGGAGGGTGGGGGTGGGGAGAAAGTAGCATAGAGTACAATAGGTGAGTGGGGGAGGGGATGAAGGTGATAGGTCAGGGAGCA
>NC_057715.1:66101914-66123805 GCF_004010195.1 Chiloscyllium plagiosum | reverse complement strand
CCAAACTTCCAGCTCAGCACTGTCCCCATGACTTGTCCTACCTGCCTATCTTTTTTTCCACCTATCCACTCCACCGTCCTTCCCCCCTGACCTATCATCTTCATCCCCTCCCCCACTCACCTATTGTACTCTATGCTACTTTCTCCCCACCCCCACCCTCCTCTCACTTATCTCTCCACCCTGCAGGCTCTCTGCCTGTATTCCTGATGAAGGCCTTTTTCCCTGAAACTTCAATTTTACTGCGCCTCGGATGCTGCCTGAACTGCTGTGCTCTTCCAGCACCACTAATCCAGAATAAAGAACCATTGGGGTTAACTTTGAGATTTAGTTTTACAGTGCTGAGAAATCAGAGGAAGAGTGTTAACAATGAAGGTACCCTTTCGTTAAATGCTGTCCATTCTCTTAAAATCTTATGTGTATCTTCTTTTAACTATCCTCGTTTTTTCTAGGCCCTGGTATTGCAAGAATGATTGACTCCTCATGCTCTACAAATGAATCATGAGATTGAGATAGCCTTTTCTAATGGTGGCAAAGTAGGGAATGCTGGTCAGTTTATTGTACAACAGCACCCTGATTTTGACAGTGGGCTTATGAAGTGAGATGTGGTATGGTGAAAAACACAAGAGGCAGATGCTTCAGATGCAAACTGATTTTATTAAAACAAGCAAAGTTGAGAATATACATAATCCCTGACAAGAAAATGAATATTTTGAAAAAAAAAACAATGCTGTGCATCAATTGAAATGAGACTTGTCTGACACCTACACCTACTAACACCCCAGTTAACCTTGCAACCCTGACTTGGTGCAGTGGGTTTTGAGTTACAGAGAGCAGTTAATTACTGGGTGATAGGGAAAAGAGAGAGAGAGGGGGTAAAAGCTAATCCTGGGGTCCTATCCTGTTTCCCTTCCCTGGGGAGTACCCTGTACCGTCAACCCCGAAGCCCACCCTTCCTACCCTATCTTACTGAGCTGGGACAGAGGGTTTCAGTGACTTTATGCTCACTCCCAAAGTGGCATCTGTTGGCTTGGACAGTGGTGGATGTCCCTGGCGCCGTCCTCAGTAGGTCTCTTGGCTCTGCAGTCACTTACCTTCGTACATGGAGGTTCGTGAATGAGAAGATTACAAGCTCTCCTTCTTTTACTGAGTCGGTGTTTGGCTGTGGCTGATTCTCCGGATGCTGGTCAGACCTCTTGCTGAACCCCCAGTGATCAGGGTTCCCCAGTTATACTGACTGTCCATTTCCCTTATCTTGCATCAAATCTGGACTTGATCCACTGAGCTGTGGTTCCTCTTCTCGGGCTGAATGAGCTTCCTGAGTATTAGATGAAGTATGAATAGTTCTCCAATTAAAATGAGTAATTTTCTGATAGTTTTGAATGTCCATTATTTCTCTTGGATGGGTGTAGGTTATGGTGTCGCTGATAGTGTGAACACCATCCCATTTAGATCCCCCCTCAACCTCCATCTTTCTAATGAAAATAATCCTAATCTGTTCAACCTCACTTCATTGCTAGTGCCCTCCATACCAGGCAACATCCTGGTGAACCTCCCTCTGCACCCTCTCCAAAGCATCAACATCCTTTTGGTAATGTGGCGACCAGAACTGTATGCAGTATTCCAAATGTGGCCAAACAGAAGTCCTATATAACTGTAACATGACCTGCCAACTCTGGTATTCAATTCCCCATCCAATGAAGGAAAGCATACTGTCTGCCTTCTTGACCACTTTACTGACATGCGTTTGCCACCTTCACAGAATACCCAGATCTCTCTGTATGTCAGTTTTCCCCAGGACATTTTCATTTACTGTATAGTTTGCTTTTGAATGGATCTTCCAAAATGCATCACCTCACATTTGCCTGGATTGAACTCAATCTGCCATTTCTCTGTCCATCTCCTCAATCTATCTATATTCTGTTGTATTCTCTGCCACCCCATCAATCTTAGTGCCATCTGCAAACTTGCTAATCAGGCAACTGATACCTTCCTCTAAATCATTTATGTATATCACAAACAGCAGTGGTCCCAGCACAGATCCCTGTGGAACACCATTGGTCACAGGTCACAGGTCTCCACTTTGAGAAATTTTCTTCCACTACTATTCTTTGTCTCCTGTTGCCCAGCCAGTTCTCTATCCATCTAGCTAAAACACCCTGGACCCCATGCAACTTCACCTTCTCCATCAGCCTACCTTGGGAAACCTTATCAAACGCTTTACTAAAGTCCATGTATATGACATCTTTAGCCCTTCCCCCATCAATCAACTTTGTCACCTCCTCAAAGAATTCTAATAGGTTTGTGAGACATGACCTTCCCCACACAAAACTATTCTGCCCATTACTGATCAGCCTATTTTCTTCCAAATGGGAATAGATCCTACCCCTCAGTATCTTCTGCACAGCTTCCCTACCACTGGTGTTAGGCTCACTGTTCTATAATTACCTGCTAGCCTTCTTAACAAGAGGACAGCATTAGCAATTCTCCAGTCCTCCGGGACCTCACTCATGTTCAAGGATGCTGCAAAAATATCTGTTAAAGCCCTAGCTATTTCTTCTCTTGCTTCCCTCAGTAGCCTGGTGTAAATTCCATCCAGACCTGAGGACTTGTCTACCTTAATGCCTTTTAGAAAATCCAAAATTTCCTCCCTCCTTATGCCGACTTGACCTGGAGTAATCAAACATGAACGCCTCACCTCAACAGGTCATGTCTCTCTCCTTGGTGAATACCGATGTGAAGTACTCATCTATTTTCTCTGACTCCATGCATAACCTTCCTCCTTTGTCCTTGAGTCTTGCTCTTGCTCCTTATATATGTGAAAAAAAGGCTTTGGGATTTTCCTTAACCCTGTTTGCTAAAGATATCTCATGACCCCTTTTAGCCCTCCTAATTCCTTGTTTCAGATTGGTCTTACATTCGCAATATTCTTCCAAAGTTTTGTCTATTTTCAATCATCTAGACCTTATGTACTCATCCTTTTTCCTCTTACCTAGTCTCACAATTTCACCCGTCATCCATGGTTGCCTAATCTTGCCATTTTGATCCCTCATTTTCGCATGAACATACCTCTCCTAAACTCTAATCAACTTCTCTTTAAAAGCCTCCCACATATCAAATGTTAATGTTTCTTCAAACAGCTGTTCCCAATCTCTATTCCCCAGCTCCTGCTGAATTTTGGTATAGCTGGCCTTCCCACAGTTTAGCACTCTTCCTTTAGGACCCCTTTCATCTTTGTCCATGAGTATTCTAAAACTTATGGAATTGTGATCACTATTCCCAAAGTAATATCTTTTGAAACATCAACCACCTGGCCAGGGTCATTTCCCAACAGCAGGTCCAGTATGGCCTCTTCCTGAGTTGGACAATTTACATACTGCTCCAGAAAATCCTCCTGGATGCTCCTTGTAAATTCTGCTCCATCTAGACCTCTAACACTAAGTGAATCCCAGTCAATGTTGGGAAAATTAAAACCTCCTATCACCATCATCCACATCTTTCTATGATCTGTTTACATATTTGCACCTCTACCTCATTTTCACTGTTGGGAGACCTGCAGTACAGCCCCAACATTGTTACCGCTCCTTTCCTATTTCTGAGCTCTGCCCATATTGCCTCACTGCTCGAGTCCTCCATAGTGCCCTTCTTCAGCACTGCTGTGATATTTTCTTTGACCAGTAATGCAACTCCTCCACCCTTTTTACCTCCCACTCTATTCCACCTGAAGCATCGATTTCTTGGGATATTTAGTTGCCAATCATGCCATTCCCTCAACCAAGTCTCAGTAATAGCAATAACATCATACTCCCAGGTACTAATCATCTGCCTTACCTACTATACTTCTTGCATTTAAAACAAATGCACCTCAGACCGCCTGTCCCTTTGCATTCATCATCTGCTCCCTGCTTCCTCTTCCCCTTAGTCATGCTAACTTCATTATCTGGTTCCTTACCGGCTTTAGTTACTGCTTCCCTACTGTCCTCTAACCTCATTTGGTTCCAAAACCCCTGCCACATTACTTTAAACATTCCCCAACAACGTTAGCAAAAGCGCCCCCAAGGACATTGTTTCCAGTCCGGCCCAGGTGGAGACTGTCCAATTTGTAATAGTCCCACCTCTCCATAACTGGTCCCAGTGTCCTAAAAATCTGAACCCCTCCTTCCTGCACCATCTCTCAAGCCACACATTCATCCTGCTTATTCTATCATTCCTACTCTGAGCAGCGTGTGTCACTGGTAGCAATCCTGACCTCTGACGTCCTACTTTTTAAATTGGCTCCTAACTCACTAAATTCTGCTTGTAGGACCTCATCTGGATTTTTTACCTATATCATTTGTGCATATATGCACCATGACAACTGGCTGTTCACCCTTCCCCTTTGAGAATGTTCTGCAGCTGACCCAAGACATCCATGACCCATGCACCTGGGAGGCAACATATCATTTGGGAGTTTCATTTTTGACCACAGAACCACTTATCTACTCCCCTTATAATTGAATCCCCTATGACTACAGCCCTTCCACTCTTAGCTTTACAAGCTAAATCCCTGTTCCAGACAGCTGCTCCAAGGCTTGCATATTGCACTGTCTGTTCTTTCCAGAGAACTCAGTGACTGATAGTTCAAACTTATGTCCCAAGTTCAGAGATTTTTAGTCCTGGGTATCTGATGGGAATTTTTGCCCCACCTTATAGCAGTTCCCATAGAGAACTTGTACAGTTGCATTTATGGAGTTTAGTCCTGGATGACCTGCTCATTCAACTATCATTGCAACAATGAGATGTTCTAATAGGAAAGAACAGACAGTTGTGTGTTGCCATATCATGAGATTATAGGAACTGACAGGTCCACTTGGTAGAAATGTGAAACTCCCTACCCATGTGGATGTTGTGTCAAGGCTGAAATTGATTTTCTTTTAGGAAAGGGTATTGAGTCGAAGAGCTGGAGAGTTTCTGCTCAAAATGTCAATTCTCCTGCTCCTCGGATGCTACATGACCTGCTGTGCTTTCCCAGCACCACACTCTTGACTCTGCTCTTCAGCATCTTCAGTCCTCATTTTCTCCTCGTTGATTTCAACTCTACTTACTGCGAAGCCTCTTCCAAGGGTGCTTACCTTGACGAAGTTCTCCTCCTCTCTCTACAACTATCACAACAACAACATCAATGGGAAATATTCTCACACTCCAATTTCAAGTGACCACCCCATTGGTGCCGGGCAAGAGACCTGACAATCCAATTCTCCTACTTTACCATATTTCTCTCATTTATCTCTTGCAATTTTCCAAGTTTGTTAGCTTTTAATAGTACCTGCTCTCCCATCTTTCAAAACCACATTAATTTTAGTATCATTTTTGTCACTGCTGTCACAGACAGTACAAACATATTAAACTGTTAATTATATCTGTTACTTGGAGATTATCATGAACTAGGAATGGTTTAAAGCACTTTGAGGCACTTAATTATATAAACAAATCACATTTCAATAATATTTGTGTGTAATTTCTTTTACCAGTTTGCTTATGTTTTCTGATGTTCAGCCCCAACCTGGGTAACAGCCAATATTTACACATGTCTTTGAGAGGAGGTAATACTCCCATCAAATTAGCAAAATAAACAAGATAATAATTATTCAAATACGGGTCGTTCTCCTTTAATGCGTGTTTTGTCAACGTGATTTGGCTGTAACATGATTGGTGAATTAGGGAACGATTTTTTTAAAAAGCAAACTCATGTTGGCTATTATGCAACTCCTTCCCCGGTTACCTTATGTCCACTCGAAGTGTTTACTTCAGGTTGAGCAAACGAGGTTGGATGATGGGGCAAAATTTTTCTAACCTTATTGTTGATATTTTCGAGGATGTTTTTGGAAATTATTGCAGGTAAAAAGATTTGGATGCAAGATTCTCCTCATTCTGGACAATGCACCAAGCCATCCTCCCACCATTGGTGAGCTTTCTGAAAGTATCAAAGTGGTATTTCTACCGCCGAACACAACCTCTCTCATTCAAACCATGGACCAGTGTGCAATAGCAGTTGTTAAAGCTTACTATTTAAGGTGCACATTCAGGAAGTTGATTGAGGCAACTGTGGGGTATAATGAGGACGGTGTTCCTCAATTTTGGAAGAGCTTTAACATTAAGAATGCTACAGTGGAGGCCTGGGGTGATGTCAGTAAGGACTGCCTAGTTTCAGTTTGGCAGAAGCTTCTTCCAGATTTTCTTCATGATTTTAAAGGTGTTGAACCATCAGAGGAGCTTCCAGCAATCAAAGAACATTGTGTCGCTCTTGCAAAGAAAGTTGGATTTGAAGAAGTGGCGACTGATCCACAACAATTTGTTGCTGCAGGGGAAATTGAAGCTCGAGATGAAGTCCTGAATGCAGCACCACAATTCTGTTTTGTCATCTATCTAGAGGGAAGTTGAGAAGCAGTTACAGCTCTTCAAAGACAATGACTACAATGCAGAACATAGCAGGATAGCATAAAGCGGCATACAATCTTAACTGGCACCCCAAGATCAGCTTCTTCATGAAAGAAGAAAAATGGCAAAGCAGCAAAAACTAGATGCTTTTTTAAAGCCAACTCCCAAGAAACAGTCAGAGGACAACAAACCACAACCATCCACTTCTGGACTAAATATTTTCTTTTGTCTTAACCCTGCAAACAGAACTGCACCTGAAAGTAATGATGATGCTGATGATGACCCTTAGCCCTGTTTTAATATATTACCATAATTCAATTAACTCAGAAATCCCATAAAGTGTTATATTTATTGTACTATTTCATTAAAATATATGATTTTAAAATTTACTTCAACTCTGCTATCGTTTGTGTTCTGCTACCTACTATTTATATAAATTTTTACTGATCTTTTTGGTAGTTCACCCCTAGCCCTGTTTCTCCCATAGGCCCCGTTATTTCTATTGTGTGATTTTCAATATCGCGAGGTCGCCCAAGAACGCAACTACCGTGTTATTACAGAACAGACTATCGTCTATTACAGTACAGGTTCTGATTTTATAACAAAGAAGTATTTTTGGGACCAACGGCCTATTTCATGGATTTATTTTCCTCCAAAATTTTATCTTCATCTGTTTAATCCTAACTATTGCTATAATTGATTCTTGAGTTATGAGACACATTGGCCTATGATAGCAGTCTTTCCATCTGGAGAATTATACATTAGCCAATCAAGAGCCACCTTCCTGAGCTACTAATCTCTTCTTTTTGAAGATATTCCTACTTTGCTGTTAAGTAGGGAGTTCAAGAATTTTGGTAGTATTTTTATAAGACAGGATAGATTGTAACTTGGATGGGCATGTTTGTTTGTACTGTTACCCTTGTCCTTCTCAGTGATAGAGTTCATGTGTTTGAGTGGTGTTGTCAAAGATGCTTTTGTAAGTGGCTGCAATGAACATTGTATATAATACTGCAGCCCGACAGTGCTGATGGTGGAGGACATGAATACTTAAGGTGGTAAATGGACCGTTGATCAACATCTTTTACTCACTTATGAGAAGTAGGCATCACTGGCTAGGCCAGTATTTGTTGGCCATCACAAGTTGATCACGATGAAGGCGGTGGTGATTTTCGTAAAACATTTGGTGGAGGTAGATCACAAATGCTGCCTGGGATGGATTTCCAGGATTTTGAACTAGTGACACTGAAGGAACAGTAATGGAATGGTGACTGGTTTGTATCTGGTGGTGTTCCCATGTATCAGCTGCCCTTATCTTTACAAATGATCATGATCATAGCTTTGAAAGATACTACCTAAAGAGTCTTGGGGAATTTCTGTCATGTATCTTGTGGATGGTAGACTTTTGTTAATGAACTAAAATAATAGCAGGACTGAATGTTTGTGGATGTCGTGCCAATCAAGCAGTCTGTTATGTCTTGGATGGAGTCAAGCTTCTCCACATACACATATAAGATGTGGGGTGAATCTGTACTTGCAGAATTACATTTTACTTTGCTCAAAAACTGCATGAATCTATGTAATATTCTGTAAATATGTTTTATTTAGATTCGAGTCAGTCTGATCATTGTGGCACAGACAGTCTCACACAGGGAGGCTCACACCTTCAATACATTATCTGGGCCAACATGACACCAATTGCTAAAGTTCACTTGAGAATGTAACTTATAAAAAAGTTTTGTGATCTACATATGAAAGAACTGAAACCAGCATGGTCATTCTAACAGATGAGAGACTGAACAAACAATCCAGGTGTTTTTCAATATACAATTTCAGTTACATCACACTGTAAACTTTTGTTATAAATCCTGTGTCTTACAATCTTATACTCCACATTCACCTGATGAAGTAGCAGAGCTACGACAGCTTGTGCTTCCAATTAAACCTGTTGAACTATAACCTGAACTTGTGTAACATTTGGAAATAGACTGCCTCCATATGTGACGAGGCATGAATGATGATGAACATTGTGCAGTTAGCAGCAAATGTCCCCACTTCTGACATTATAATTGAGGGAAGGTCATTAATGAAGGAGCTGAAGATGATTGGGCTGATAACACTACCTGCAGAGATTCCTAGAATTGAGCTGACTATCTTCCACCAATCACAACAATCTTCCTTTGTGCTAATCAAGACTCCAATGAGCATCGAGTTACTCTCCAGTCCCCATTGACTCCAGTTTTACAATGCCTTCTTAATGTCAAGGATAGTCACTCTCACCTCACCTCTTTTATGCATCTTTGAGTCAAGGCTGTATTCGATTGGGGAATTGACTGGCTCTTGCAGAACTCAATCTGAGCATGAGTGGGCAAGTGGTACTTGACAGCAATATGGATGATAATTTCAATCATTTTATGGATAACTGAATAGACTAATGGGGTGGGTGGAAATGAGACTCATAGAGATCCACAGGACAGAAAAATGCTTGACCCATTGAATTCATGTTCGGCTTGAGCTACTTTTGGTGTTATGGATAGAAACCAATGTTGTAGGTATATGAAACCGTTTGGCTTGGTGTATGAAAAATTCTGGAGCAGAGGTCTTTAGTACAATTACTGATATGCTGTCAGGTCCTATCCAGTGTTTCCATTCATTTCTTGTTATCAAATGGAGTGAATCAAAATACCTAAGACTAGCATCTCTGATGTTGGGGACTTCTGCAGAAGGCCAAGATGAATCATCCACTTGAAGATTGTTGCAAATGCTTTAGCTTTCCTTGTGGACTGCTTTTGCACAGTCTGCTTTCATGCTTCTTGGGTACTGTTGGAGAGACAATTGGACACTGTTCCATCATACTCCTAACTGTCTCTTGTTGGCAGTGGGCAGGATTTGAAGAGTCTGGAGATTGATCACTCACGATTGACTTCCCAGCCTTGCAATCCCAATATTTATCTTCTTGACCTGTTGAGTTTTTTTCAAAGGTTACACACAGGATGTTGATGATGCTAGATTCAACAACTTAACGTGATTGAATATCAAGAGAACATAACTATACTACTGTTTGTCAGAGAAGCTAATTACCTAATATCTGTGAAATATAAATGTTATTTGCCTTGTATTCGCCAAAGCCTGAACATTCTTTCAATCTTGCTGCATGTGGGCATGGGCTGCCTCACTTCAAGACAATTCTCAAATGTTACTGAGCACAGTGTTATAACCTTCGGCCTTTATTATGAAGGGAAGGTGATTGACAAAGCTGCTGAAGATAGTCAGGCCTAGAAAATTAATAGCTGCACAGTTTGAATTGAATCTGTTTTGTATTACAAAATTTAGTTGACTTAAGCTGTGCAACTAAAAATCGCAACCTAATTTGTGTATTTGTCTTCATGAAACAAATGGAAATATTTTCCTTTTTGCATTCAGGCCTAATGTGTTGAATGGATACAGCATAAACTGAAAAATCATGAAGGGGAGAATAGATCTTAAGACTATAAAATATAACAGCAAAACCTTCAGCTCATCGAGTCTGCTCCACCATTCGATCAAGGCTCGTATGTTTCACAACCCCATTCTTCTACCTTTTCCCTGTGACCTTTGATCCCCTTACTAATCCATCTTCATCGATCACTGTTTTAAAATCACGCAATGACTTGGCCTCCACAGCCTTCTGTGGCAATGAGTTCCACAGATTCATTACCATCTGGCTGAAGAAGTTCCTGTTCATCTCACAACACTAGGCCACAGTCCAACAGGTTTAATTGGAAGCACTAGCTTTTGGAGCGCCGCTCCTTCAACAGGTGGACCATCTGATGAAGGAGCGGCGCTCCGAAAGCTAGTACCTCCAATTAAACCTGTTGGACTGTAACCTGGTGTTGTGTGATTTGTAACTTTGTACACCCCAGTCCAACACTGGCAAATCCAAATCCTGTTCATCTCAGTTCTAAAGAGTCATCCCTTCAAACTAAGACTGTGCCCTCAGCTCTTAGTCTCTCCTACTAGTGAAAACACCTTCTACACATCCACTCTATTCAGGCTTCTCAGTGTTCTGTAAGTATCCTAGTCTGGCCAAGTCCTTCTATAGCCTCCTGACCGATCAACTCTACCTGTCCCTCTTTGTGTCATCTGCAAACTTAGAAATAATGCCCTCAATTCCTTCGTCCATATCCTTTACATACAATATAAATAGTTATGGTCCCAACACTGACCCCTGGTGAACTCCACTAGTCATTGGCTGTATCCTGGAAAAGACCCCTTTTATCTCTACTTCCAAAACCCCAATACACATCCAATGCACAACCTACCTGATTTTTCATCCAGTCTCACAAGATTGAAAATTGATTAACTGCATTACGAATCTGTAACACTTCTTCCCCAATATTTCTATCCAAGTTTTGTACTCCAGTATTTAAAAAAGGAATATCTGCTCCTTACATCATTCATAAAAGTTGATTCACATCTTTTGAGAGTTGTTATCAAATACATAAATTCTAATAATCCAACTGCTGGATGTTGAGATTTTGTTCACTTCCTCCCTTCTCTGACAATTTGCAAATGATTACACTTTGTAACATTATTCCTGTGTTTAAATTGGATCAAGTTTACAGTCATGACTTTCTGTGAGAGTCCTGGATTTTCATTTCTCCCCTTTGAAGAAAGTGTGAATCTTTAAGCTAGGTGTTACATGCCAGGTAGATGACATGGTATGATTTGAATCACTACATAACATCTCCTCAGAGCTGATTAATGAGTGACAGTGACAGGGACATGAGAGAAGGATGTTTGTTTGCTCTCTTAGTCAGACAGTGGAACTCAGATTACTGGCTAAAGATCACTTTTTACTCACGTCCCTTCAGCCATGGCAATTGGCAACTGACTATCTCCTAGTACTCTTATTACAGCCTGCTTATTTGTGAACTGTTGAAGAGCTGAATTTCAGCATAATTCCTTTTCTGTTTAGTTAATAACCATGCTATCTGGAATGAAAAGATTTCACTGAAAATATAAAACTTTTACTGGTTACTATCATGATCCTGACATAAATACTCCCAAGACCACTTTGTATGGAGCAGCTGCACACACGAGTGAAGTAGACAGCTGGGCTTGCTAGATAGTGTGAACTATATAAAGAGCAGGGTTAATATTCGCTTTATTTTAATCTTTTTCCTTTCAAGAGTTTTTAGCTGTGAAAACTGACATGATACATTTGCCATTTGGGTCTAAGATTTGCTCTTTCACAACTTTTGTTTGTATGGATTGGTTCTGTTGATAAGTTTTACTGGTTTTTTTTCAGTCATCCTGATCTCAGGAAAAACAGTCTCAGCATAAGTGATGACAAAGAAATGTTTTGGGGGCTAACTTGGATATTTCCCAAAAATGAACATCCGAATAGTGAAGCATGATTACCCAGTGCCTTTTCAATGTAACGCAGGCAGCATGATGTCTTAATATAGCTTGTTTATTTTCACAATTTCTGCATGTTGGCAATTCTAACTGCACTGTTAATTGGCATCAGCATGGGATCCAAACCTTGACTTATTATCCTCACTTAAGTTTAACCTACACTACTTAAAATTAGCATATATCATTCAAACGAGGTGGCACATTATAACTGGTGCTGAAAGTCCTTTGTGAGTTGAAACTGAGCTTGGAGAGGGGAATGACTGAACCTGTGAAATATGGGAATCAAGATTTTCCAACACTGCATTAAAGATCTTGGAGGAGGAGGCGGAAAGAAGGTAAGATCTTTGGAACTGCAGGCAAGGCAGGAGGCATCCTGACACAGGCAGAAAAGGTAGTTGGAACAGACAGATATGGAGGTTAATGCGAGGAACATAGTCTTAAACACCTGAATACATTGTGGCAAGCAGTTAGAAAACTGAATGAGTGGTCACAATCTGTAAATGCATCTTTGAATGCCATATTCCAATAAGTATACTATTAGCCTCATCCAATTGAATTTACCATTTACCACTAATCAGTATCAATCACTCTTAACTAACATCCTCATGACTCATTTCACCCTCCTATATTACACATGTTGTGTTTCTTCAGCCATAACAGCCACATCAACTAATCAGACAGCACAATACTCACAAGTGTAAGAAATTGAAAATTACCTTGTGCATTTTGTCCACATATGGCTACCATACTCATGTACCAGCAGAAAAAGTGTAGAAGGAGAATAAAGAAATCCATGTCTTAACAGCTCATGCAATTCTGATTCTGAATGCTTGCTACTCAGTATTGCTTTATTTTTTTCTGAGAATTTCACAAATGCCACTTTTGCCTAAATCTTGGAAGAGAAGAGAAATCTTGGGTTGAAGAAGGGCTTATGCCCGAAACGTCGATTCTCCTGCTCCTCGGATGCTGCCTGGCCTGCTGTGTTTTTCAAGCATCACATTTTTCAACTATGAACTAATTGAAGCCAAAACAGAGGGCAAAGATAGCATAGCTACCAATTCACTAGAGGGCATGAGTGTGCACAGAATCTGCAGCAAAGCGCTCACTTTAATGGGCTATGTATAGATGAAGACTGGCGGATATACAAAAATAGTGCTTTGTTCATTGTGAATCTAATCAGAAGGTGTGCATGTAATTTCAAGATACAGTGAGCAGTCCAGCATCAACTTGGCATAAAACTTATTGCAGGTCTCACAGCATTTCTTTCAAGCATGGATCCAGTGGTCAGTTTCATCAGTGCGCTTTTGGACTGCATCTGATGGCCAATGCCTCACCTTTCAATGCAGCATGAACAACTCCCATCAATATGATGCAAAGTGAGACTGCTATCATGCAAACCCAGACTGTTGTTACTATGTTTATGGATATCTGTTTTGAAAAGGACTCTCGGGGCAGCATAGCAATCCAGCATTCTGCTGAGCAGGGATGCCGAAATGCTGCAGTGAGGGCATGTCAATGTCTCCATGTAGCACAAATCTCTTCTTCTTTATCAGGATTAGGTAGATGCACAATGCCATGAGGGAAAGAGCTCCAGGAATTTGATCTAATGATACTGAAGGTATCAGGTGAAAATGAGGAGTTACAAATGATGTTGAACAATGTAGAATCATCAACAAACATCCCCACTTCTGACCTTTAAGATGAAGAGAAATCATTGATAAAACAGTTGAAGATGGTTTGGCCTAGGACACCACCCTGAAGAGTTCCTGTAAATTTTCCTGAAGCTGAGATGACCATCCTCCAACATCCACAACCACCTTCATTCAAGCTAGGTATGACTCCATCCAGTGGAAAATTTTCCCCTTTTGATGTCTATTGACTCCAGTTCTGCTAAGGCTCCTTGATACCACCTTGATATCAGGGCAGCTCTCTTGACCTCACCTCAGGAATTTAGGTCTTTTATCAATGTTTGAACCAAACCTTTAAAGAGGTCAGGAGTTGAATGGCCCTGGACATCATTGACCAGGTTATTGCTGAACAGGTACTGCTTGCTAGCACTGTTGACGACACCTTTTCATCACCTTTTGATTGATGGTAGGAAGCAAAGGATAATAGTGGAAGGATGCTTGTTGGACTGGAGGCCCGTGGCTGGTGGAGTGCCTCAGGTGGCGGTGCTGGGCCCATTGCTGTATGTTATCTATATCAGTGGGTTGGATCAGAATGTACAAGGCAAGATTAGTAAGTTTTCAGATGACACTAAAATAGGTGGTATTGTGGACATTGAGGAAGGTTGTCAGAAATTCCAGCAGGACATTGATCAGCTGGGGAAGTGGGCTGAGAAATGGCAAATGGAGTTTAATATGGATAAATATTGGATCTTGCATTTTGGAAAGTCAAATCAAGGTAGGAGTTTCATGGTGAATGGTAGAGCCTTAAGGAGTATAGTGGAACAGAGGGATCTTGGAGTTCGGGTTCAAGTTCACTGGAAGTGGAGTCACAGATAGGACAGGGCAGTAAAGAAGGCTTTTGGCACACTGGCCTTCATCAGTCAGGGCATTGAGTAAAGAAGTTGGGAAGTTATGTTGCAGTTTTACAGGATGTTGGAGTATAATGTTTAGTTTTTGGTCAGTTTGCTATGGGAAGGATGTTATTAAGCTGGAAAGAATAAAGAAGAAATTTACAAGGATGTTGTCAGGACTCAATGGTCTGATTTCTAGGGAGGGGTTGGACAAGCTAGGACTTTTTTCTTTCAAGGAGAAAGTGAGGTCTGCAGATGCTGGAGATCAAAGTTGAAACTTTATTGCTGGAACAGCACAGCAGGTCAGGCAGCATCCAGGGAACAGGAGATTCGACGTTTCGGGCACAGGCCCCTGTTCCCTGGATGCTGCCTGACCTGCTGTGCTGTTCCAGCAATAAAGTTTCAACTTTTTTCTTTCAAGTAAAGAACACTTGGTGGGGGGGGGGGGGGGATCTTTATACAAGTGTATAAGATTGAGAGGCATGGCTGGGGTGAAAGTACTCAGTCTTTTTCCCAGGGTTGGAGAATCAAGGACTAGATATGGAATGAGCTGCCAGTGACAATAGTTATGGTGGGTACATTAGCAATATTTAAAAGGCATTTGGACAAATACATGGATAGGAAAGGTTCAGAAGGATATGGGCCAAGTGCAGGGAAATGGAGTTAGCGTTGAAGGACATTTTGGTCGGCAGTCTGTCGAACTCTATGATTCCATGACTTTACTGATGATCAAGAGTCGACTGATGGGAAGATTTGCTCTGCTTTTTGTGTTCAGGGCGTACCTGAGCAAATTTTCATTGTTGTAGATGTACTGGAACCAATTGGTTTGAGGTGCGGCAAGTTCTAGAGCACAAGTCTTCAGTGCTATTGTCCATTAAATCAAAAGAAATAAGAACAGGAGTAGCTCATTCAGCCCATCAAGCAGACTCCGCCATTCAATAGAATCTTGGCTAATCCAACATGCCTCATGTCCACCTTCCTGCTCTGTTCCTATTGGCCAAGAGCCCATCTCAACCGTAAATATACACAAGCACTCTGCCCCCACAGTTCTCTGTATCAAAGAGATCCAAAGACACTCAATTCTCTGACAGAAGAAATTCCTCCTCACATCAATCTTAAATTGGCACACTTTAATTCAGAGACTATGCCTTCTGGGCTGGACTCTTCCATGATGAGATACATCCTATCAGAATTTACCCTGTCAAACCCCTTAAGGATCCTATATGTTTCAATTCTTCTCATTCTTCTAAATTCCGATGAGTAGAATCCCTCATCTTTGCTCATAAGACAATCTTTGTATATGGGAGAATCATCCTCATGAACCTTCTCTGAACAAAAGTTGATTGGAGTTGACTGTTTGCAGGTAATGGAATGAGTGACAAGTGAAAGGTTTTCAAAATGCAAGGAAGGGAGTTCAGAGGCATTATGTTCCTGTTGGAGTGAACGGTAAGGCTGGAAAGGTTAAGGAACAATGGATGAATAAAGGTTCATAGATACAGACAACTATCTATTGTGGGATGTGGATGTCATTGTCTAGACCAGCATTTTTTGCCAATTCCTAGTTGCCCAGAGGGCAGTTGAGAGTCAACCACATTGTTGTAGATTTGGAGCCACATTCAGGCCAGACCAGGTAAGGATGACAGATTTTCTTCCCTAAAGGATGTTAGTGAGATCAAAAGAATCTCTTGGAGAGTATAAGTGTGTACGGGCATCCTTATGAAGGAAATCAGGAAGGCAAAGAGGGAATATAAGATTGCTTTGGCAGATAAGGTTAAGGATAAGTCAATCAGATTCTACAAGTACATTAAGAGCAAAATAGCAACTAGAGAGAGAGAGAGAGTAGGGTCCCTTTAAGATCAACGAGATCATCTTTGTGTTGAACCTCAGATGGTAGAGATATTATATGAATGTTGCCCATCAGTTTTTACTGTGGAGAAAGAACTGAAGGCTAGGGAACTCCGAGATAAATATTGATGTTTTGAGAACAGTTCACATTATAGTAGAGGGAGTGCTGGAGGTCTAAGAAAACATAAAAGTCGACAAATCTCCAAGACCTAATCAAATATATCCCATGATGTTGTGAGAAGTTAGGGAGAAAATTGCAGGGCCTCTTGCAGAAGTAATTGTCTCATCAGTAAGTTCTCTAAGTTGTTGTTCTAGTGTTAAATCCATGTTGCTAACAGTAATGCGTACTGGCTCAAGTCGATCCTGATATTTCAGAAGAAACTATCATATAATATATTAGGTACTATGTAATGAAGCTGTTAATCAAGATTCACCCTAACTTCTGAAAATTACCTTGTGTGGCATCCTTTCCCACTTGGCAACAACAACTGAGAATGGAAACTCGGAGCTGAGCAAACCGGGCTGTGGCGAGATTTGTATTGAATCAGGTCAGAAGTCTGGCAAAGTCTATCTCTATGTTGGAAGCAATGAGTTGCTTCCTTTATGCATTTGCCAAGTGGCAGGCAGGTTTCATGCTAGACAGTTAAGGGAGTCCAATTAAGTCCAATTATGTTTAGTCCAATTAAGGGAGTCATAGCTTGTTAAACACCTTATTAGCACAACAACCTGCCTCATTATTATTCAGTTTCCTGTCTTACCAAAGATGCCAGATAAGTAGACATTGAAAATTCTCAACAGAAGAGCTACCTGGCAACTTCAGCTTATTGGAGAAAGTGAGGACTGCAGATGCTGGAGATCAGAGCTGAAAATGTGTTGTTGGAAAAGCGCAGCAGGTCAGGCAGCATCAAGGAGCAGGAGAATCGACGTTTCGGGCATGAGCCCTTCTTCAGGGCACCTGTTCTGAAGAAGGGCTCATGCCTGAAACGTCGATTCTCCTGCTCCTTGGATGCTGCCTGACCTGCTGCGCTTTTCCAGCAACACATTTTCAACTTCAGCTTATTGCTGGCTTCATCTCAGGGTCTGATCCAAACACATGCATCCTCAACATAGCTATTGGCATCCGACATTTATCGACTCCTCACAACCATGATGGCACATATCTGATCCACCTACAGGCTACTTAAGAAGCACAAACTTACATTGCAGGGTACGATTGTAACTTGCATTGGAAGGCTGCTGCAAGGACATTAGGCCTGCGAGATAGGCATCCATCTCAAGGAATTGGATCAGGCTGTATCTCAGGATTGCTTGCTCTCTTACCACTCACTCCAATAACATTGACATGCAAACATGCAGCATACATTCCTTTCCATGCCATGCCTGTTAGTGCATTGGCACTACAATCAGACCCTAATGGCAGTCAGTATTGCTGTACTGATGGGCTCTTAAAGAAGGCACATTGACAGGCTGCTTGCCATGTTTATCAGTAGGGATAAGTCCAGTGGTGGACATAGGTAGGTCTTGCTGTACAGCACCACCAAATGTCAATCCAAGACCAACAGCATATGTCAGCTGCCTGCAGGTCAAGAACACTGTATGATTATTCAAACAAATCACCATGTCAAAAGCTGATCAAGCCTAGATCTCCGTATACTCAAGGTGGGGAGGGGTTTTGTGTCTATTTGGGGGAGAGGGGTCATTAGTGACAGGAACACAGCCCAGGAGCTGGAATTATGGTTATTCATCTGTTCAGGCCACTTATTGAAGGGTCTATGTCCAACTACAGTCCTGGGAGGGGCAAGGGTAAGTCCTGAAGGGCCATCTCACCTTATTAACACAGCAATCTGTCTTATTACTATTCAATTTCTGTCTTACCAAAGATGCCAAACAGTAGTTGTTGTGAATTTACAACATAAAAGCCAAGGAATCGCACATGACCATTGGGAGATCTGCAAACACGAAGGTCAGGGGTCTAAGCAACCAGGTCGAAATAACTACTTATCAAAGTTGGTTCATGATCTGGGGTGAATACAGTCCTGGGGTCAGTCCATTGATTGTTGAAGAAGATATCACGAGAGCTTTCAGGGCTAACTGAGGACTCCCTATCAAAGGGATGGGGGCATCAGAGCTGGTGGGGGAAAGCTGAAGCATTCATAGAAATGGAGACAGAGGTGGTGATGGAGGGAGCTCAATGTGTATGGGAGTAGTGGAACAACATAAGGGCATGGTAGAGTATGGTTGTTATTGGTAGTGACCTCCACCGTAGTCTCCACATGGGAAACTTAGGGTGAGCATCATTATAGTGACTTGAGGCAGGGAGGTCAATTGGAGGTCAAGATCAGTATGGTGGGTGTCCACATGGGCGATAAGAGTGAAGGTGGACTGTTGGAGTAGTGCGAAGTGAAAGGGGACATGGAGGCTTGGGAGAGGTTACTTGGAGACCAGGCCGAGCCTGGTATCCACTGCAAGCTGTGCCTCCTGTCATCACTTGCTTGCCCAGATGCAAAATACAACTGGGAAATGGCTGGAAAAATGTCCAAGTTAGACAGAGATAGTGTCCACTTGATAGGTGAAGTGTGGGATCCAGGTTTTCTGGGCATTAGAACATCAAAAAAGGCAAACACGTGACAGAGGCATTTGAAAGCTCCAGTGGCATTTAATTTGCAACCATTCACGGCCTCCCCCCCCAACCCACCCCCCCACCCCATTACAGTGCATGTAGAGGGAATCTGCTCAGGGTTCAAACATGGGTCAAAGGTAATTTGCATCATGACATTGGTCCTTGCAAATTAAACATTGAACAATAATCCTAAAGTTAGTAGCAATGGATTAAAAAGAGGTACATTCTAGCCAAGGGTGACCCATTAATTTGACCAGTTCCAAGGTTGCTGTGGAAGGCAAAAACCATCGCTTCATCATCCGTCATGTGAGCTTACCGATAGTTTCTATTGAAAGCGATGAGATGTTTCAAAGCTGATTTGCGTTTGGAATACAAAGGGCGCAGCAGGAACTCCCTTTGTGATTTCATGCGATGTTCACTCAGCCGGTGTGACACCTTCACTACATTGGTGCTCTTACTGAGACTCAGGGTGAATGAATGATGGAGACATGACCCTAGGTATCATGGTGCTGCATGTCTCATTATGTAGAGCAGTGTGCCCACCCTCCTTTGTCGATTCTTCTCAGACCTAGAAACCTGTTTCACTTCTTATATCCCAACATCGTCACTTCCGCTGTGCCCCGCTGTTGGCAGTATGTTGGTTGCTGTGACTGCCTTCCTAAGAATGTGGATAAAGAAGGAAAAGGGTGATGGAGTAGGAGGAGCACCCAGGCCAGAGAGAGGTCACAGACACAGGCTCCCTCAGGATGTACACAGTCCACATGAAGACCAGTGATTTTCAGCCCTGATTTTTTTTTCCCCTGGGGATGAATGGGATATATTGTCAATGCAGACTCTGTTTGACCCAGGACACTGTGACAGAACTGTACCAGCCATTGAAATTGAGCCCGTAGCTGAAGGAATAGGAGACCATCCTCCCTTAGTGACTGTGTAGGTGACAATTGCTGACAGAATGCCAGTGCTACTGGCTGCTTGCAGGGAGTGATGGGTAGCCTGTGTGGGATCTCTCAGTCACACTCCTACAAATGCACCAGGGCAATGACTGATGCCATCCCTGCAAGATCATCCCAGTTCATTTTGTTTGCCCATGGCGGGACCAGTGCTGCAAACAGGACAGTAAGGTTTAGAAACATACTTGGCTCATCTCAGGTTCAGGACGCCATCAACTGCACAAACAATGCACTGAGAGGATTGTATCACTGCACTGTGGAATTCATCTAAAGGAAGGGTTTCCATTTTATTAATGTTTAGGTCATCTGTGCACACTGTTACCAGTTCCTGGAGGTGTGTGCCCACTACCCAAGCAGCTACATTTCTACATTCTGGAGTGTTCTCAGATGTCTGGTGAATTTGGGGTCCAGGTACCTTACACTGGGGGACAAGAGGTACTTACTCTGACCATGGCTCATTGCACAACACCCTGACTGGTATAGAGTGGGGATACAATGCTGCTAATGCTTTAACTTTCATGGTGGAGCAGACAATGGAAGTGCTGAAAGTTCCATTTTCAGCTGCTTACACCAGTCTGGGGGTGCAGGGGGAGGTGAACACTACAGTCTGGATGGCGTGCCTCATATCAGCCTGACCTGATGTGCTCTGTTCACCTTAAGCAAACAACAAAGCGATGTCTGGATGCTGAGATTTGGGTGGAGGGGATGGAGAAGAGTCAGGACATAGCAGAGGAGGACAGAATATGGCTGTAACCAGACAGAGCAGGATTGAGGCTAGTTCCAGTTGATGGGAGCTGGGGACAGCTATCATGGAATGTTCCATAACCATTGGTCATGATGCAGCATTTCATTTGCTTTGTGGGAGTGAGCTGCAGCCTCTGGTCCTTTTTGTTTCTGTTTGCTTTCGGTGACTACAAATAAAAGCTCAAGTTTGTGTTAGTCTATTTGCTCTCCTGTATGCAATGTTCACCGACTGGACAATGACAAGCTACAGGTCTTTGGTGGGCATTGGAGAGAGTAAAAGTAATCTAGAGATGGTAGATTATAGCTAATTCACATACACTGTGTGGCGTGATGCTCAGCAACAACTTGGATGAGAGAGTGGACATGTAAGTGTCATATTATCCATGACTGCTCTATGCCATGAGCAGTATGGATTTGTGGCTCTGATATGCGGCAATGCCAGATTGCCAATGGTTGTCTGGGTTCACAGCAGTCTTTCCAAGTTTCCACAGGCAATAGGGATCCTGGCTGTTCAGTGAATATGCAGTGAGTGACGTTTGGTTCTGCAATGGTCTGTGTAATATGGAGCTGGAATTTGGCGTGAGGATTGCTGGGGCTGGAAAGTTAGGTTTCGTAAGATACAGTAAAAAAACATGCCAGGCTGCCCAGTGAGAACCCTCTCAAAAACTCAGAACAACTTAGAGTCATAGAGATGTACAGCACGGAAACAGACCCTTCAGTCCAACCTGTCCACGCCGACCAGATATCCCAACCCAATCTAGTCACACCTGCCAACACTTGGTTCATATCCCTCCCAACCCTTCCTATTCATATGCCCATCCAAATGCCTCTTAATGTTGCAATTGTACCAGCCTCTACCACATCCTCTGGCAGCTCATTCCATAGATGTACCACCGTCTGTGTGAAAAAGTTGCCCCTTAGGTCTCTTTTATATCTTTCCCCTCTCACCCTAAATCTATACCCTCTAGTTCTGGACTCCCCGACCCCAGGAGGCCTGTTCAGCCTCCCCCTATAGCTCAGATCCTCCAACCCTGGCAACATCCTTGTAAATCTTTTCTGAATCCTTTCAAGTTTCACAACATCTTTCCAATAGGAAGGAGACCAGAATTGCACGCAATATTCCAACAGTGGCCTAACCAATGTCCTGTACAGTCGCAACGTGACCTCCCAACTCCTATACTCAATACTCTGACCAATAAAGGAAAGCATATCAAACGCCTTCTTCACTATCCTATCTACCTGCGACTCCACTTTCAAGGAACTATGAACCTGCACTCCAAGGTCTCTTTATTCAGCAACACTCCCTAGGATCTTTCCAATAAGTGTATAAGTCCTGCTAAGATTTGCTTTCCCAAAATGCAGCACCTCGCATTTATCTGAATTAAACTCCATCTGCCACTTCT
>NC_057715.1:66048439-66101826 GCF_004010195.1 Chiloscyllium plagiosum | reverse complement strand
AATCAGTCCTTGCCTTTCCAAATGCATGTACATCCTGTCCCTCAGGATTCCCTCCAACAACTTGCCCACCACCGCGTCAGGCTCACCAGTCTATAGTTCCCTGGCTTGTCTTTACCGCCCTTCTTAAACAGTGGCACCACGTTTGCCAACCTCCAGTCGTCCGGCACCTCACCTGTGACTATCAATGATACAAATATCTCAGCAAGAGGCCCCGCAATCACTTTTCTAGCTTCCCACAGATTTCAAGGGTACACCTGATCAGGTGCTGGGGATTTATCCATCTTTAACCGTTTCAAGACATCCAGTACTTCCTCCTCTGTAATCTGGACATTTTGCAAGATGTCATCATCTATTTCCCTGCAGTCTATATCTTCCATATCCTTTTCCACAGTAAATACTGATGCAAAATATTCATTTTGTATCTTCCCCCATTTTCTGTGGCTCCATACAAAGGCCACCTTGCTGATCCTTGAGGGGCCCTATTCTCCCCCTCATTACCCTTTTGTCTTTAATATATTTGTAAAAATCCTTTGGATTCTCCTTCATTCTATTTGCCAATGCTATCTCATGTCCCCTTTTTGCCCACCTGATTTTCCCTTTTCAGTATACTCCTACTTCCTTTATATTCTTCTAAGGATTCACTCGATCTATCCTGTCTATACCTGACATATGCTTCCTTCTTTTTCTTAACCAAACCCTCAATTTCTTTAGTCATCTTTAGCAACTTGCACAGCCAAAAGAGTAGCAAAAAAGAAGCAATGTTCCCTCATTGCTGCATGGCTGGATAAACGTAGTGGCTCCAAGGTTCCACACAAATGATGATCAACGTTATGACATCATTTGCAGCATTAACTTTTGGTTTTGGTAGTTATTGCTGTATACAGATCCAGGAAGTCTGCACAGTAGCAAGAAAACCTAGCAGGAACACTGATAAGAAGGATTGTTAGTCGTGTATCTACCCAAAGCATTTCAGATGCTCCCGTAGGACACAATCTGAACATATACCATGGTGACTGAAAAGCCAGTTTAGCCAGAAAATATACCAATTTTGACCTGGGAAATGTCGGTCTTAAAAGAGGAGGCTGATGAGGTAGTAGATGTCTCCGTGTTATTTTTGCAAAATTCACTGGGTTCTGGAAAGGATCCATCAGATTGGAAAGTAGCAAATGTAATGCCTCTATTAAAGAAATTAGGGAGCAGAAAGCAAGAGCAGGCAGAAAATATTTGCCAGTTGACTTGAAGTCTGCATTTGGAAGATGTTGGATTGGATCAGTAAGCTGGTTGTAGCTGGGAATTTACTTAAATTTGGAAGTCTTTTGGAGTTCTTTGAAAGAATAACATGCACTGAGGATGAAAGGGAAGCTGTAGAGACACTGTACTTAGATTTCATAAGAATAAAGCGAGGACTGCAGATGCTGGAGAAGTCAGAGTGGAAAATGGTGGCGCTGGAAAAGCACAGCAAGTCAGGCAGCATCTGAGGAGCAGGAGAATTGATGTTTCGTGAATGTGACTCACACTTAAATTTCATAAGGAATTTGACAAGGTGCTTCATCAAAAGTTATTGCAAAAAGTAGGAGATCATGATGTTAGAGGGTAGATGAAAGAATAGCTGACTGGCAGAAAACAGACAATATGCATGAATGGGTCTCTCCACATCTGGGGAGAATTACACTGTCCCCACTATCTTGGTTTTTCTCCTGCCTGACTTGCTGAGAATTTGCAGCATTTTCTTTTCGTTTGCTGTTTTGTTTAAATTCTCCGGATTTTGAAAAGAAATTCAAACAGGTTCTATAACAGGCAGGTTCTGATGGATTCAATTTTACCATCCAAGTGATGAAGGATGGAAATGATCTACAAGCAGACACATAAAGATTATTTTCTGCCCAGCTTCTCAACTCAGAACGACCACAAAACACTGGGGAAGGGACTAAGCTGAAAATTAGACCATTGTTATTTTGAAGCTATAAACTGGCAGCTAAAAATTTAAACTGAAATAAGATTAAACTTCAGTAAAAGGATGTAGCACAATGGTATAGCAGGTTGCTGTGATAGTCTACACCCAGTAAATTGATGTTAATCTTGGTGCTAAGAACTTTGAATTATTCAAGAAGTTTAATTAAGCAATGCAAACAGCACAGTAGAGTGGAAAGCTAGTGCTAAAAGGAATTACCAGATCTTTAAAGTGAAAGAAATAAATTGGACATGATAGACAGGTAAATTGAAAGGACACAATGTGGTCACTATCAGAAAACACAATGATTTATTCAATAGTGTGATGAGGCTGAACAACCTCTTAACTTTAATCTACAACAGTTAGAAACCACTAAACTTCCTACATTAAAGACAAATGCTCATTAAATTACAAAAAAAAAGCAAATGTTAAACCTGATGGATAAAGAAAATCAGGAAAGCATATGTTGGAAAAGTAGTATTTCAACTTATCAACCTAATTCATTTTATGATGATCTCAATTTTTTTATTTTCTCTATAATTATTCACTGCAAGGTTTGATCATTTAATTATAAAATATACCGTTTGCTACTTCATCGAGATGGTGATCTCTGATAATACAGGTCTAATTGCGATTCTCAAGTATACAGAGTTGCTCCATGCACCTCTGAGTGGTGTGGCTTTACCTCCAGCAGAACATTTTACCTGATGTGGCAATGATTAGGCTACTCCTAAAATCATAATTAACTGGACATGGATATTGTGGTATTGAAGAATCCAACAGACATATATTACAGCTTAATACAAATATTAAGTTTACAGGCACGAAGGTGCAGGGCTAATATTAAGCTAATATGTTACAAAACAGGAAAATGTTTATTGTATTGTGTCATACTTCAAGTGATCCTGGGATTAGATGGACTATGAGACCTTTATAATTTCAGGTCACATGATGATATCATGAACATCTCTCTTAAAGATATTTTGATATACTGGCTATGATGTGTAATACCACATCCCTCCTTTTTCCAAAGAATAAAAATATACCAAACAGATATACATCTGCATAGGCACATATTGGCAATGTGATAATTATACAAACAGGCAAAATAAAATTTACAAGACTAACATTTTAAACTTTGGTGGTTTAACAACTCATCCAATCTAGTGACTGTATATTTTTCTGGAGAGTTGTATGTTGTTGTCTGTTGCAATCCTTTGACAATCTGTTCGTTTTGCTGCTAGTTGCTGTCAACTACACAATCATCATCGTTGAAAATGCTTTCCCACTTTCTGTTTCTGAATTATTGGTTTGCAATACATTGATCTGAACCAGCTTCTGTTCTTTCACAATATGGCATCATGATCAGAAATGACTTCACATGGTTTGAGCTGGGTTTAGAAACATTGTCTGGTATTTAAGTATTCTGTTTGGATTTCTAATTCAGGCTCTCTGGTAGGGAGCAGTTCTGGTAGCTCTTTACCTGCTTGCTCATTGTGTATCTCTTTCATTCTCTGCTTTTGAAGATCTCCTGTATCTCAGAATCATGAGACAACTGGTTGCTGGACAAGATCATTTTCATTGACGTCTGAGCATTGGACGTGCTGGTGTTGGTCATCCATTCTCCATTGGCCTGTTCCAAAAGGCAGCAATGAAATACAAAAAATCCCAGTTCATTGCTTAACACTTAGTGATCATTAATTTGATAATACCATACAGATATACCATTTGAGTGAAGATAGTGGAGGGATAATGTGATATGAGTCAGAGTCATAGTCATAGAGTCATAGAGTCGTAGAGATGTACAGCATGAAACAGACCCTTTGGTCCAACTCATCCATGCCAACCAGATATGCTAACCCAATCTAGTCCCACCTGCCATCACCCAGCCCATATACCTCCAAACCCATCCTATTCATATACCCTTCCAAATGCCTCTTAAATGTTGCAATTGTATCATCCTCCACCACTTCCTCTGGCAGTTCATCCCATACACGTACCACCTTCTGCATGAAAACATTGCCCCTTGGGTCTCTTTTATATCTTTCCCCTCTCACCCTAAACCTATGCCCTCTAGTTCTGGAATCTCCGACCCCAGGGAAAAGATTTTGTCTATTTACCCTATCCATGCCCCTCATAATTTTGTAAACCTCTATAAGGTCACCCCTCAACCTCTGACGCTCTAGGGAAAGCAGCCCCAGCCTGTTCAGCCTCTTCCTATAACTCAAATCCTCCAACCCTGGCAACATCCTTGTAGATCTTTGCTGAACTCTTTCAAATTTCACAACATCTTTCTGATAGGAAGGAGACCAGAATTGCACGCAATTTTCCAACAGTGGCCTAGTTGGCACACATTTTGAAGTATTTGTCCATGTATTCTCATCTGTTGGCAGAAACCATCTCATTCATGATGCTGAATAAACTGAAAGTAGTATTCACCATGTCACTTACTATTGCACTCATTGTATTGGCGAAGTGGGTGAACAATGTGAATTTAGAGAAGTAATCTATTGCTACTTTCATCTAAGGAGTGGATGAGACGTTGTGCGGATGTTGAATCTTCCTCCGCTGCTGGGTTTTGCATGCCTCATATACATTCTCACATCTTGGAATTTCCTACTTCATCCCTGGCTCGTGCACAGATTCATGTTCTAGCAATCGTGTCTGTTCAATACCTACCTGTGTCCTAGTGTAACGTACCAAGTTCATCAGAGCACGTTTCACAGTAGTACTCTGAGAGACTGATCGCGAGCTATAAAACGACACCAAGCTTTGGACAGGAATACAGCAACAGCTTGAGTGAATATGGTAAATGATAGATATGGTATTATTTTGATTAGTGAAGGTAAATGTGTTCAGTTCTGGTTGCCCAGTTACAGGAAGGATACTGTTAAGCTGGAGAAGGTTTAGAAGAGATTTACCAGGATGTTGCTGGATGTGGAAGGTTTGAGTTATAAAGAAAGATTGGATAGGCTGGGACTTTTTCCACTGGAGTATAGGAGGTTGAGAGGTGACCTGATAGAAGTTTATAAAATAATGAGAGGTAGAGATAGAGCTAATGGTAGTTGTCTTTTGCACAGGATGGTGGCATTTCTAAGGTGAGAGGGGAGAGGTTTAAAAATGACCCGAGAGGCAATTTTTTTACACAGAGGGTGGTTTATGTGTGAAATGAATTTCCTGGGGAAGTGGTGGATGTGGCTACATTTTCAATGTTTAAAAGACGTTAGGATAGATCCATGAATAGACAAGGTTTGGAGGGATATGGGCCAGGTGCAGGCAGTTGGGACTAGATTAGTTGGGATTCTGCTGGGCATGGACTGGTTGGACCAAAGAGTCTGTTTCCATGTTATATGACTCTTTGACTCTATGACTCTAAATGCCTTTTACATCATTAGTGGGAACACTGACCAGATAGTTATTCTTTTAAAATTAAGTTGCTAAGATTAATGGGTAGATTTTTCAGTAGCATTTTAGCAGAGATTTGTCCTCTTCTGAAGTCAACAGGAAATAAAACTGCAAGTAGAGGGACATCTTGTGAACACTTAAACAATTTAGCACAAATATTATGATATTAATTTCTGAGCTTTAGTGTAGCTTTCCTTTAGATTCTGCCATTTAGAAAATAATGAGGGATTGCCATAAACTTGCAGAGATGTGGCAATTCTTGAGTTAAAACATGAGTTTTTTAAAATAAATCATTAATGGTATTAGGGCATCATTGGCCAGGCCAGCATTTATTGACCATCCCCTAATTGCCCAGAGGGCAGCAAAGAGTCAATAACATTGCTGTGGGTCAGGAGTCCCATGCAGGCCAGACCAGGCAAGGATGGCAATTTCCTTCCCTGAAGGACATTAGTGAACCAAATAGACTTTTCCTGGTGATTGACAATGGATTCAAGGTCATCATTAAACTCTTAATTCTAGATCTTTTAAACATTAATTTCAAATTTCTCTATCTGTTGTGGTGGGATTTAAAACCCAGCTCCCAAGAACATTACCCAGGTCTCTGGATTAATTTTACTTCAGTGATAATACCACTCGGCCATTGCCTCCCCGTGTAAAAAGACATGAGTTGCACAAACATATTCTTTAAAAAAAAAACTTTTATGGTATATCTTGCCCAAATTAGCAATATCGTGGCTGTAATCCTCAGTTAGGATATTTTTTAAAAGCTGTTTCACCTGTACTGGAATAAATCAAAATGAAGTGAGACAGTCCTTGAAACATAAGTGGTTAGTGGTAGAGCACAATACACTGTTAACCAAAATTGTGCACCACAAGGGAATGTTACCTAACAAATACAATATAAGTATTAACTATTAACAGTTAACCAGACAATCAGTTTTACATGTCACAATTTGGAATAATAAACTATGCATTTTCAGCTCTTACAGTTAATATCAGTTAGTCAGTGAGTGGCATTCAGCTCACAAAATAATTTCTATCTTAATCTGTGGCAGATATTAGCAGATGGCAAGCCTTCTTAGAGAATTGTGTGGTTAACTGGAGCAGGTTACAGCAAACAAATCCAGTAGTTCCCACTTAGAATTATTTTCCAGTTGGCGAGATAAGTAGTTGAAAGAGAAACAGGCTGAGGGTAAAATTAATGGACTTAGATGAAGAAATGCTGGTGACTAGACAGAACAGAGTGAGGTAAGTAGTATTTTTGTGGACAACATCAATTAGTGAGCCATTAGAGGACAGTAGTAAGGCTGAAAGCAACAGTGGCACTCTGCAGTTAAGATGACTTCATCAGGCTATTTCACACTCTAAAACTGTCTGTTCCCAAATTAGATAATGCAGTGTCAAAAGTGCATCTTCAACAATGTCAGTAATATATATAACAAATTAATATGGTCTACAATATTTTTACTTAAAAATTATAATTTGGATGTTATAATTCTTTATTTCAAAAGTTTTTTTAAAACAAAAATTAGTGAAACCTTGGTAATTAGAGATATAAATTATAATTAAATGGTTCCAAGTGTAATCAGAAAATTTCCGTGGGTGTATTGGAAGGGTTTGTCTGTTTTCCTGTAAATTATTTCTTTCCGTTTCACAAGATATTAGTCCATTTCTTTTAATGCTCATTACTTGGCATAGCTCAACCTGTCCCTGTCTCATGGAGGTGTGAAAGGAGAGAATAACAATGCTTCAAACCTGCTGATGTGTCTTCAGATCAAATGGCTACTTCATTTCCTGTCATCTCTGCATTCTGTGTGGCAGTATCATCAGTTGGAGAAAGTGCAATTAGACAGTCCTTCGCTGTGTTCAGAATTGCAGTATGTTCTTTGTGTCTTCAAACGGTCAAAGCCTGATTGGGCTTAATGCTTCTCTGATCATTTTGTTTTGAATTTTCTAAATACATCATTTGATTTTCAGTCTATTAAAATAATATTGCTTTGCTCTTTTTTAAAACTAGTTTCTCATTTACCTGATCTAAAAATAATCTTGCCAGTGAGATATCTGGAAAATATGCTCATTGTCTGTTTCTGTTCACAGTAAGTATGAACTACAATAATATTAGTATCTTTATTGACATCTATTATTAACCGTGTATTATAGCAATATTATCTTGTTACTATAGGCCCCAGTAATGAAATGCTTTATCCTTAGTTGTTCAAGTTGTTACAAATGGTATTTGTTGATGTTTTTAGCCTGTTTTTTCCTTTCCTTGACTTCTGCATTTATTGTTATAAATTCATGATCATTTGAAAGGCAGGGAGGAACCAACATCAGATAAATATTCAATTAAAAGTGAATTGAGAAAAAAAGCAATCTCTATAAAATCTATAGATAGGTACGGAATATGTTCACTGAAATGATTATAAAATAATGGGGCAAAGAGAGACTGGAAGCAAAGCATTAGAGGATAAATAGGACAGTTTAGAATGCTTTTGGTACTATACTAGTGAGTAGCGAGTCACAAAATCATAACAATGCAGGCAATCAGCAAGACATTTTCAATTATTAATTCCTAACAACATTCAAAATGGAAGACATGAACAACATGCTCATCTCTAATGGAACCAAGCTAGAGAAACTCAAGAGTCTTGTAGGGGAAGGGGTGAATGTCCGCTTTTATTGCATCAGAAATTTCTGGGGGTCTATGGATAGTCTAAGCATCCTAGTAAATGTTTCATTCAGCTTTCACATTTGCTAAATTGCTCATCCTCCTAGTGTCACACATGTAAGAACTGAGTATTTGATGAAAGGGACTGTATTCATTTGAAATTATCTGTAGAAACATCTGACTTAGCTTGACATTCACTGCAGTGCTTGAAATCAAAACTTACTATAGGCAGGAAACCATCTCAGTCAGTCTCCATTACCTCTTTCAAGCATGTGTTCCAGCATAATTGGCTGAACTAGGGCCTGAATGCTGCACAATGGAATTTGCATTGGAAATCCTGTTTTCCAATGAAGATGAGGAAGAAGTACAACAAGAGCTGCATAGGAGCCATATTCATCAGAGAACAGTAGACATGAGCCAATGAAGCAGCACTACTTATCTAGTAGACTAATTTTCAGAGATCTTATCTTTAATCATAGTCATAAAGGCCTGGAGGATAGCTGTTAAATGCTACATCTTAGCTCTCAATCAAGGTTCATTGTAGATGCAACATTGAGAGCAGTAGGCATTGTGTACTTGGACTTCAATAAAGTCTTCAATACGTTTCTGCATGGTAGACTAATTAGTACAGTTAGATCACATGAGATAGTAAATTTGTGGATGACACCAAAATTGGTGGCAGTGTGGACAGTGAGAAAGGTTATTTATGATTACAAAGAGACTGTGATCATAAGCAGATCTAGTTTAATTTGGATAAATGTGTCATATTGCATTTTGGTGAAACAAACAAGGGCAGAGCTTATATAATTGGTGGTACAGCCCCGAGTAGAACAGAGACCCCACTTCCTCCAAATGAAAGGAGTAGCCATGGGCACCCGCATGGGCCCCAGCTATGCCTGCCTCTTCGTAGGATATGTGGAACAGTCCATCTTCCGCAACTACACTGGCCCCACCCCTCACCTTTTCCTCCGCTACATCGATGACCGTATCGGCGCCGCCTCATGGTCCCACGAGGAGGTTGAACAGTTCATCCACTACACTAACACCTTCCACACCGACCTCAAATTTACCTGGACCGTCTCAGACTCCTCCCTCCCCTTCCTAGACTTAAAAACCTATCTATCTCCCCCATAAGTATACTTCATGTCCCGGATTCACTGCATTCTGGGGTAGTCAATTTGACAGATTCACAATCCTTTGAGAGGAGTAATTTCTCTGCGTCTCTGTTTTAAACCTGCTGCCCCTTATCCTGAAACTATGACCTCTCATTCTAGACTGGCCCAAGGGGAAACATCCTCTCCATGTCTATTTTGTCAAATCTCATTTCGCATTTTATGTACCTCAGTTACATCGCCTCTCATCGCTCTAAACTCCAGAGACTGTCAGACTAAATTGCTCAACCTTTCTTCACAGACAAACCCCTTATCTCTGGAATCAATCTAGTGAACTTCCACTGACCTGCCTCCAATGAAACTACATCCTTCCACAATTAAGAAAACCAAATGCAGTTACAGTCTCACTAATGCCTTGTGCAGTTACAGCAGGATTTCTCTACTTTCATATTCCATTTTAGCAATAAATGCCGAAATTCGATTTGCCCTCCTCACCTTCTGCATACCAATTTTCTGTGATTCACGCACAAGAACACCCAGCTTCCTTTGCACTGAAGCAGTCTTCAAGTTTCTCTCCATTTAGATAATAAATTGCCTTTCTATTCCACTGGCCAAAATGGATAACCTCCTACAAATCTACATTAAGCCCCATTCACCCAAACTATCCATGTCCAGTTCATTGAGGAGTGGACCGAATAAGTATAACAGCACAGACTTTAACCTGGGTTAAAATTATTTTTTGCCTGGGTTATAAATCTAATCTGGGCTACAAATCTAACACTGCACCAACAATTCCTGTTCAACGAGCAAGTCACAGTTAGTGTCTGTTGAATTGAACCATCTATTTGTCTTGGAGCTCTGCCCTCTACAATAATGATTCCCTGCCAAGTGAACACCAGAAACCCAGAACCTACAAATAAAAGCATTGCTGTTCGATAATCTGCATATAAAAATTATCACTGATGCAAACATTATACCAGGATATGCTGCCTGACCTGCTGCACTTTTCCAGCAACACATTTTCAGCTCTGATCTCCAGCATCTGCAGACCTCACTTTCTCCTTTCAGGTACATAGTTCACTGAAATTTGCATCACAGGTGGTTAAGAGAGTATTTAGCATGTTTGCCTTCATTGGTCAGACCTTTGAGTACAGGATTTGGGATGTCATGTTGAAGTTGTCCAGGACATTGGTGAGGCTTCTTCTGGAGTACTGTGTGCAGATCTGGTCACCCTGTTAGATTAGTTTAGATTCCCTACAGTGTGGAAACAGGCCCTTCGGCCCAACAAGTCCACACCAACCCTCTGAAGAGCAACCCACCCAGACCCATTCCCCTACACTTACCCCTGACTAATCCACCTAACATTACGGGCAATTTAGCATGGCCAATTCACCTAACCTGCACACCTTTGGACTGTGGGAGGAAACCCACGCAGACACTGGGAGAATGTGCAAACTCCACACAGACAGTTGCCCAAGACAGGAATTGAACCCGGGTCCCTGGTGCTGTGAGCCAGCAAGGCTAACCACTGAGCCACCGTGCCACCTAGTACCATCAAAATTGGCCTTCCCTCAATTTAGAACTTCAACTTTTAGATCCAGTCTATCATTTTCCATCACTATTTTAAAACTAATTATGTTCACTGGCCCCCAAGTGGCCCCCCCCCCCCCCCCCCCCCACTGACACCTCAGTCACCTGCCCTTATTTCCCAAGAGGAGGTCAAGTTTTGCACCTTCTCTAGTGGGTTCATCCACATACTGATTCAGAAAATGTTCCTGCACACACTTAACAAATTCTTCTCCATCCAAAGCCTTAACACTATGGCAGTCCCAGTCTATGTTTGGAAAGTTAAAATCCTGTATCATAACCACCCCATTATTCTTACAAATAACTGAGGTCTCCTAACAAATTTTTCTCAGTTTCTTGCTGACTATTGGGGGATCTATAGTACAATCCCAATAAGGTGATCATCCCTTTCTTATTTCTCAGTTCCAATCAAATAATGTCTCTGGACTTATTCCCAGGAATATCTTCCCTGAATATGGCTGTTATCCCTAATCAAAAACGTCACTCATCCTCCTTTGTTGACCCCTTTCCTATCCTTCCTATATCACCTAAACCCTGGAAATTTAAGCTGCCAGTCCTGTCCATCCCTGAGCCATGTCTCTGTAACAACTATGATATCCTCATCCCACGTTCCTAACTGTGCCCTGAGGTCATCTGCCTTACCTGTTAGGCCTCTTGCATTGAAATAAATGTGGTTTAATTTATCAGTCCTACCTCATTCTCTGCTTTGACTTCCTTGTTTTCCCAACTGTATCAGTCTCAGACTGATCACTTTCCTCACAATCCCCCTGGGTTCAACAAGTACCCGCCTTGCCAGTTTAAATCCTCCCAAGCAGTTCCAGCAAATCTGCCCACCAGACTTTTCCAGCAATACATTTCCATCTCCACCAGTATATTAGTCCCCTATCAATTCAGGTGCAATCTATTCTTCTTATAAAGGTCACTTCCACCCCAGAAGAGATTCCAATCATCCAAAAGTATGAGTCCGTCGCCTCTGCACCAGCTCCGCAGCATTCATCTGCTCAAGACTCCTATTCCCACTCGTGGCACTAGAAGTAATCCAGACATTACTATCCTTGAGGACCTACTATTTAAATTCCTGCATAACCTCCTATATTCTCTCCTCAGAATCTTGAACTTTTCACTTCCTATGTCATTAGTTCCAATATGTACAATGTTCTCCGGCTGGTCCCTCCCCCACTTTGAGAATATTCTGCACCTCTCTGAGACATCCTTGATCCTGGCACCAGGGAGGCAACTTACCACACTGATGTCTCACTGTTGGCCGCAGAAATGTCTGCCTGTGCCTCTAACTAGAGAGGTTCCTATCCCAATTGATTGCTTGAAACCTAGCATACCCCTCATTACGTAAGAGCTAGTCTCCGTACCAGTAACCTGGCTGTCAGTGCTACGTTCCCTTAAGAGTCCATCACCCCCCACATTTTCCAAAACAGCAAAATTGTTTGAGATGTGGATAGCCACAGGAGACTCCTGCACAACCTGCCTCTCTCTCCTACCATTCCTGGCGGTCACCAATCTACCTGATTGTAACTGTAGTTTATCTCCTGTGATTGCCATGCTAGCTCCTGCAAATTTCTCATTGCCTCTAACTGCCGCTCCAACCAATCCATATGATTTGATGGGATTTGCAATCAAGCACACTTCCTGCAGACATAATCATCAGTAACATGGAAACTCTCCCTAATCTCCCACATCTGACAGAAACAGCACATTACTCTCCTAAAGGCCATCTTTGCACCCTAACAATCTACAGACCCAGAGAATAGCACACTCCCACTGCTCTAAGAACACTGCTCCAGACTAGCTTAGTACCTATATTTTTATATTTTGAAAAATTAATCAAGAGACAGATCTCAAAAACCGTATATTAAAAATACCCACTCTACTCACTATCGTAGATTTACAAAAGAAAAACAGTAAGGTTGCACTTTAAAAAGCCACTTAGCTGCTCCCAGTGCTGTGAGCTCCCACACACCGGTTTCTGCAAGGTCAGCTGTGAATTTCACTGTTTGTTCATTTTTCTTAAAATGAACTCTGTTGTCCAGAGTTACTTGAAACCAGACAGCAAAGGCAGCAGCTGTGCAGGCTGCCACTGGGTCCGACAGCAGTGTAGGTTTCTTTCTTTGTTTGAATCACTTGCCATGTGGTCAAGGGTCCTTGTCTGTCTTCTTCCTTTTTAAAGTGCCGTTGTCTTGATCATTTTCCCCCCAAATTTCCGAAACAATGGAACTATTTAAAAAACAGTAATTATTGCTCCTTGCATTCGAGGAAATCAGCTCCAAAACTGAAAATACCTCAAAAAAGGAGCAGCTCTTACATCTACAGTTTTTCACATCCTTCATCTTGGATTACGATCGCTGGTGATACTGCCACTGGAAGAGTCTGTAATGGTTTTAAATTTTCTGGACACACTTTCAGTCACAGCTGACAATATCAGACTTTGGATGCAGAAAGGTCTGGTCCTGGCAAAACTGAAAGAGCTGGTGGTAATGGGGGAAACCAAAGGATTGTCACAACCAGAATTGAGACCGTTTTGGATCCAGAGAGATCAGATCACAGTAGTGGATGGAGCAAGAGTGATTGTCCCAAGCAAAGGTCACCGCCAGATACTAGCTGAAGTCTGCCAGGGTCATCCAGGAATTTCCAAAATGAAGATGGTGGCAAGAGGTTATGTCTGGTGGCCAGGATTGGATGCCAACATAGCTGTGTTGTTGTAGAAGTGCCTAGAAAGCCAACAAGGACAAGAATTACCACCAGCAGCTACCCCATATTCAGGAATGCCTGGGTAAACTCTGCACTGGGTTACATGTCGACTATGCAGATCCTTTTGATGGGCATTGTATTCTTGGTGATTGTGGATGCCCACTCAAAGTGCCTGGATGCGCATAGAGGTCTTGTCGTCAAACACGGGGACGACTACAGAAAAACTGTACGTATCATTTGCAATACACAGAATTCCATAAGTATTGCTCACAGATAAAGAGCCATCATTTATCAGCAGGGAATTTGAGTATTTCCTAAAGTCCAATGGTCTGGCAGAAAGAGGAGTCCAAGTGGGCAGCACGGTGGCACAGTGGTTAGCACTGCTGCCTCACAGCGCCAGAGACCCGGGTTCAATTCCCGCCTCAGGCGACTGTGTGGAGTTTGCACATTCGCCCCATGTCTGTGTGGGTTTCCTCCGGGTGCTCCAGTTTCCTCCCACAGTCCAAAAATGTGCGGGTTAGGTGAATTGGATATGCTAAATTGCCTGTAGTGTTAGGTGAAGGGGTAAATGTAAGGGAATGGGTCTGGGTGTGTTGTGGGTTGGTGTAGACTTGTTGGGCCGAAGGGCCTGTTTCCACGCTGTAAGTAATCTAATCTTTGACAGCAAGGTGAAAGAAACAGCCTACACCTTTAATGGAAAACAAGCTGTCCCAGTTCCTCTTTTATTATAGGACCACCCTTCATGCAACTATAGAGATAGCTGCAACTAATAGGGAGAAGACTCCGTACAAGGTTAAATCTGATCTTCCCGGATCTGGGGGGAGGGTGAAATGTCAACAGAAATGCCATGGCAGGCCACAAAACTCTGCTAAATGAGACAGTTTACTTTAGAGGATGAAGTTTGATGCAGGAACCATGGGAATGGCCCTGCCTAGGTAAGAAGTATGATTGACACAAGGTCAGGTCCAGTGATGTGTAAAGTTTGGGTAGGTGCAACAGTCCTGAACCAGCATGGGGACAACATGAAAACTGCAAACTTGCAAAGTGGGCAGGAGCAAAACATGCCCAGCTCCTCAACTGTCTCTCTAATGTTCTGGAGCCCTCTTTATCTATCGTTGAAGATACCCCAGAGTCTGAAATGGACACCACCTCGATGCCTTTGCTGCCTGAAGAGGAGAATGGATTTCTTCCAACGCTCAAAAGAAGAAGAGCTACTGTGCGTTACCCGCTGCCTATATCTGAGGCAGAATGAGAAGAACCTGACCCAGTGTGAAAACACCCCAGGAGGAGGTACCAGAAGAGAACCAGCCTTTGTGCTCAGAGGGGGAGAGATGTATTGATTATAATGAGGTCAGCCAGTTGGACTTTGAAGAATGAGTTCCCTGATTAGGGCTGTTAACCTGGTTCAATCATGGAGCCCCGACTGACAGATATAAACAGGAGTGTCAAAGATTCTGTTCACTCCGAGAGTTGGTTCTGAGAAAGCTGGATCAATGTCAAGGATTTTTCACATTTAAATAAAGGGTGACTTGCTGACTGATCCTGTGGAGTTATTTCACATTCCTCTATAAAGAAATGTGCTAACATTCTCATTATTCAAGAGCAGCTCAAAGTATCTGATTTGACAGAGTACCTACATGGATAAGAGGGTCAGCGAAGTTTTCAAAAATTTCACCACAATTTATTCACTGCCTAAATATGTAACTCATTTGCAAGGCAGGCATCAGAGCTTCTTGCATGTAAATTCAAAGCAAGCTGGAAACCGTCATGGGGGTTTTAATTTTTTTCCTGCCACAGGCGTACACTTCTACATGCTGTCTAAAGACCTAGGCTTTGAGGTGAGCCTCTTGGGATTAAAGCCATCCTCCCTTCAGGATCTCATGCCCTGCAACGGACAAAGGCCAGCCTGACTCTTGTCAAGGTGTACAGTATTCACAGCTCTAGCTGTGGCAGAGAAAGTGACCATTGTTCTGTTTTTCTGACACAGGCTCATTTCTGTGAAAGGGCACTTTTGCAAGATCAACCGATTTGTTCCACAGTCCTCTATTAAACAAATTAATTCAGCCAAGATGAGCAGAAATGGATACAGATATCACAATGTCAGATTATCCTGTGCCTGATGATTTTGATGCAGGCAGCATGCAGAGTTTTTGCTGCGTACTGATTTGAATGATTGCAGCTTGTAGACAGTGGTGACTTGCTGTTAAGTAACTGCATGCTTGACCAGATGATACAAAAGTGAGTACAGGTTAGAGCTAACCTGCATTACTTAAAATCAGTCGCACACTTTAAACAAGATCAGCATTATGGCCAAACTAGATAGTAGCAGTTATTGTGCCATTGAATCTGGAAAAGACGCAAGCAATGCTCTTCTTTTGAGCGTTGGCACAAAATAGCATGGAGCAATCTCTAAACTTCACCTACACTGCAGTAGAGGTATTGGTCTTTGTCTTCTGTAGCTAACAGAATAGGGTTTTTGAATCTAGCCCTTAAAGCCATATTCCCATTGTTTCCATCATGAGATTGTACTTCTATGTATTTGGAATGATGTGGTAGATAATTAACATCACTCATAAAAGGATATCTATCTATTTAATCACAGTCTTTATATATTCAGCTGGACCCCTCTTCTGTTTATCTTGCTACATTCTCAGAATTCATAATGTCTTTGCCATGTATATGTCACCAATATGTATCCTCAAACATGGTTCTTGCAAAAGCTTTTCAGCAATAGTGACACTTGTAGGGTGTCCACAAAATGTGCATGTGTCATCTTCCACTAGTGACACAATTTGGACACATCTTTGTCTTCTGTTCAGTAAAGAGTCGCAAAGACTTTATCACATGGATCACATTTTACAGTTCATTTACTGTTGTACATCAGAAGATATCTCTGCAGGGGGAAGGAAGTCCCAAGACATTTGAATGGTCTCTCTTCTGGGTGTGTTTTCATGGTTTTTGTACATTTCATGTGAACAAATCCATTTTCATGAAGTTTGCATTATAGGGATGTCCTGGCTAGGGATAATCTTCCATGCAATATTACATGATTAAGCCATTTATAAGACGTGATTTCCTGTTGTGATGGTATATACACGTTGTATTTCACTTTCACGAAGACTTGCTTATGCATATAAAACCGATGAAATCTTCAATTACCTACACAAATTTGCAAAATAATTCTACTTTAAGAATGAATTGCATTTTCTTTTCCTCAAACTGGACATAGGATTATGATTCAATGTGCATTTACACAACTTGGGTACGACTTCGAAGGTACCTGTCCATGATGGGACATGCGTTGATGAGATTGCTAGTATCTTCTTGACTGTAACCCTCTGTGATCCAAATGTCCTGTGATCCTGAGCCTAAGGATTGCTGTATAACCTTTTTGTATCTAATATGGAAGATTTGAGTTAGACTTCCAAGATTGTTGCTTTTTCCAAGACTAAATTATTCTCTTTCATGTGGAAACATTGCCTAATTCTTGGAATTGAAGGAACCGCCACTAATTGATCATGAATTAGTTAATTGATTAGCATATCAAATTTACATGTAGAAACCAATTGCTACCACATTATCATGTGTGATTTTACAGGCTCACTATTTCTCTAGCATCTCTAACCGAACATATGTTATTCAATCATTAAAATGTTCTTTGCTGTGAAATTTCTTTCTCGAGCACGTTCTGTACTAAACATAAATATATCCTCTGTCGGAAGCTTAGATATTTACTAGCCTTCTGTTCTGAGCCAATGTGTAAGTATCACTGTCCAGTGGATCACTGCTCTATCCGGACTGTCCTTTCCAACAGTAAGCAAATATACTTAAAAACTGCAAATCCATCATTCCTATGACATCAGATTATTCCTCAATGATGAAAGAAATGTTTCTGGAGCTAATAAAGTTGCACTTATCTCACTAATTTTAGTTACTGGTTTGCTGTACATTTTAAGTGTCTAATATACCTCACAGACATGCAGAAACTCTAGTTCTAAATCCAAATAGGTTTATTTATAATACTTAACAATAACCTTTGAGATATTTTAAAGTTATTAAGTATGAAGTAATAACAGAACATCTGGAAAGTCAAAGCACAATCCATTTGAGTCATCACACATTTATGAATGGTAAATCATGTTTGACATTAACAAGTGGATAATGGGGATTCTGTAAATGTAGTATATCTGGACTTCCAGAAGACATTTGATATGCGACTCAAAAAGGTAAGATCACATGGGGTAAGGGGTGATTTATTTGATTGGATAGAGGATTGGCTAACAAACAGTAAGCACAGAGTCAGGATAAATTTGTGTTTTTCTCATTGGAAAGGTGCAATTGGTGGATGCCACAGGGTTCAGTCCTTGGGCACCAAATATTTACACTCTGAATGAATGATTTGGATGCAAGGATAGAAGGTACTGTAGCCACATTTGCAGACAACACTAAAATCAGTGGGAAAGTAAGTCATCATGAAGAAGTTTAAAAAAAAACTTACTAATGGATACAGTGTTAGCCAAAATTTGGTAGATGGAGATTAACATGGATATTGGAGATCTTCCATTCAGTTTGGAAGAATATAAAGGCCACTTATTACCGAAGTGGAGAGAAACTTCAGAGTGTTTCAGTGCAGAGGGATCTTGGTGTCCTTGTGCATGAATCACAGAAAACCAGCATGCAGGTAATAAGGAAAACAAATGGAATTTTGTATTTCTTGATAAAGGAATAGAATACAAAAGTAGGAAAGTGTTGCTGAAACAATACAAGACATTAGTGAGACTGCACCTGAATATTGCATACAGTTGTTGTTGTCCTCCTACTTGAAGAGGGATCTAACTACATTGGAGGCAGCTGAGAAGAGCTTACTTAGATTGATTCCAGCGATGAATAGTTCATGTTCAAAGAGACTGAGGAGTTTAGATCTATACTCTCGGCATTTAGAAGAATAAGAGGAGATCTAATTGAGATATGTGAAACATTAAAGCAGATGGACAAAGTAGACATATAGCAGATGTTTCCTGGTGGGGCAATCTGGAACAAGAGGCATAGTTTTTTAGGATAAGGGTTTACTTCTACCAGAAGAGGAATTATTTGATCGAGTATCATGAATCTGTGCAATTTACAATCACAGGAACACTGAATAAATTGAAGAAGGAGAAATGGAGATTTTAAATTAGTGTTGGGTTAAAAGTTTGAGGAGCAAGCAAGAAAATGGAGTTGAGGCCGAGATGAAATCAGCTATGATTGTATTGAATGGTGGAGCAGGCGCAAGGCATTGGCTTGCCTTGGTCTTAGTTCTTATGTTCTTATAGGATTCTATACATACGCATTGTATCGAATAGAATATAGGATGTCTCTGGAATTTTCTACTATATTAATTTTCCATTTCCACCAACAGATTTCAGCAATCAAATATCGCTATAAGGATCACTTAATAGATTAAAATAATCAAATATAGATCATTATGCTTACAATTTTGGAGATTTGTAGCTCCGGTTGGGGATCAGGTTGTAAATTTGCATGCTGAGCTGTTAGGTTTGTTCTCAGACGTTTCATCACCATGCTAGGTAACATTATCAGTGAGCCTCTGATGAAGGGCTGGTGTTCTGTCCCGCTTGCTATTTATGTCTTGGTCTGTTGTGGAGGATGATATCATTTCCAGTTCTTATTCTGAGAGGTTGGTAAGTGGGGTCCAAATCAATGTGTTTGTTAATGAAGTTCCCGTTTGAATGCCAGGCCTCTAGGAATTCCCGTGCACATCTCTGCTTAGCCTGTCCCAGAATGGATGTATTGTCCCAGTTGAACTGGTGTCCCCCCTGTCTGTGTTTATGGATACTAGTGATAGTTGGCCATGTCTTTTGGTGGCTAGTTAGTGCTCATGTATCCTGGTGGCTAGTTTCCTGCCCCCGTCTGCCCAATGTAATGTTTGTTGCAGTGCATGCATGGTATTTTGTATCGGACATTTGTTCTGCTGGTTGTTGGTATGGGGTCCTTTATGACCAACTATCACGAGTATCCATACTCACAAAGAGGGACAGCAATCAATCATACTTTTAATGTAACAATAATATTATTTCATGAAATATAGGATGGCACAGTAGCTCAGTGGTTAGCACTGCTGCCTCACAATGTCAGGGACCTGGGTTCCTGTCTCGGGTGACTGTCTATATAGAGTTTGCGTATTCACCCCATGCCTGCATGGGTTTCCTCCCACAATCGAAAGTTGTGCAGGTCAATTGGCCATGCTAAATTGCCCATCATGTTCAGTGCATTAGTCAGGTTAAATATAAGACAGGGGAATGGATCTGGGTGGGTTACACTTTGGAGGGTTGGTGTGGACTTATTGGGCCAAATGGCCTGTTTCTACACTGTAGAGAATCTAATCTGGAAAATACAAATGAACATGCAAGGCAAACAATTATCTATATAATCTTTATATTTGGTTTATTAGTAATTTTCAAATATTATTTTAGTTACAGTCGTGTTACTTTGTCAACAAATCAATAGTATATAAGATATTCTTTATATTTTTCAATTCTGAAAGGCTCAGTATTACAGCACAATAATGTTCCAATATTGGATTATCTTTAAAATAACCATAATTATTTTCTCATCTAAAATTATGAATAATAGAAAGAGCAGAATTCAAAAATGATAGATTGTAACAGCAGCAAAATAAAGATGTTCTTTCCTCGTTTCATTGTTGCTGTTGCAGATGTCATGGTCAAAACAGATGCTTAAATATTGTTCTGATACTGAATGTCACATCCAGGTAAAATTAAACTTTATTGTGTAGCAGGAGTACAGTCACAACTGATAGAAAAATGAATTTTTTTAAACTACAACTTAGTTTTTCATCCATCAAGATTGTCTGCATAAAGGTGTTTACCATACACCCTTCTAACTTGTTTTTACAAATAGATAGATAGTAAGTCAGATACAAAAAGTATGTAATTTTAGTTTCCAAACCTGTCTTGCACTTCTGTTTTGCTCCTGTGACAATAGGATAGCAGCTTAGGGTGAATGGTATTTTCTCTCACTTCTGAATTAGGATGGTATGTGTTCAGTTTGTACTCCAGAGAATTCTGCATGCTGTCTAGTCTGGACCCTACAGTGCAGCACTTCCCTGGTACTACACCATTGGAGATGCTCTTTTTTTGTATGAGATGTTAAAGTAAAGCTTCTTCTGCTTTCTCTGATGGGTTTAAACTATCTCCTCACACTGTTTGAGGAATAGGGAGGTGGATGAGGCTGTGTCGATATCTTAGCAACATTTATTCATAAACCAACATCTAAAACAGATGAAAGTACTTCTTTGAATGTAATGCCTGTTTATAAAATCGTTAGTTGGCAAACTGGGGAATTGGGTTTAAGGATATGTCAATAGATATGCAGAGACCGGCATTAAAAGGATATTTCAGAATACCCAGAATAGAATTCCCTAGAACAAGAAAACAAATGAAGGGATGAACCAGCCATTACTATCACTCCATACTATCGCTGGAGAAGTGGTACAGATTAAATTATGGGAACCGTAGGCTGACAAGTGCTTTTGTTCTTTTGGATTTCATTCTAGTGTCTTAAAAGAAATGTCAAGTAGAATTGCTGGTTTTATTTTTCCAAAACTCCCATGATTTGGAGATGGTTTCATTACTTTGGAAGATAGCAAATGTAACTACTTGATTTTAAAAAGGGAGGGAAACAGAAAGCAGGGCACTGCAGACCTGCTTAACATATGTCACAGGGGAAATAATAGAAACTATTATTAAAGAGGTCTAACAGGCACATGAATAAGTTTATTTAAATTCGCTCGTGAGTGTTGCTGGCTGGACCAACACTTATTGCTTATCCTCGCTGCCCTTGAGAAGGTAATGGTGAGTAGCCTTCTTGAACTGCTGCAATCCATGTGCTGTACGTTGACCATAATCCCACTATGAAGGGAATTCCAAGATCTTGACCCAGTGACAATGGAGGAACAGCGATACATTTCCAAGTCAGGATGGTGAGTGGCTCGGAAGAGAAATTGCAGATGATGGTGTTCCTGTGAAAGTTCAAAGTAATCACATAGGATCAACATGGTTTGGCACAACCAAGGTTATGTTTCAGCATGGAAGCTTTGAAGAGGACAGTAGATGATTATTTGGATGAAAATAATGTGCAAGGGCATGGGAAAGATGTAGAAGGTTGACACTAGGTAATGATGCTGATTTAATGAGCTAGTGTGGTATGATGGGCTGAACAGTCTCCTTCTGTACTGAAACACTTCCATAATTCTGTGGTTTTGTGAAAGGGAAATCATGTTTGACAAATCTATTTGAATTTTTTTGAGGAGATAACACATGTGCTGTGGTAAAGAGGATTGATCTTAAGGTGCATTCATACAGTCATACAGCTTGGAAACAGACCCTTCGGTCCAACTTGTCCATGCCGACCAGGTTTCTCAAATTAAACTAGTCCCACTTGCCTGCATTTGGCCCATATCTCTCAAAACCTTTCCTATGCATGCACCTGTCCATATGTCTTTTAAATGTTGTAACTGTACCTTCATCCAACACAATCTCTGACAGTTCATTCCATATATGAACCATCTAGTTTTGAAGTCCCCTAGCCGAGGGGAAAGACCTTTGCTATTCACCTTTTCTATGCCTCTCATGATTTCATAAATCTCTTTAAGGTCACCCCTAACCTCCTCTGCTCCAGTGAAAAAAAAAAAATCCCAGCCTATCCAGCCTATTTTTATACCTCAAATGTTCCATTCCCCACAACACCCTGACACATCTTTTCTGAAACCTCTCCAATTTCATAATATCCTTCTTATAGCAGGGCAACTAAAACTGTACACAGTACTCCAAATGTGCCTTCACCAAAGTCCTGTACAACCTCAACATGATGTTTCAACTGTTCTACTCCGTAGTCTGAGCAATGAAGGCAAGTGTGCTAAACGCCTTCTTAACCATCATGCTATCTGTGATACAGCTTTCAAAGAACTAGGTACGTGCGCCCCAAGGTCTGTCTGTTGATAACCATTACTTAGGACCCTACCATTAATTGCATAAGTCCTGCCCTTGTTTGTTTTACCAAAGTGCAATACCTTACATTTATCAAATTAAATCTGCCTCTCCTCAGCTTGTTGGCCCGATTGATCAATATCCCTTTGTAATCTCAGATAACCTTCTTCACTGTTGACTATACCACCAATTTTGTTGTCATCCATGAGCTTACTTAGAGTCAGAGTCATAGAGATGTACAGCACAGAAACAGACCCTTCGATCCTACTCATCCATGCTGACCAGATATCCTAATCTAATCCAGTCCCATTTGCCAGCACTTGGGCCACATCCCTCTAAACTCTTCCTATCCATATAACCATCCAGATGACTTTTAAATGCTGCAATTGTACCAGCCTCCATCAGTTCCTCTGGCATCTCATTCCATACACTCACCATCCTCTGAATGAAAACATTGCCTTCTGGGTCCTTTTTAAATTTTTCCCCTCTCACCCTAAACCTATGCCCTCGAGTTCTGGACTCCCTCACCCCAGGGAAAAGACCTTGTCTACTTACCCTGTCCACCCCCTCCTGATTTTATAAACCTTTATAAGGTCACCCTTCAGCCTCTGATGCTGCAGGGAAAACAGCCCCAGCCGATTCAGTCTCTCCCTGTTGGTCAAATCCTTAAACCTGGCAACATCCTTGTGATTTTTTTCTGAAACTCTTCAAGTTTCACAACATCCTTCCGAAAGGAGGGTGACCAGAACTGAACACAATATTCCAAAAATGTTCTGTACAGCCACATGAACTCCCAAGTCCTATACTCTATGCTCTGTCTAATAAGAAACTTAACATGTTTCCTGAATTCTTATCCAAATTGTTTATATAAATGACAAAGAAAGGTGGATCCATTACTAATCCATGCAGAATGCTGGTGGTCACAGGCCTTTAGTCTGAAAAACAACCCTCCACCACCACCTCTATCTCTTACTGTCAAGCCAATTTTATATCCAATTGGCAAGCTAATAAGATGTTTCCCCTCTAACACTTTTGTCACTTGCCCTGCCTTGTTTCCCAGGAGAAGGTCAAGTTTTGTTCCTTCTCTAGTAGCTACATTATATATTGATAAAGAAAATTTTCTTGCACACATTTAACAAATTCCTCACCATCCAAGCCCTTAACACTATGGCAGGCCCAGTCTATGATTTACTATACTTAGATTTCTGGAAGGCATTATAATCCGCATCAAAGGTCATTGTTGAAAATTAAAGCTTTTATGCAGACGGTGGAATATTTGCATGTGTATTAGATTGGCTGGTTAACAGGAATCTTGACTCTGATCTCCAGCATCTGCAGTCCTCACTTTTGCCTGGTTAACAGGAAGCAGAGTGGAGGCATTAGTAGTTTTTTATTTTGGTTTGAAATGATAAATAAAGTGGTGTCTTCAATGAGTTCATGCTGGCATCATTAACAGGTTATATAAATGACTTAGATGAAGAGATAGGAGATACAATTGCCAAACTTACTAATGACACAAATAATAAGTATAAAAGTTAGTTGTGAAGAGGATGAGGAAGCTACAAAAAGTTAAAGAGATCAGCAAAGATGTGACAAATCAAATATAATGTAAGAAAATGTGAGATTTTTGCCCATTTTGGCAGGGTGGTTCATAAAGCTTACTAACAAACTGGTAAGGGATTGCAGAGCTCTGAGATGCAGAGGTGTTTAGAATGTCATCATTTATTGTGAAGAGAATTGAATACAAAATTAGAGAGGTTGTGTTGCAATTATAAAGGGAACTGGTAAGACTACATCTGGAGAAATGTGCAGTGTTGGTTACCTTTAAGGAAGGATGCAAATACAGTGGACGTATTTAGGAGAAGCTCATCAGATTAATACCTGGAATGACAGGTATGTCTTATGAGGAGATGTTCAGTAAGCTAGGCATTTACCTACTTGAGTTTAGAAGAGTAAAGGCTACTTGACTGAAACATATAAATTCCAGAGGGATGCTACTGTATTTTGTCCGAATGCTGCTGCAGTAACTGGTGCTAATTTCGGTGATGCTAGAGCTGGTGCTGTTCTTAGTGTTAGTGGTACTGGAGCTGTTGTTAATATAGTTGCAGCTACAGATACAGCTGTTGCTAGTGTTGTTGGTGCAACTGGAACTGATGCTAGAGCAGTTGCTGCTATTGGAGTTGACATTGTTGCTGCTGTTGGTGTTTCATGTGCTGGTTCAACTGCCACTGGTCTTTCTGCTGCTGCAGCAGCTGCTGCTGTTAATCCAGAAACACTGTTGCTGATTCTGTCACCACTGCTGCAGAGGCCGTTTCTCCAAAGTCTTGCTCCTTCCAGAGCGAAGAAGCAATAATGGCAATAACAGAAAGTAGAAAATGCTGAGTTAAGAAAAGACAGGACTTGAATGTAACACCTCACGCTGCTAGTGCTGCTGCCTGTGTTGGGGCTGAAGTAGTTTCAAATGCTTCTTCATGCAAAGCAAAGAAATATTAATGCCTGTCTTAGAAAGCAGAGAACATTGAGTTGTGAAATAAAAGACATAGATTTAGAGTTTCTGAACATAATTTATTTAGTGACTTTCATGGTGACATAACATTTCAGAGCACATTACAATAGACAATAGGTGCAGGAGTAGGCCATTCTGCCCTTCGGGCCAGCACCACCATTCATTATGATCATGGCTGATCATCCTTAATCAGTATCCTGTTCCTGCCTTATCCCCATAACCCTTGATTCCACTATACTTAAGAGCTCTATCCAACTCTTTCTTGAAAGTAGCCAGAGACTTGGCCTCCACAGCCTTCTGGGGCAGAACATTCCACACACCCACCACTCTCTGGTGAAGAAGTTTCTCCTCAACTCTGTTCTAAATGGCCTACCCCTTATTTTTAAACTGTGTCCTCTGGTTCGGGACTCACCCATCAGCGGAAACATGCTTCCTGCTTCCAGAGTGTCCAATCCTTTAATAATCTTATGTATGAATCAGATCCCCTCTCAGCCTTCTAAACTGAAGGGTATACAAGCCCAGTCGCTCCAATCTTTCAACATAAGATAGTCCCGCCATTCTGGGAATTGACCTCGTGAACGTATGCTGCACTCCCTCAATAGCCAGAATGTCTTTCCTCAAATTTGGAGACCAAAACTGCACACCATATTCCAGGTGCAGTCTCACCAGGGCCCTGTATAGCTGCAGAAGAACCTCTTTGCTTCTATACTCAATTCCTCTTGTTATGGAGGCCAGCATGCTATTGGCTTTCTTCACTGCCTGCTGCACCTGCATGCTTGCTTTCATTGACTGATGTGCAAGAACACCTAGAATTAGTGAAGTACTTTTTGAATGATGGTCCACTGCAGCTAACTTGCACGTAGCAAGCTCCCATAAACAACACCATGATATGGGGTTGTTTTCCCTCGAGCGTCAGAGGCTGAGGGGTGACCTTTATAGAGGTTTATAAAATCATGACGGGCATGGATAGGATAAATAGATAAAGTCTTTTCCCTGGGGTTGAGGAGTCTAGAACTAGATGGTATAGGTTTAGGGTGACAGGGGAAAGATATAAAAGAGACTTAAGGGGCAACTTTTTCATGCAGAGGGTGGTACATGTATGGAATGAGGGAAATGGTGGAGGCTAGAACAATGGCAATATTTAAAAGCCTTCTGGATGGGTATATGAATAGGAAGGGATGGAGGGATATGGAAAGTGGGACTAGATTGGGTTGGGATATCTGCTCGCATGGACGTGTTGGACCGAAGGGTCTGTTTCCATACTGTACATCTCTATGACTCTAATCACATGATAATCTGTTTTAGTGATGCTGAATGAAAGATAACTATTGGACACTGAAGTATAAGAGCTTAAGTCTGACTGTATGCTAATAAGACAATATACACATCATCACAGGAAGTGAAATAATATCACTATTCTGCTCTCTCGTGCAGCCTCATGGTAAGATGAAGACAGCAAAATGATGTTTCTTAAATAACCTGTATTGCTGAATAATATTTCCAATGAGCTCGCTAACATGTTACAAACAGCAGTGATAACTGTCCTGCTTTTAATCAAAATAGAACTGGGACTCTTGTATTGTCAGTTGAAAGAACAGGGACCAGAAATATAGAACTAAATATTTAATGGGAACCCAAAACTCTGATCATTCCTGGCTTCTGTCCCATGTGGAGTCATTGTGAAAATGCAATGTGTTTTTTAAATGCAAAGGCCTATTCTTCATAGGTTCATAAGATACAAAGGATAATTTTGGCCCATTGAGTCTGGTCCTCCCATTGGATCATGGTTGCTATGCTCCTCACCCCTATTTTCCTGCCTTCTCCCCACAACCCTTCAACCCATTATCAATTAAAAATCTGCCTCCTTAAATGTACTCATTGTCCCAGCATCCACAGCACTTTGGGGTAGCGAATTTCACAGATATACAACTGATTGAGAAAAGTAGTTTCTCCTCAACTAATTTGCTACCCCTTATTCTATGACATCTCATCCTGGAATATCTTACAAGAGGAAGCATCCACTCCACATATATTTTATCCATGCCTTTTAACATCTTGACTGCCTCAATCTGATCTCCCCTCATTCTTCTAAATTCCAGAGAGGACAGGCCTAAACTGTTCAATATCTCTTCATACGATACACTCCTCATCTCTGGGATCAATCTCGTGAATTTCTTCTGAACTGCCTCAAATGCCACTACATGTTCTTCTCCATATTGTGTTCACAATGGCTGTACCCAATATCCCAAATTCTGTGATTACCACATACAAAATGGTCCAAAGATCATGCAGAAGGACTTTAACAATTTGTTAGTTCAAGGCATGCAAGATTCCTCAGCCCAACTTTGAAAATTGTATTGCATTCCACAGCCATCAGGATCCAGTGATGTCACCCAAGGTCACAATGTGCAATTTATGCCCCCAACCTCACCCTCACTGGATTTCAAAAATCCAATCTCTGGAAGTTAGATTCTGATTTTACTTATCAAATCAAAGACAAAAGATCTAGCCAGCAGATGAATGTATTGCTTTAAGAATTCTGAAACACCAATCCTGCGGGATTTGCTGACAGGAAGGGACTGACAGGACATATGCAACATGAATTTAAAATTCAGTGGAAGTGTGCAAGAGATCATTAGAGTGTGTATTTGTCCTTTAAATTACAAACCCAGTTGCCTGGATATTTTACATACAGCTTGAAACTGCTGAATTAAAATCCTGGTGTGAGCGAATAGTACAGGGAGGCCTGACTTATGCCTTTAAGCCTCCCTCCCCTCACCAACACTATTCCCACCACATGCTCTGATTAACATTATATGTTTTATTGTCCCTTGCTTCTACATCTCTTCATAAAGTGTGGAGGCCTATCCAGAAGGAAGAGCGCTGTTCAGAGCATAACAGGGCAACACTCCTTCGTTTGACTTTGTGAAGGAGCACTGCCACAACAGGGGTTCTCTGCAGATGTTGCCTAATCATTTTTCAGTGCATTCATGCCGTGGATATTCTTCCTGCAGAAAAATCACACTGCTGCCCTGGGTATTCTGATCTGCCCTTTGTCACTCTGCATAATTAATCTGGGCTGATCCCAATAGGTTTGGCAGGGTCGGCTGTTCTCATTACAGGTGAACACAATGTTTGCAGTACACTGGTTCCACAGGGAACAGAAAATCCACCTTCATGTTCCAAAGGAAAGAAATATTGAAAGAAATCCGCAATCACAGCAATAGCATCTGGATACAGCAAATAGAGTTTCATATTGAAAAACATATTGTCTGTAGTTCAAAGCATAACAAATATGATTAAACTATCAGAGCTTTGCCATTAAAATGGTGTGCTATTTGATTAAATGGTAAAGAATGTGTTACACTAGCAGCAGCTGCCAAACCAAATATAATAGCGGTTTGCTGAATCAGTCTTGTTTGGAAATATTTAGAAAGGGCAGTGCTAAGTTTTAATGAAATCACATTGCTCCCTGACTCTGAGTCAGTAACTGAAAACTACTGTAAAGATCACAACATGACATTTCGTGTCAACTCTGAATCATCTTTCCTATCTGAAGACAACAATGACCACGTAAAAAGGCCCTGATCCAAGATTTGGGTCCAGGCCAATGTGCAATTGACGTGGACCCCTAATCTCTGGCATGACTAGATGCATAGATTGCGTTTCTACCTGCTTTTAGCACCACTTATTTTCTGATAGAGGGTGATCTTCTATCTCTCAAAATATAAATGCCAGTGGTACAGGTAATTAAATTCCACAATGGAAAGGGTGAAGCATATTGATGAGGAGGTCCTATGGATGAGTTACATTTGAAAGTATAAAGTATCGACGAATATTAACAATAAAAAATGGGTTTTGAGGCTTTCTCCAGGCACATTTGTGCTAGACGGATTGTTAAAGCCGTTAACAGACGATGACAGTGATTGCAGAGATTGACGGAAGTGAAATAAATGCCATTCCTCAGTTTACAGTAGGAAAGTTTTGGGAATATCCAGCTGTGAATTTCCTGGGAAGGCACAATAAGATAACTAATCAGAAACATTCAGAATCAGAACTGCACAAACTGTCGAATTCTTACCCCTTTCTTCTGGACTCTCTCTGCTAGTGTTTGGCAGCCTCACATGGACAAAATGCACTACATTGGCCAGATAGAACCTTGGTGTGAAGGTCACAGACTGGTAATTGCTGTTGATCGTTGGTCATTGAAGTGACAACATAAGTCGAGAAAGTCAGAAAGTGCAAATTAATTCTTGGCTTTGCAGAAAAGCAGAATGCATTGTTAATGGAAAAAGGAAAAAGGACCCTAATCATATAGCCATATAGATGGACAGCACAGAAACAGGCCCTTCAGTCCAACTTGTCCATGCCAACCAGATAGCTAATCTAATCTTGTCCCATTTGCCAGCAATTGACCCATATCCCTCCAAACCCTTCCTATTCATATAATCCATCCATATGCTTTTTAAATGCTGCAATTGTACCTGGCTCCACCACTTCCTCATGCACCACCCTCTGCATGAAAAAGTTGCCCCTTAGGTCCCTTTTATATCTTTCTCTTCTCACCCTAAACCTATGTCCTCTAGTTCTGGACTCCCTATCCCAGGGAAAATATTTCATCTATTTATCCTATCCATGCCCCTCATGATTTTATAAACCTCTATAAGGTCAGCCCTCAGCCTCCGCGCTCGAGGGAAAACAGCCCCAGCCTATTCAGCCTCTCCCGATAGCTCAAATCTTCCAACCCTGGGAATATCCTTGTAAGTCTTTTCTGAATCCTTTCAAATTTCACAACATCTTTCCGATAGGAAGGAGACCAGAATTGCATGCAATATTCCAAAAGTGGCCTAACCAATGTCCTGTACAGCCATAACATGACCTCCCAACTCCTGTACTCAATACTCTGACCAATAAAGGAAAGCATACCAAACGTCTTCTTCACTATCCTATCTACCAGCGACTCCACTTTCAAGGAGCCTTGAACCTGCACTCCAAGGTCTCTTTATTCAGGACCCCAGGACCTTACCATTCAGTATATAAGTCCTGCTCCTGTTTGCTTTCCCAAAATGCAGCACCTCACATTTATCTAAATTAAACTCCACTACCGCTTTTCAGCACATTGGCCCATCTGATCAAGGTCCCATTGTAATCTGAGATAAGTCCTTCGCTGTCCACTACACCTCCAATTTTGTTAATCTGCAAACTTACTAACTATACCTCCTATGTTCACATTTAAATCATTTATATAAAAATGAAAAGTAGCGGACCCAGCACCGATCCTTGTGGCACTCCACTGGTCACCGGCCTCCAGTCTGAAAAGCAACTGTCCACCACCATCTCTGTCTTCTACCCTTGAGCCAGTTCTGTATCCAAATGGCTAATTCTCCCTGTATTCCATGAGATCTAACTTTGCTAACCAGTCTCCCACGGGGAACCTTGTTGAACGCCTTACTGAAGTCCATATAGATCACATCTACTGCTCTGCCCTCATCAATTCTCTTTGTTACTTCTTTAAAAAAAAACTCCATCAAATTCGTGAGACATGATTTCCTATGCACAAACCCATGCTGTCTATCCCTAATCAGTCCTTGCCTTTCCAAATGCATGTAAATCCTTCCTCTCAGGATACCCTCCAACAACGTGCCCACCAATGATTTGAGGCTCAGCGGTCAATAGTTCCTGGCTTGTCCTTACCACCTTTCTTAAATAGGGCATGTTAGCCAAACTCCAGTCTTCCAGCACCTCACCTGTGACTATCGATGATACAAATATCTCAGCAAGGGGCCCAGCAATCACTTTCCTAGCTTTCCACAGATTTCTGGGATACTGGTCTGGGGATTTATCCACTTTTATGCATTTCAAGATTTTCAGCACCTCCTCTTCTGCAATACATACTTTTTTTGAGATGTTACCATCTATTTCTCCACATTCTATATCTTCCATGTCCTGCTCCAAAGTAAACACTGATGCAAAGTAATCATTTAGCATCTCCCCCGTCTCTTGCAGCTCCATGCATATGCTACCTTGCTGATCTTTGAGGGGTCCTATTCTCTCCCTAGTTACTCTTTTGTCCTTAATGTATTTAATATTGGATTTTCTTTGGATTCTCCTTAATCTTATTTGCCAAAGCTATCTCATGTCCCCTTTTTGCCCTCCTGATTTCCTTCTTCAGTATACTCCTACTGCCTTTATACTCTTCTAAGGATTCATTCGATCTCTCCTGTCTATACCTGACAGATGCTTCCTTTTTCTTAACCAAAACCTCAATTTCTCTCATCATCCAGCATTCCTTATACCTACCAAGCATTCCTTCCACTCTAACAGGAATATACTGTCTCTGGACTCTCACTATCCCATTCCTGAAGGCTTCCCATTTTCCAACCGTCCCTTTACCTGTGAGCATCTGCCTCCAATCAGCTTTTGAACATTTTTGCAAAGTTTTTGCCAAATACTGATAAAATTAGCTTTCTCCAATTTCAACCTTCAACTTTTAGATCTATCCTTTTGCACCACTATTTTAAAGTTAATAGAATTATGGTCACCAGCTCCAAAGTGCTTCCCCACTGACACCTCCGTCACCTGCCCTGCCTTATTTCCCAGGAGGAGGTGAAGTTTTGCACCTTCTCTAATAGGTGCAACCATAAACTGAATCAGAAAATTTTCTTGAACACACTTAACAAATTCCTTTCCATCTAAACCCTTAACACTATGGCAGTCCCAGTCTACATTTGGAAAGTTAAAATCCTCTATCATAACCACCCTATTATTCTTATAGATAACCAGTAATAGAGTTCTATCTTTGGATTCAAGTCTTCCTTCTCCAAAGGTGTGTAATACCATCTTCAAACTTGATTACAAAAGAAAATATGTGGACCTTAAAAGCAGTTTGAATATCATGTACATTTGGAAAATATCAGGGAGGAAATGTTACAGCAGTAAGGAGATACTTGGAAGGTTGATGCCTTTTCAATGGAGTTAAGGGGCTGAATTCTCAGTTGGATGCAGAGGCACATTTCTTTATGTGATGCCACAGTGATTTTGTTGGAGTGGTTTTTGGGTGTAATTTAGAGACATAGCTTAATGCAATGCCAAAATGAACTTTTGAGAAGATGGAAAAAGACTTTGTACTTTGCTTGAAATTTATAGTTCTCTGGTATAGAAATGGAGCAGACTCAATTGAATTATTTTGAAGGTTCAAAAAAGGAAATGTTCAAAATATTGGGATTAAGCTGGAAAGGTAGAAACAGCTTAAATCACCAATATAGAAAACCACCAACAGTGTTTGGACAAATGCCCTATTGCCATGTAGTAACATTTTGTATCACATTCATCCTAATATCATCATTATTAGGATTAAAAATCTTAATGCCAATTTACTGGTATTCATATCTTCTTTCTCATATTTGTGAATGCTTGCATGTCACAAAATGGAATTCTAGAAAGAAAGATTTGCATTTATAGAGCACCTTATCGCATCTCAGATCTGTTTCAACTTACTTCACAAGCAATGGTTTCCCCAAAGTACAATGACAATTTCTAAATATTGCAATGATTTTGTACGGAAAGACCCCACAAATAACAATGAAATGCATTACCAATTTGGTTTTGTTGATATTGGTTGAGGACAGCATATTATCATTGAATATCTACCAGTACTGCAATAAAGTGTCAAAGTGATGCTGGATTTGAATTTCAAGCCATAATCTTCAGAAAGAGATGAGCACGATGCCGTTTGTTTCAAACTGACACTGTCACCAAATGTTTCCACTCATTTACCTGATGAAGAATCTATGGTAGAAGGGGAATAATGTACATTGGAATACAAACTTTAAAAAAATAGGTTTTCACTGGTGATTGATGGAGATGACAATTTAATTATTTAATCTTACACCATTCAGCACCTGAATTACTCTCATCCAAAATCTGCCAGTAATTTCAGAACTTTATTTGTCTTCCTTTTTTCAAGGAACAAGGGAATTATTGAAAATCATAGTACTTATTACAAATAAGCAATTTAAGAAACTGGTTAGATATCAAACCTTTATAGTTAACATTATAGATTGTGACATACTTTGTACTCAAAATTATGTGATTTTGCATTTTCATTCCAGTCAATCTAACTGAAGGCATTGTTTGTCAGATCAATGTGTAATTTGATCTGGGAAAGGTCTACTTTCGTACACTCCTGTGATAAAGTGAAATAATTGCCTACTAGCATGATTGCATCACTATATCTTTATTTGAGAAGCCATAATATTCCACGTTTGAAAAGAAAGAAACACTCTGAAATATCAGTAAGTAGGTTTTGTCTGAACAATGGCAACCTGATTCTGAAATGGAAATGTCAAACGATTAGTTACTGCTCTGATCATTTTGTCAGAAAAAAGATGGCTATTTGCTAAGTTATATACTTTTATCTTTGTTTTAATAAAATTAAAGCCAGTTTTTATTTTATTATGCACTAGAGGCAAATGAAAAAAATAAGAGTTCAGTACATCTCTGCTGGATATAAATCTATTTAAGCACTTTGTACTCAGCACCAACTGCATGGTACAATTTGGATTTTTTTTATACACATATTACTTGAACTTCTGCATAAGATTTGAATGAATCTATAAACAAAAAAATGTTTTTTTTTAGAAAGGGTAGAAAGTTTATCTTATCCAATTAGTGGTCTGATCTCCCTCCATTATTCACAAGAGTATTCCCTTCAGAATTTACTTCCTATGGTTTGATAGAAGACATTCTATCACTTTTCATGTGATAAGCCACTTTAAATTATTTGAAACGAAAGCAGAAATTGCTGGCAAAACCTAAGCAGGTCTTGCAGCATCTGAGAAGAATGTTTTGTTGCAAAGTTACTGGACTCGAAACATTAACTCTGCTTTCTCCTTTATAGATACTTCACTATATTATTTACCTCTGATTTTCTGCTACCTTTACTGGTCTGGCCTACATATGACTCCAAACCAGTAGCAGTTGCACTCAGAAGTGGCTGAGCAAGCCATTCAGTTGTATCAAACTGCTATGAAGTCAAAAAAAGCAATGAAATGGGGCTAACCATTCACATCAACCTGGACACTGTTTACGATAATGGCAAGCAGAGACCTGTTGACCCTGGCAAGTTCACCTTATTAATATCTTGGGCAGCTTGTGCTAAAGATCTTGCAGCAAATCATCAGCAATCTGAAACAATTTGACCAGAAATTGCCTAAGTGTCACATTTGGTGAATCTCATGGAGCGTTTCTCTCTCCCTGAGCTCTCCTGAAGCTTCCTTATGCTATTCTCTGAAACTTGATATTTTTCCAATGCACCTCACCTCCATGGGTGCCTCACCTGTCCTATCTTCGCTCTCACCAGAGGATGATATACATACCAGTACAGAGATCTCCTGGAAATTGGTACAATTTTTAAAGATCTGCCATACACTAATTCAAGTTATGTCAGTCACAAGTTGCCCTTCACTGTATGCTTAGTGGAAGGGATCTAAATACAAACATTTCTCAGCACACATAAGTGGCACAGCTGAAACATTATTGCAAATATAGGTGCACGTTCATAAATGTATTACTATTTAGGGATCAAGATACATAAGTATTGTGGACCAGACCAGATGCCCTCAAAATATATTAAGAATCTAAGCCTTGACCCTAACTTTTTCTTATTTAAAGGTAAATGTCAGGTGTTGTGTTCCAGATGCAATTTGATTAATCAAACTACTTGACACGAAGCATTATTCAAACACTGTAGTTAAAATACAACAAAAAAGAGGAACTTGGAATAACTTAAGTCTATTGGAAAACTTTACAGAATTATAGATTACTACTAAACAGTAACTGTTCCAATATAGGAACATCCCAAATATACATCATTTGGAAAAAGACAAAAAAAAAATCCTTTGGAAAAGACAAATTCAGAAAACAGATTGTTTCACATGCAACACCAGCAGCCCAGGTAGAAAGACATTCAGAACAAATGCAGATATAACGCGTGTACCAGCTGGGAGAGGTTCACTGCCTTCCAATTGTGCTGAGACCCTAGCATCAACTGGTGAAAGCTAAACCTAAAAATCTTGGTTCTGTGGATGGGAGCCTGATCACACCCATTCAGGCTACTTCTATTGTTCCAACTGAAAACAAAACCCATGGCTTCACACATTCATAGAATCATAGAATCCCTACAGTGTGTAAACAGGCCCTTTGGTCGAACAAGTCCACACCGACCTTCCAAAGAGTATCCCACCCAAACCTATTCCACATTGTTTATCTTCTCATAGATGCTCGGCACCTGTCCTCCAATCTCTCTCTAAAAGAAACCATTAAAAGTGAACTGACCTTACCAAGTGACATGAAGTAGCGTGAACTGGCACAAATTCCAATTGTAACAGCCTTGATACATTTCTGGGTTGAGGTTGGTGAGATCCCTGGAAGCAGTCAGTTACATTAAAATTTTAGCTGAGATGTTGCCTTGATAGCCACCAGGAGAGGATGACCAGTGCCTCTCTCCAGTCCCTACCCAACCCCAACCTCTGGCCCACATACATACACACTTTTAGGTTATAGATCCTGCTTGACTACCTGGCATAGCTCGGTCAACATTTCCCAGGACAGCTACATTCCGTGGTGACACTGATGGAAATTGAAATGAGGACAATACACTGTACCTTCAGTATTTTCCATGGGATTCTGAGGGAAACCTTCAGCTGTGACATCTTCACATGGAGGCTGTTTAGCAGCCTCTGGAGGTTACTACTGGTCCCGAGCTTGCTACGGAACCGAACATGCAGAAGCACCTTCAAAATGCTGCTTTCCCTGAAGCATCAGAGGCTGAAGGGCATGGATAGGGTAAGTAGACAAGATCTTTTCCCTAGGGTAGGGGAGTCCAGAAGTACAAGGCATAGGTTTAAGATGAAAGCTCAAAAATTAAAAGGGACCTAAGGGGCAACCTTTCCGTGCAGAGGGTGGTGCGTGTATGGAATGAGCTTCCAGAGGAAGTGGTGGAGGATGATGCAATTATGACATTTAAAAGGCATCTGGATGGGTATATGAAAAGGAAGGGTTTAAAGGGAAATGGGCCAGATGCTGGCAAATGAGACTAGATTAGGTTAGGATATCTAGTTGGCATGGACAAGTTGGACCAAAGGGTCTGTTTCTATGCTGTACATTTCTATGACTCTATGTTGCCTTGCAATATCCAATGTGTGATGTTTTCACTGGGTGAACATATGCTTTCCAGTCAGTTCCAGTCTTAATCTGACAAGAGCTTGCGAATGAATTCTTATCCTTACCCTCCTCTACTCCTTTGTTCTTCGTATTGCCCAGGGTTATATTAAATAGAACTTATTGTCTTAAATAAAGAAGTATTTCTCAAGTTTTACATATTCTTAACCTGCACATAGGAACCATGGAGTCATACAGAACAGAAACAGATCCTTCAGCCCAACTTGTTCATGCCAACCAGGTTTCTTTGAGATGTATAGCACTCGAAATAACAAACATCAGAAATCAAACATTATGCATCTTGGTCACTTTAGAAATAACTTGCTTTTATAGTTTTGTCTTTAACAGAAAGAAACACAATTCAGAAAAGAGGATGATTGATAAGGATAATTGAGCCAAGAATGGAGGGATTAGAAACAGGGGCTTCCAAAGCTTTTGATAAAAGTGACTTGTCATCTAGTACCTTCAATGTAGAAAAAATAGCCCAGAACACTTCACAGTCATAAATTAATGCTGATGAAAGGAGAACTATTAAGAGAGGCAGCTAAAAGCCTGGTGAGAAACATTGGTTTTAAGGAGGGAGTTAATGAAGGAGAGGGAACTAAATAGGCATGGAGGTTTAGGGATGGAATTGTAGATGTAGATGTGAATAATTGAAGATACAGAGACTATTATTGATAAAGAAAGAGGACTGGAGCCAATTCTAAAAGTTAGAAGAGAAGTGGGTAGATTTAAGGAAAGAATTGCAAAGGTTTCCTTTGTCGGCGTTTTTATGATTTCAGATTGACAACAATCTTGTTTCTAAGTTGCTTTTATTGGAGCTGTGCTGCATTATGACCATGCACGGCAAGCCTTCAGTGAGATATCAGTCCCTTCATGCACAAGGTGCTTCAGATAAGCTTTTATGACTTGAATGGTGTGGCAGTAAATGAGCTATAGATTTTAAGGTATACCTTGTGACTCAAACTTGACATGCTTTGACCTTGTCTGCTGTCACCCGTTAGGATTCTCACATCACTTGCTTTGACCTAGCAAGGTCTCTTCTATACCATGCATCATCAAAATGAGTGGCTCACACTGAAACAATGTAAATCTTTTGGACATTTCAGGATGTTTTTTTCTCTTACAAATGCAATGGTTGAATGGTTGCTTAAGGCTGCAAAATGTGGCATAGCGCTTGTTAGGCTGCTGCAATTTCCAGGTTACAGTCTCAATAATAAAAACAAATAGATGACTCCCCACTTAAAAACGCCCTTCCATGTTACATTGGCTTGATTTTTGATAATCAAAAAGAAATATAATAAACAATCCAATAAAAACGGAAAATTCAATTAAAGCCCGATAATGAAAGCCAAAGTTAAAAGAAAAGCTTTGTTTCTGAACTATTTTATTGAATATTTTAATTACCTTTATTCAAAGCTGGTATTCCTGTGGATTTATCACATGTTAGGACTTGAGTGTCTTCTGTTGCTGGTTGACAGATGCAAAGACATAAAAAGAATCAACTAACTGTATAGTAGCTCTGTACTAAAGCAGTAGGCTGCTCTTTTTATATCTAAATCCTCATAGTTTTGAGCTTCAGACAACGGAAAACAGCATTCAAACTTGCTGCTTTATTTCTGAGCCACTTTATTAGTGATCCCAATAGATCTCTGGGAGGCTAGTTGGTCACATTAAACATTGATTTGCTCAGGTGAGAGAGAAGGAAAACTGGAGAAACAAATTGAATGCAGTGAGGAAAGAAGGCAAGATAATAATGAAGACAGAGGAATTTAGGCAATGTGTTTTAAAGGGAATTGCAGGAGAGGGTAAAAACCTGGAGAGGCAATTCTGTACAGCACCTAAATGAAAAAAATGAAGGCTTGAAAAGTACTTTTTCTAACAGGCAAGGAGATCAAAAGTGAAGAACTGATGAGAGGGGTTTCGACCAGAAAGGAAGGAGCTGTGGGGAGAAAAGGAATGCGGAATATAAGAGACAGACCGTTGGCTTTGACACAGCACTGGTTGTACAATTGGTGCACAGTGTTCCAATTTGGATAGGGTGACATGGTGGCTCAATGGTGAGCACTGCTGCCACACAATGTCAGGGACCTGGGTCTGATTCCAATCTTGGGTGACTGTCTGTGTGGAGTTTGCACCTTCTCCCCGTGTCTGCGTGGGTTTCCTCTGGGTGCTCCAATTTCCTCCCACAATCCAAAGATGTGCAGGTTAGGTGAATTGGCCATGCTAAATTGCCCATAGTGTTCAGGGATGTGTGGGTTAGGTGCAGTAGTCAGGGGTAAATGTAAAGTAATAGGGTAGAGGAATAGTTTGGGTGGGTTACTCTGCAGAGGGTCAGTGTGGACTTTTTGCACCAAATGGCTCGTTTCCACACTGTAGGGATTTTATGATCATAAACTGACTCTGTGTGTGTGTGTGTGTGAGAGAGAGATGGCGTTGGGGGGAAGGCAGTGCTAAGAGATTGTCTTCTGCTTGTCCCTTCTCGAGTTTACACGGTTCCTTATCTAGTCTTACCATGAATGACCAGGAGCAACCTTGAAGACACTTGCCCTTATTCTGTCATTCCACCATCATTCCTGTGTAGATGTCCTGGTGTTAGCTATGTACCGCTGTCCATGCAAAGAAGGCACTATTTCAATGACATAGTTCACCGACTCAAAGCAAATCATACAGCCTTGACAACATGCATACCACGAGAACAAAAAAATACAAAATATTTTTCTCTGTTGGTTTATGTCAATATTTCGATATCTTGATGTGGTAGTATCTCATAACATGCTCCAATTCACCTGAGGTCCTATATAAGCTTAACACAATACCAATAAAAGAGAAGATATATTGCCATTTTTACAAATGTTTTTCAATATGTTGTATATTGCTGCACATAATGTGAGAATAGATCTCACGTGCTCTTAATAAATGCAAATACAACCATTATGACTACACAAAGAGCAGATTTGATTTCTTGTGTTACCTTTAAATTCATTACCATGCAGTAGGTGGAATTAGTAAGGATAGCTCTATCTTCCTCTATCACCATTTGTAAGAAGAATTTAAATAATAAATTAGGGCTCAGTCTCAATAGCAACCAAGAATGATGTACAAATTAAACATCACATGTATTGTCTGAAATTTTTACAGATTATGACTGTTTTATTATTGCTTTATTTAATACTTATGCTGATTATCTCCTAAACATTTTATCTTTGTTACCAAAATGGATGGATGCACATTTGAAATTCATTAATATTGAAGTGATTAGTACCAGTCTTAAAGCAGTGAACAAACAAATATCCTAACAGCATGTTAACCATTAATTTGCTGACAAAGATGTCAGTTAATTTCTATATTTGTTTAATAACCATAAAATAATAAATGAACTCTGGTAAATTTATAAATTGGACTCATGTTGCCTTGTCAATCTACAATTTTAAATTAAATTTCTGCTTTTGTTTTAGTTCCTGCCATTCGTTCCCTTTCTTGAGCAAGACAGCTTATTTAGCCAATAGGAAGTCAGCAAAATAAGTAAAGTTGACTTACTTTCTATAATTTTCTTTCCCTAGTTCTGGGGTCTTGATCTGAGCAACAATTCCACCACTCCATATTTAAGAGTAGATACACCTTCTGACAAGTTATATTTGTTTCATAATGTTACAACATGACTATGTTTCTGACGTCAGTTCCAATGATTAAAATGAGAAGGCATTAATTTAAAAGGAGAAGCTAGATCATGTGAAGGACTAATGCAGTAGAGGGTGTGCAAAACTATTTTCCAGATTTCATGCAAGTATAATGATATGGAGCAACACTAGTTACCATTGTGTTAACTCTTTTTAATACCTTTCCATGTTATTCAAGCATTTTTTCCCAATAATTTCAACTGTTAACTTAATAAAGCAATCGGGATACACTTTGATCAAAAGTTATTTCTTTCATTTTATGAGTATCCTTGTTAGCATTAGTCATGACACGTTAGGAAATACATTATGTTAAATTATTCTCCCCTAATTCTGAGCATGTTTGACAGTTAAATAGTTTTCATAAACCTGAGAATTTTATAGAAAAAAATTGTAAGATTCCCACTTTTGCCATTATCTCATTGAATAATTAATATATTCACCCCCTCTCCAAAAAGATGAATGCATGACTAGATTCTTCTAACAAATTTTATTTCAAGTTACCTTGAGATAAATTCATCCAGGATGCATTAGTTTCTGCTTTGATTTGTTTGAAAATGTTTGTAAAATTTATCATGATTCTAAATTTATATATCCTGAAAACCAATCATTTTTGTGGGTGTAGAATATCACAATAATATGGTGATAGAATTATAAAAAAAATTAGAAAGGCATTTAAACTGTAGGAGTAATAGTCTACCAATAGTATCAAGATATTTGACTTAGATCATCAGTCATGATATCATGAAATGCTGGAGAGGATTGAGAAGCTGAATGGCCTATTGTTCATCCTATTTTTATACTTCCTCTCCATATTGCCCCAAAGCAGTTCTCTATCTGCACTAACACATTACTTTTACAGAGTGCTCTGAGTATACCTTATACAAGGTGGACTTATAGCTGAATTTCAGCAAAATCTGTCTCATTGTCAAGTTTTTATCTTTTCTGTACTGCAGTTTCTTTTAATTAGGAGAAGGGATTTTAGGCCTTTGTGCGGTGCGTTTAGAGATTGGTTAGATGAAGAAGGGTTAGTATATTCAGTGGGATGGGATGGATTGTAGTTCCCCTGGGGGCTTGATTTCTGACAGGCTGAGGAGGTGTATAGAGTAACTGGAGGTCAGGATGATGGATGGTCAGGGGTGGGGAGGGGGGTGTAGGAGGAGATCAGCACTGGGAAATCTGGTGTTTGAGGCTGAGGAATCAAGATCAGAAGCCTAGGTTTGAGTCTGTCCATTGGAGAGTTTAGGGTGAACAGTAACTGCAGTCAGGACAATGCTTGGCAATTAACTAATTTATTTTTGGTTTCACTGAGGGCATCAGGGTATGTCAATATTGCAGAGTGCACCTGATGGAGATCCCCTTATTCGTGTTTATAGCATCATCACATCATCTTCAAGCACAAAGAAAGGCTGTGCCTTCTCTCTGTTCTTACCCAATATGGCAAATGACACATATTTGACTGGAAGTGCAGGCATGCATCCTGCCTGCTCTTTTTGGATCTTACAACAGCTCTTACTTCCTGAAATTTCCAAGCCACGTTATTTTGTCAATATTATAAAAAACAATAAGGACCACTTCAGATGTTTCTAAATAAGTAGGAAGATTCAACACTTTTGTTTCGAGTTAACTAATAAAATGTTCAGCTCTTATCCCTTATATTATCTCTGCTTGTAAAGTTAAATGGATCTGTATTCCAATGGGACTTTATTCACTTAACTCCTTATCTTTTGCAATTCATATTCTTTATTTTGTTAATTACAGATTCACATGTTTGTGGAGCTGTCAATCTTGCCTAAGCAGTGATGAATGAACTTTCATGCAAATACAAAAGATAGGCATGGGGTAAAAAATGCATTCAGTCCTAATCTTTGTGTAGCCAGGTAGCAAAATGTCTCAGTCCAGGATACAGGCTCGTAACAAAAAAAAACTTTATTCTTTCTTCAGAAAATATGGCATGAAACAGCATCCACCTTTTCCATGTTATGTTTTAAACTGTTTACACTAGTCCACACCTCTCAACAGCATCATGTCACTCAGTACATCACCATATCAGAGCTTGCCGCTCACTGGCACATAATCCGCTGAGCCTGGTAATAAGCTTAGGAGCACGTTCATTGAAGACTGACGCTTTAGTCACAAACTGGGAGAAAATATCTACTGGGGAAAGCTGAATTGTTTTTAATCATCTGCTAATCACCAGTAATGAGACCTACTCTGGGGAAGAAAAGAAAAACAGATAGTCAGAGGGAGGTTTTGTTCTTCTCTGCAGAGTAACAGTGAACGAGAGGGCAGCTGTTATTAGGGAAGAAAAGATGTAAAGAAAGGAGGGTTTTGTAAGAACAGATGAAGTTTCTTGTGTGGTAGGCTGTTTTGTTTGCTGAGTATTTTCTTCATTCACAGCTCCAAGCTTCAGATCTTGCAAGCCCTCTCAACAATCTCCACTCCAGTTTTATCAAGGGAGGGGTAACTAAGGACAACAAACATAATCCTGCTGCTGAATCCATTTATAATTAATTCAAAATTACGACAAGAGTGTTTTAATTTTAACATTACAGACTCTAACGGAGTCTTGTAACAAACAGAAAACATTGTAAATAAAATATAGAGCTCAGAAGACAGTGCAAATGCAGGAATCCTAGTAAAAATAGTATTTGTTGGATGTGCACAATATGGCAACAAATCTTGAAAAGGCAGAGAGAAATTAGGAATAGGGGGTTCTTCAATAAGTAGAACCACTTCCCCTTCATCCTCAAAATTGATCTAAAGACAAGAAGCTCTTTCTACTGACAAACAAATTTAGCACGGCATGCAGTTTTCCAGCTAAATAATAATTTTGTGCAATTTTAGCTTTAGCTAAGTTCTCAGTCAAAAGCAGCAAAACCAAATTTATTAATGTTGGACTATGTTACTATTATAATGTAAATGAAAGAAAACTACACATCAATGCACTTAAACCTTCCATGTGCCTTTACATTCTCAGAATCATTTCGCAAAATTTCACTAGATATTATTGAACACTGTCGCCACCAAAGCTAATTGACTGGTCATTATTTATCTCCTTGTCTGTAGACCTTGCTGTGCACAAATCAGCTGCCAGGTTTCCTATCAAGCAATATCTAAAACTGCTTATTTTCTTTCCATGTGAAATGCTCTTAAAAAATAAGTGTTGTGATACCAAAATAAAACTGAAACATGCTTTAAAATAAGCTGTGAAAGCTGTACATTGCAAAGCTCATATTCTGACCCTTTGACTTTCATTCCTTTTCTAGCTTGTTGTTTCATCTGTAAGAAAGAGGTAGAGGTGCCACTGTTTGTCTTAGCAGGTAAAATTGTCACAGGACCAAAGTCACCATTCATTGCTTGGCCTGTCAATCATCTGCAATTGGTGACTGAGTAGTGCTGACAGGGAGAAGTGAGGTCAGAGTGTAGATGCTAATTTTGCATTCATCTATCAGATTTCTCAAAATCAATTTACAACCTGATAATTGAGTCAAGTTTATTTTGCTGCCCTGAACACAATAACATTTCTATATGTAAGAAACCAGTGATTCATACTGTAATGAAATAATCTGGGTAGTGGGGGGGCGGGGGGGGGGGGGGGAACAGTCCAGAAAAGTAATCTCCCTACTTCAAATGAAAGTTTCAAGTTGGTGCTGCTCCCTTTCATTTAATACTTCAGAAAGGAAAAATTCCAAAGGGAAAAAAAAATCTCAACCCTGGGCTTGGATTACATGATAGATCCCCGCTGTTTTTCAATGCATATTAAAAATAGGATTTGAATCTGTGTCTGGACCAACCGAAAGTGGAAATAATTACATTTTAAAAGGTGCTGCTTAATATTTAATATCTGTCAATTGAAAATTGATGCTTTGAGATCTCATTCACTGGAATTTTGTTATCCTGGTTAATTCACCTCTAGATCACTTCTTCTCCGAGTCTTTCTTGTCAGGTCACTGACCCAGTCAGATGTGCATTTATTTAGTCTGCAGTACAAGCTGGATGGAGGCTACACTTGTTATCATTCAGACCAGTTACAGTGTTACATGGTCACTCCGATCTCAAGTTCAGTAATTCCAAATTATCCAATATTTTCTGTCATAACTTAATGAATTTGTCAAGACCTACTACTCTTCGCTTATAAACTTCCCCCATTCTTTGGTGAGGAACAGTGGCTTTGTTAATTTTATCAATGATTAAATGACACTGGGTTCTGATTTATGTTTAATGTTTCTGGTACCAGACAGCCAAGATGCTGACAACAGCACCGCCTATAGGACAAGGATTGCATACTTACATGATGTTAACCCATGCAAAATATCCCCCTTGTGTCAAATACCAAGAGAATGTTGATGATTTTGAGAATTATCCTTCCAGGCCCAGATTCTTTGTTTTTGTGCTTGCACTGTTTGATATTGCAGTACATTTCACAGATACTACAACAAACACATCAGGAACATTTAGCAATGACTGGTAGTATTCATGTCTCCATGTTTAATTAAATTATTCCTCACATAATATAGCTGGCTAGGTTTTTCAGGGTTTTGGGGGGCTAAGAGATACCTAGTTAGTTTACTTTGATTTAGATTTCTAAAAATTGTTGATTTACAATTTCAATCATCCTCAATGATCAATAGTAAATAAATTAAGCAACTTTCCTGGCAAATTATTCCTAAACATCCAACTGCTCACATACCTATTCAACTATTCCACATTAGCCTGGACAATACCTTGCCCTCTTCCTATTCTTATGATATTCGTTTTGAACCTGTCTCTATTGTCATTCCAAGAAAGCCTTAAAATCAATAATAAAGGAGAATGCATAGTTCTCTATTCTTCCTAAAAAGGCAGAGTTCTTGATCATCCCCTCCAGCCAGCATTTCTCCTCCAAACCACTCCCATCATCCCCCACAACTCCCCCTCCCCGTCATTCCCCCCACCCCCCACTTGCCACCAAAACCCCTCCCAGTCATCCACCCCAGCATTAAGCCAGAGTCTACTGACTGTGGTTATATCTTGTCAAAAACAGAACCGTGAAAGTTGGCATCAGCATACTCCATTCCAAGAGGTGTCATGCTGTTTAGACAAAATGTCTTTCCAGCACTAACTGTGCTTCAGCAACATGCACTGGGTATATAAATGTGAAGAGGCTGCCAATGCTTTCCTCTTGGCAGAGCAGATGTCAGTCAAGCATCCCAAACAGACAGGGCCCAAACACTGCAGACACCAAATGTGTGGGATGTAAAGGGAGGGCAGATATAACACTGGCAGCTGAGAGGTTCAGTTTATCCTCTGCAAGGAAGCCTCGGGCCTTTAGAATATTTTATTCTGACTATATTATCTTATGTTTTTAACAGATGAATTGTAATTCACAGCTCTGAGGAGATTGCAAAGCTGTCTGAAACCCTGGAACAGCTGCAGGAAGACAGCAAATTCTCCTCTCTGTGGCTTCATGGATATTTGTCACCCTTCTCTTTTATCACATCCAGAGCGACAGCTTACAAAAGCTGTGACTTTGGTCAGGGATAATCTCACTTTCTCATGAAGCAGGAAAATCCTGAGCATTTCAGCGCTATTGATAACCCTTGTGCTTCTTTTCCACAAAAGACTGATGACTCCGGCAAGCTTGGGAGACTGCAGATAATGGGATTGACTTGGTACTTAAATCTCAGTGAACCAGGACAGCATAAGTAATTAGTGAATTGGATCCATACCGGGGTGCTAATGATGGCTAATACAGCCCAGTGTTGGTCTAACACTTGCAAGATGCACATCCATCTCACTCCGATAAAATGTAAGAAACACAGTAAGATTTATTTCTCATGAAGTGTACACACCCCTACTTGCCCCCAACCTCTTGTTCCCTCAAAAAATCTAATTTTCTGGAACAGACAGGCGACTGACTAAGTGCCTGTTCCTTTACAAGGGTCCATAATGACTATGATACTTCTGGTGCTTTTTAATTAAGTAGGGCTAATTAAAAGCAACCACGTATTTATCTTAGGTTGCTGTTCTGATTAAAACCAGACAATACGCTAACCAGTATGGGTTGTTTACCCAGCTAGCTTAAGATATGTCAAATCTAACTCAGAGTAAACGACCTGTCATTAAAGTCAAACTCAAACATGAGGGCCCAGTTTAAAACGTCCTGAATGAAATATTTCTAGAATTAAGTCTTACACATCTTTGGCTCAATAATACAAAAAATTAGAATAATCTGTGCACAGTTAAAATTCAGGATGGAACAATAGTCATAAAATCCCATACAGTTAATGTGCATCTTCTGCAAGAAATTCAAGTGATTGCATTTCTACAGAAATTGTAACTGTCTTCTATAGTCTAGATAATTTCATCAAAAGTGCATTGAGGCAAATGGGGGAAAAAGTACTGATGTGGTTAATGCTATGCAATAGAGATTTTGATTTGAGAGGCATTATAATCCAGCTATACAATATATATCATGATTTTGGAACCTGTGGAAAAGCATGCTCTTGTCAGAATTTTCAATAGAATTTTAAACGGATGCCTTACTAATAATAAAATTATAAACACTGGCAGACCAGAGGTTGTTATAGAACAGAGAATTTCAGTAAAAGATTGCTATCCTTTGATGTATCTGCAGTGTTTTTTTAAGTTTTTCTTAGTAAAATTTAGATTTGTCTGAAATATCTCAAAAATGTGAAAAATTGGGACTGGATTGCATATGACAAGACCACACTACAGGTTTTAAGATTGATAAAAGCTTCAGGCAAAATTATTCCAAAACAAATGCATGTTGTTTTGTGGGACGGACACATCATTTCTATTTATCCTTAAAATGAACAAATGTTTAAAACAATTTACATAATCTACTGTATTTCCAGCACTGATTTTCAGTTTGATGAAAGACAGCTAAATTAGGTCGATGCATCTGACTCTGGAATGGTCTATGTGCATTGCAGTTACTGGTCTAAAACCTGTAGCTCATCTGTTAGTTCTACTTTCCCCTGCTTGGCTCTGACTGGAATTCACTTGTCAAGGAGAAAACCAGGTACATACAAAGTTACATGCAAGCACGCTGAGCCTCCAGGCAATTACACACACACAAAAATCGTTTAGAGTATTTGCTCATTCAGCATTTAAAGCAACTCAAAGTAAGTTTGTAAGTACTCTTATATCTAAAACCCACTTCCACTCACCACCGGAGCACTTTGTAGACTCGGTTTGACGTCGAGTTATATTTTCTATGCGATGCTAAACTCAAGTGGTTTCCGACTGACCCCTCCAGGGAATCTCGCAGCGACGCTAACATTGCTTTACGAATACAGCCCCAGACAAGTTTTCCCCAACCTGCTTTTACATACCTAGGTGTCTACAAACAACACAAGGACTGCGAAATAAAGCAGCTTCGACTTGTGCTGTTGTAAATTAAATAGATATGAAACGAAACTGGTGAGAGCGTGTTCTTGAAGGGTACAGCTTCTGTTGCTTTAACCCTGAAAGTCAACTACCGTTTTGAGATTCAACTTATTTCTCAAATGACCTGATTTGGTTCCACAATATAACCGCGAGTGAGACTGCTGGTTCAGTTTTGACACGTTTCGATTGTGGAGCGCCGAGATTTACTCAAGGGTTTCCCTCCCAGTCCAAGCCACAGTCCTACCCTTTTTTGTCTATCAGGAAAAGAATTTCAATATTTCAACGGGGTAAAAATCAGCAGTGAATTACAGACGACTGATGCTTTATACGTTATAAAAGATCACCTCCACTTGATGCCATAGTTCCCAAAAGTAATCGGTGCTGGGCATACGGGAACAGCATTTGAAATTGGACAAAAGAAAATCAGATTCAACTTGTGTTGTTTTCTTAAACAGAGCGATCTATGGTTCTTTTTAATTGTGGAGGAAGAGGGGGTGAAATGGTGGATCACCTCAGCTATTACTGGTTGAGTTAATTAGGCTGGGAATAGATGCTGAGGGGATAGACAGTAAAAATGCTTTGCACAGGAGTAGGCCTTGTCAGTTTTCTGTGTTGCTGTCAATTTAATTCCCAGTCATTCTTTAGCTGCAGTTCCGATTGTTCACCAATCTAATTCACAACAGTAGGTTCAGGAAAAGTAGATTACAATTGACAAAGATTGTTTTCTCAAGGTGAGTCAAACATCTTGGATGTGTACAGCAGGTTCGGTTATTTTTTTGAAGATTACAGCTTTGTTTTGGTTTAAAAGAGAATGGAGGCTTGGACAGAGAGAGAAACAAAAATCTTACCGCCGTTTCCAAATGCAATATACTGAGACAGATCCGAGCAGCTCGAAGCACTGCTTTGATAAAGTTGGGTTGTGCTTTAAAGTCACCAGAATTCAAACGTCAAGTTTATCCACAGCTCCAACAGTTGGTAAAACTGCAAAGCGCAGAAAGAGCGCGCCTGTAATTAAACAAAAGGAACTGCAGCCCTTAGAATTGAAGCTGGGACTTAAACCACATCTTACTTTTATCGTTTTCCCTGACTGTGTGTGTGCGGTTTTTTTTCTGGTGATCTATTTCACAGCAACGATACATGATGTCCCAAGCGGAACAATGACAGCACATTATTGTGCAGAGAGGGTGACTAACAGATGCCGGTGCCCTCATGGATAAGTGTGTTAGTGAGCTACAAGACACTAATCCAATCGAGTAGCTCAAATACCATCGTAAACCACAAGAATACTGCTTCCCCGCAGACTCAAAGAGTTTATCCAGTGAGTAATTGAGGCACACAGCTCAGCAACGCCCCATATTCAATCCTCACACAGTTTGTACTGAGCAAGGTGATGTCAGTCGAGATGGTGATATGAACACCACAATTGGCTTTAGCATCCTTGCGTTCGGGAACTGAACTGATCAGAATTCCTACTTGAGATCACTGACCTCTGCTACAAGTACCTATTCAGAGTCTGTTCAAGTAGGAGCAGGGACAGACGTAACTGTTATGCTAACTCTTATCAGTACCTGGCAGGAGGATCGAAAGGTAAGTCATAGCCACATAAAAGGAACAGGTGTAACACTTGGAGGAGCAGTGCCTGTTTTTTTTTAAATGTTCAAAATGGCTTTCAGGATACATATTTCTGGTCCAAGTTATTTCGAACACCATATTGGTGAGGGTGTTAGTGAGTACACAGTGAACATGCACTGATATATGCAGTGTTGTTGATCATGTGAACAAGAATGCAAGACTAATTCAGCACCAGTACAAAAACTTTGGAGTGCTCCAATGAACCATCTTCCTTAATCCTGCACATTAGAACATGTGTTTACCAGTAGATAGGACTCACCTCCAAACTCATACCAATTATTGGGATCCTCAACCATATTCAGGTTAATTGCTGATTGATTTCCAGTGTCTTCCAGTGTCTAACTTTTTTTTAGTTATTTAGAGCTGCTAGAGTTCATAGGGCATGACATGGCAGGTGCTAAAGGATTTGATCTTGATATCTTGGATCCTTCACAAAGCAGTTGCTACCAGATTTGGGTGCACAAGTAGCACTCTCTTGAGATACAAGATGACAGGGAGAATGAGCGTAATCACACAGATCAGGACAAGGTGCTGGAAGAGGGAGATTCTTAACAGGAGGCTATTTCAGGTTTTGAGGGGCTATGCTCCAAATGAGCATCAATAAGTGTGCCTGCCAATTTGCATCATTGAAATCTGAGTGCAGGCTCATTGCAGCTTGATATACATATTGAAAGCAGCAAAGAAGTTGACCATAGCCATGAATGTTCACACATTGGGCTTAATCAAAGACACAGTTGAATATCATCACAACATCTCGCAGTTTGCCATTTACTTTTGCATAATGGAAAATACTGATGTTCTCAATGCAAAGATAGTTTTAACTGTTGCTAATCTCTCATGACTTTGACCATTCTGCTGAGCACCCAGTACCTGAATAATACTGTTAACTCTTGTTGCCTACTGCTGTCCCTAAAATAGCAGGCAGTACAATGTTGATGTGTTATCTGCATTGGGAGCAATCCTGCATCATGATTTCTGTACTCACATTGGAGGACTGTTTAATTTTGTCTTCAACAACTCCAAATAAAAAGGCAATGCAGCCTGGTAGCACATTAGTTAGCACTGCTGTCTCATAGCACCAGGAGGCTAGGTTTGATTCCAGCCTCAGGCGACTGTCTGTGTGGAGTTTGCACATTCTCCCCATGTCTGCATGGGTTTCCTTCTACTGTCCAAAGATGTGCAGGTGATTTTGCCATGGTGTTCAGGGATGTGTAGGTTAGGTATATTGGTCAGGGAGAATGGGGCTGGGTGGGATACTCTTTGAATGATTGGCATGGACTAGTTGGGCCAAGGCTTGTTTCCACACCGTAAGGATTCTATGATACAGGTATATATTGGTTTATTGTAATGTGTACTGAAGTACAGTGAAAAGCTTTATTTATGATCCGCCTGTACTGCTCATAGTAAGCAAAGATGTGCAGATCAGAAAGGCTTAGACAGAGGCATGCAAATTACATTGCAAAGGGTGTGTGCTGGGTGAGATCAGCATTATTTGAGGCCAGAGAATCCATTCATCAGTCTAATAATGGCCTACAAGAAGCTATTCCTGAACCTCCGCCAGCTGGTCCACACAGGATCTGAGTGCTCAGCTGAGGACACTGTCTGGGCACGTTGCTTTTCATGGGTTGACTCCCAGGAAGACCGATCTGAGGTCTGTAGAAATTCCACATCAGAACTTGCTAACCCATGCCATTAAAATGAGAATGTGAGAAGATATAGGTTGGTAAGTGCAAAAATGGAATTCTGACCCCAATTTTAAAAAAAAAATCCAACAAGACTAAAGAGCAGGTTATTTCTGTTCATCATCTGAACCACAGAATTTTAATAGCACAGAATCATCCTATTTGACAAATCAAACCTGGATCTTGTGTCCACTGTGAGACAGCAGTGCTAACTACTGTGCTTTTCGCATCAGAGAGCGGCGGGAAGTGAAGGCAGAGCGCAAAGCCGGTCGGGAAGGTAAGTGATTATTATTAGAGTGGGTGTGTTCTAGACCCCAGGTCCTACAAAGTAGGGCCTCCCACCCTCCCACCTCCTCTAACCTAAATTTAAAGTCCACAGACTTGCTCCAAAAAGAGGGTCCTGTGGATTGAAGAGTGAGGCTTTAGCTCATGAGTCTTTGAGAAGGAGGTTGAGTGAAGTGATTACGCCACAGTTGAAGAGGGTGAAGACATGACAGCCAAGCTGGTTCAGTGCGCTACGTGCTTGATGTGGGAGGTCAATGACTCTGGTGTGTCTGGCTTGTATAAGTGTGGAAAGTGTGTGCACGTTCAGCTACTGACAGAGCATATTGCAGCAGTGATGAAAGAACTCGAGGACCTTAGGCTCATCCGAGAGAATGAGATCTTTCTAGACAAGACCTTCAGCGAGGTTATTACACCAATCGTACCAGAAGAGAGCAGATGATGAGGAAGGCAGAGAGGAGACAGGTGCAAGAGACCCCGGGGGAAGTACCTGTCAGGAACAAGTTGAATCTTTTTGAAACAGTAGAGACAGATGACACTGCCAGTCCGAGAGGCGGCCAGGTCTGTCAATCAAAAGTTGGTGTGGAGACAGAGCGGAAGAGTTGGACATCGCACAGAGCCGTGGTAATAGGGGACTCCATCGTGAGAGGAACTGACCGGGGCTTTTGTGGCAGCAGGAGGGACGTAAGGATGGTGTGTTGCCTTCCTGGTGCCCGGGTTAAAGACATCACAGACAGAGTGCAGGAAATCCTCAAGGACGAAGGTGAAGAGCCAGAGGTGGTGGTACATGTTGGCACAAATGATGTCGGGAAGAAGAGGAGGAACATACTACAGCGGGACTTCGGAGAACTAGGGAGAAGGCTGAAAAGCAGGACGTCCAAGGTGGTTATCTCCGGTTTGCTTCCAGTTCCTCGGGCTGGTGAGGCCAGAAACAGGGAGATAATGGACTTGAACATGTGGCTGGGGAACTGCTGCAGGAAGCAAGGATTTAAATTCTTGGATCATGGGGGTACGTTTTGTGGTAAGCACAAATTCTACAAGAGAGACGGTTTGCACCTTAATAGGTTAGGGACCAGCATTCTGGCAGGCAGGTTTGCTACTGCAACACAGCTACGTTTAAACTAAGTAGCGGGGGGGAGGGGACAAACTGGATGTTTAAAAAGGGAATTGAAGGGAAAGTTAGAACAAGAGAAGTCAAGAAAGACAACTGTATTAATGATGCAGAAAACTCGGAAAGGCATCATGCTGTAAGGTTGAGTGAAATAAGGGTTGATGGGAAGGGTGAGAGCAGTAACAAATTAAAAATACTATACATGAATGCACGAAGCATTAGACATAAGATGGATGAGCTTGAGGCTCTTTTGGAAATTGGCAGATACGATATTGTGGGGATAACTGAGATGTGGCTTCAAGTGGACAGGGCCTGGGAAATGAATATTCAAGGCTATACGTGCTATCGTAAGGACAGACTGACGGGCAGAGGGGGTGGGGTGGCCTTGTTGGTAAGGGATGATATTCAGTCCCTTGCACGGGGGGGACCTAGAATCAGGGAATGTAGAGTCAGTGTGGATAGAGCTGAGAAATACTAAGGGTAAAAAGACCCTCTTCGGAGTTATCTACAGGCCCCCAAACAGTAGTCTGGATGTCGGATGTAAGTTGAATCAGGAGCAGAAATTGGCCTGTCGCAAAGATGTTACTACAGTTGTTGTGAGGGATTTCAACATACAAGTAGACTGGGAGAATCAGGATGGTATTGGACCTCAAGAAAGAGACTTTGTGGAGTGCCTCAGAGATGGATTCTTAGAACAGCTGGTGCTGGAGCCGACCAGGGAGAAGGCAATTCTGGATCTGGTATTGTGCAACGAACCAGAATTGGTCAGGGATCTCGAAGTGAAGGAGCCATTGGGAAGTAGTGACCATAATACAATAAGCTTCAATCTGCAATTTGAGAGGGAGAGGGTACAATCAGAAGTGACAATATTTCTATTGAATAAAGGGAACTATGGAGCTATGAGGGAGGAGCTGGCAAAGTTCAATGGTGCAATACCTTAGCAGGGATGACAGTGAAGGAACAATGGTGGATATTTCTGTGTATAATGCAGAAGTTGCAGGATCAGTTCATTCCAAAAAGGAAGAAAGATCCTAGGAGGAGGCATGGGTGGTCGTGGCTGACAAGGGAAGTTAAGAAACATATGAAGTTAAAAGAGAAAAAGTATAACATAGCAAAGATAAGTGGGAAAACGGAGGACTGGGAAGCTTTTAAAGAACAACAGAGGATTACTAAGAAGGAAATACACAGAGAAAAAATGAGGTACGAAGGTAAACTGGCCAATAATATAAAGGAGGATAGTAAAAGTTTTTTTAGGTATGTGAAAGGCAAAAAAGTGGTTAAGACTAAAATTGGGTCCTTGAAGACAGAAACAGCAGAATATATTACGGGGAGCAAAGAAATGGCAGAAGAATTGAATTGGTACTTCAGATCTGTGTTCACTGGGGAAGACACAAGCAATCTCCCTGAGGTAACAGTGGCTGAAGGACCTGAACTGAAGGGAATTTATA